>NW_006399888.1:2101896-2168643 GCF_000299155.1 Elephantulus edwardii | reverse complement strand
AGTCAGCCACAGTTTGTTATGATCCACACAGTCAAATGCCTTTGCATACTCAATGAAACACAGATAGACATTCTTCTGGTATTCTATGCTTTCAGCTAAGATCTCTCAAGCCTATTATACTAAAAATTCTAGGTACATATGATGGTTCATAATAACTAGCAGGTGCTAATTTATGATGAATATGAAAACATTTTATTACTGTATTATCATGTTAAAGATGCTTTAGTGTATCTGGAAGTATGGAACCTCAGCTCATTGCCCTCCAATTGAAAACAACTCATAGCTGACCCTCCAGCAAGTTTGAGGGCAGTTAGTCACACCGGAAGAGATTGCCCTTCTTTCTTCTGAGAAGCGTTAAGAGGATTCAAGCTGCATGCCTTTGGTTTAACAGCACAGCTCCTTACCGCTAGACCACCAGAGCTCCCGTAACTGCTGCTGTTGTCAGGTCCCATTGAGTCGAGTAGGCCTAATAGCAACAGATCTGAATCCTGTCCTACCCTGTGCCATCCTCATCATCTCTGACACACTTAGCCCGTTGTTGCAGTCACTGAATCACTGAATCAGTCCTTCTCATTGAAGGTCTTCCTCTCTTTTGCTGACCCTCCACTTTTACAAGCATCGTATCCCTCTCCAAAGAATAGCCACTCCTAGCAACATGTGTGATGAAGTCACCGTCCTTGCCTCCTATGAGCACTCTGGCTGCACTTTCCCCAAGACATATCTGTTTGTTCTTCTGGCCATCCATGGGATAGTCAGTGCTTTCCTCCAACACCACAAGTCAAAGGCACGAATTAATCTTCTGTTATCTTAGTCATTGTTTAGCTTCCAGATGTACAGCAAGTGATTGAAAAGACCATGGCTTGAATCAGGCACACCTTAGTCTTCAGATTGACATCACTGCTCCCCTAATTTGGAGAGATCTCTGACACGAGACATTCCCAGTGCAATATGTCTCCTGATCTCCTGTCTGCTGGTACCAGGTGTATTGACGGTGGATCCAAGTAAGATGAAATCATTGACAGTTTCGACCTTTTCTCCATCTATCATGAGATTCTCTATTAGTCCATTGGTGAGAATTTTTGACTTCTTGATGTTGAGAGGCAATTTGTTCACTGAAGGTGAGGAGAACTTGAAACACTTACTCCACAGGATCAAAGACTACAGTGTTCAGTATGGATTGCATCTTAAAAAAACAGATTTAAATGATCAAAATCAGGAAATTAACACTGGTGCAATTTACAGAACTTTTTCAGATTTGGCCAATTAAGTACATTCATTTGAGTGTGTGCATGTCTTTATGTGTGTGTACCCGTAGCGCTTTGTGCATTTTAAAATTTATTTTTCAAAGTAGTATCATTGGTTTTTAATTTTTTATTTTATATTGGTTTGCATATAAATTTTGTTACGTTGTGTTTTGTTCATATACACTGTGTTTCACACATTCCTTCATTCACAGTGTTTCATGCAATCAACCCCATATATTTTCTTATAATATTAATCACCATTGATCTATGTCCACTATTAACCCATCTTTTCAGATCCCCCCTGGATCTTTCCTAATTCTTTCACGTCCTCCCTCCCCCCACCAAATCTGGGACCCATGATTTCCCCTCCTCTGTGCCCTTCCCTTCCCTCCTCTTTTGGTTTTTTATGGGCAGACTTAAGAAAGCACCTCCACTATCAAAACACTCAGCTGTACCAGACCCTGAGATTCCCTTGAATTGCCCTTTTATAACTGCACCTACTCTTTCATCTGGATGCCTAACTTCTGGCAACCGTTAATGCTCTCCAATTATGCTAACTCATAAATGTTATGTAGATAGACTTACACTGCATAATAACTTATTAAGATTTTCTTTTCACTAGCATAATTTGCTTTAAGTTTTTCTAAACTTTTGTGTCTATCAACAGTTTGGTCTTAGACTCCACACCAGCCCCCACTTCACAGTTCCTGAACTCTGGTGGCCTAATGTTTAGGAGTTGCACTGCCAACACAAAGACATGTGGTTCAAACCCACTACCTGCTCCAAAGGAGAAAGATGGGCAGTCAACTCCCATGTGATTTACTACCTCTGAAAACCCTGTGGAAGGTCAGCTATGACTCAATAGCACATGACAACAATAATGATTGAGTAGTGTTATAAATTCCCCTTTAGCACTGCCTTAACTACATCCCATAAACCTTAGTCTTCTGTGTTTTATTTTAATGGCTTTGTTTTTCCTCTGAGATTTACTTTTAGGTCTATGAATTATCTTGAAATATAGTCTAAATGCATGATTAATTTATTTTTGTTATTGATTTCTAGTTTGATTTTAGGTTGAGGCATTCCTCTGATTTAAATTCTTTTACATTTAGTCAAGTTTATTTTGTGCCTTAGGATATTGTCTTTTTTTTTTATTGTCTATCTTGATGAAAGCTTTGAAGGAGGAGTGGCATCCACTTCCATCATAGCTTGCCTCTGGAAACCCTATGAACCTGGAGAGAGGATGAAAGGCACCCAAGCGTCGAGGACTCTCCTTCATAGGGTCGCTATGAGTTGCCTGCGACTCGACAGCACTTAACAACAACAACAACAACAACATCTTGATGAATGCCTCCTGCGCTTGAAGAACATGTGGATTTTATATTGTTGTGTGGACTGTTCTATAAAGATCAATTATTAATCATCAGTGAAGTGTTGACGTCTCCAAACGTAACAGTAGATTGATCTACTTCTCTTTTCAGGTATACTAATTTTTGATTCTTGAGTTTTGAGGCTGGTTTGGGTTTTTTTTTTATTCCTACTCACTTAGTATTGCTGTTTCTTTTGAGGTCCTCCAGTCAGAACAGAATCATTGCTGACCCTCTAGAGAGTTTTCAGAGGCAGTAAATTATCACGGGAGGAGATTGTCCATCCTTCTCCCACAGGGTCACTGGGGGATTCCAACCACTGGCCATTGAGTTAGTGAGGCAACTTCCTATGAACTACTTCACCGTCGCTCTCCAGGTGGATTGTTATATAAAAATTAGTGTCTAGATAATAAGTCTTCATTTCAACTTATCTGTGTTACATTTAAAGTGAACTTTTATTGACAGCATATAGTCAGGCCTTTTGTTTGTTTTAGTTTTTTAAACGTCTCTAGTTTGACAATGACTAGGGAGGACAGAAGGAGAATTGATGCCTTTGAGCTGTGGTGCTGGAGAAGAGTACTGAATGTACCCAGGACTGCCAGGAAAACAAACAGATTCATCCTGGAGAGGATTAAAGCAAGCAACTCCTTGGAGGCAAGGATTCTGGGGCTTCGTCTGACATACTTTGGGCATGTTGCCAGGAGGGAAAGGTCCTTGGAGAGGGACATCATGCTTGGGAGGGTGGAGGGACGGCGCAAGAGGGGAAGACCCTCTATGAGATGGATTGATTCAGTAACTTGGGTAATTGGGATGGGTGTGTCAGAGGCAGTGGGATAGGCACAGGATAGAGCAGGGTTTAGGGCTGTTGTGCATAGGGTCGCTATGAGTCGTAAACGACTCAACAACACCTAACAACAACAACAACACAACTGATCTCTATCTTTGAATTGGCCTATACAAACTACTTACTTTAAAGTACTTAAAGACATTATTGATATGTTAGCATTTAAGTCTATTATTTTATTATTTGTACTGCTTGCTCTATTTCTTGTTCTTCTTTCTTGCCTCATTATGGGTTACTGAACTTTACTTAGCATTTTATTTTTAACTATTTGTAGAACTTTTAAATAATTTCACAATGTGGATGATAATAAATTATGGATAACATTGCAAAGAATGAGAATTCCAGAACACTTACTTGTGCTTAGGTAGATCCTGGACCAGACAAAGAAGCAATTGTCAAATCGAACAAGGGGATACGGCAGAGTTTAAAGTCAGGACACGTGTGAGCCAGGGCTATATTTTTCCACCAGACTTATTAAATCTGTACAGTGAGAAAATAATCTGAGAAGATGGACTATATGAAGAACACATCATTATGATTAGAAGATTCATCAACAACCTGTAATATGCAGGTGACATAACCTTGTTTGCTGAATGTGAAGAAGACTTAAAGCACTTACTGATGAAATTAAATCCTGTATGAATTACATTTCAACCTAGAAGAAAATCCCCCCCACAGTTGGATTAGTAAACAACATCATGATAATGGGAAAGGGGTGAAATGAAATTGTCAAGGTTTTCATTTGCTTGGACTCACAATCAACAGCCATGGAGACAGCAGTCAAGAAAACAAACAATTATGCTGCAATGGGCAAAGTTGCTGCCAAGGACCCATTTAAAGTGTTAAAGAGAAATGATACAACATTAAAGACTAAGGTACATCTGAATGAAAGCATGGTACTTGAAGTGGATTATATGCATGTAAAAATAGGGAAATGAATAAAGAAGATTGAAGAAGAATGAATGCCTTTGCATTTTGATGTTGGCAAAGAACATTGAATATACCCTGAGTTATCAAAAGAACAAAGAAATCTCCTTTGGAAGAGAGGTGGCCAGAATGGTCCTTAGAAATGAAGATGATAGGACTTCTTATGTATTTTGGGAATATTATCAGAAGGGACCAGTTCTTAGAGAAATTTAACATGCTTGGTAAGGTAGAAAGTCACTGAAAAGGGGAAGAACTTGAGTTAAATGAGCTAACACAGTGATTGCAGCAATGAGTTTACGCACAGGAGAGGCTGTGAGGATGTGGAAAGATCAGATAAATTTCATTCGGTTGAACATAGGATTGCTATGAGTTAAACTCAGCTCAATAACTTCTAATAATCACTACTTTTTAAAAATATATCCTTTAAATTTGTAATGGTTCCTCTAGATACTACTACATACACTTATGTATACATTATCATAACCTACCGATGTCAACATGTTACTTTTTTAAGGTGTTAAGGCTTCTATACCCCTTAGGACACTTTAACCTCTCTACTTTTAAAATATAACTGTCCTAAGTGTATTTGTACATACAAACAAATGATGCTGTAAATTTTCCTTCAACCATAAATATGATCCAAGATCTCAAGAGGCAAAGAATGTCTATCACGTTTACTCATCTTCTTAACCATTCCCTTGTTCTTCTTTCTTCTCTGAAAGCTCTAACCTATCATTTCCCTACATCTTACTAAGATTTTAAAAGTAGACCTGCTAGGTACAAATTCTTTTAATTTCCTTTATCTTGGAATATCTTTTTTAAATTTTTTTCTCCTTTGGTTGTGAAGAATAGTTTCACTGCACAAGAATTTGTGACTGTCAGCTCTTTCTTCTAGAATTTGAAAAACATTACGCTGCTTCCCTCTGGAATCCATGATTTCTGATAAGATATATACACCTATTTAAACTGGTGTTCTGGTATAGGTGAAGCACTGCTTCTCCCTCCTGGCTGCTTCAAGATTTTTTTCCCTTTGTTCCCTCCCTCACCCCCCACCCCCCGATTTTCAGATGTTTAATTATGAAGTGTGCTGGTGGTGTGGATATCTTTGGCTTTATCCTACTTGCGATCTGCTTAGCTTCTTGGAACTGCAAGTTTGTGTCATTTGCCAAATTTTAGAAGTTTTTAGGTATTAATTCCTTGAATGTTTTTACAGCTCCACACTCTTTTATCACTTCTTCCGGGACATCAGGGATGTGGATGTTAGTATTGTCTTACAGATTTTTAGGCTCTGATAACGTGTTCTAATCTATATTCTCTCTGTTGTTCAGCCTGAATAAATTTTATTGACCTTTCTTCAAGTTTACCAATTATTTTCTTGCCATTGCCATTCTACTATTGTGTCTATACTATGAGTTCTAATTTTTTATTATTATTTTATTTAGTTCCATAATAACATCCTTGGAGGAGATCTGATGGCATTGTGCATTGTGAGTAGGGTTGCTAACTGAAAGGTCAGTGGTTTAAATCCAGAACCCACTCTGAGAGAGAATGATGGGCAATCTTCTCCTGCAAAGATACACAGCCTCAGAGACCCAGTGGAGGGTGCCATCAGCTGAAATCAGCTTGGCAATAATAGGGTTTTGGTTATAATTTCTTTCAGAGTTTTCTTTTTTAAAATAACTCCTATATATTTGCTTATATTTCTGTTTTCATTAATCTCAAGAGAATTTGTTGCTAATTGTTAATGTATTTTAATAATCATGATTGCTTTGTTGTTATTGTTGTTGACTGGTTTTGAGTCGAGCATGACTCATAGCAACCCTATGAACAAAAGGCCCGAAGCCCCTCTACAACTATCAACATTTATCAAAGTTCATAGAATTTTCAGAGGCATGCTATTCAGGAAGTGGATCCACATGGCTTCACATTGGTGTTAACATCTGTTGATGTTATCTTTTCTCATTCTGAATGGGATTTTCCTGGTTGCTGGTTTGACAAGTGGTGTCTGATTGCATCCTGGACCTTTGGGTTCTTAAGTTAAGAGACTCTTGATCTTAAACCTTCTCTTTGAGCAAGTTGTCACTCTGCTAAGCTTCAGTATATAGGTTTTAGTCTACTCTTGTGGGTATTTATATCAAGGACAGCTTAGTGTCTGAACCCCTTGAATTTCTTTTTATTTTATTACTCTGGAGGAGTTCTGGTGGGAGCCCACAGGGAGTTGAGCTGTTAACCCAAAGGCCAAGGGTGGGTGTGTGTCTCTCTGCTAGTTTGAATTCAGCAGTGGCTTCTTGGGAGAAAGATGAGGACTGTCTTCTCATGCAATTTCTAGTCTCAGAAACTTGCTGCAGGATCAGCTATGAGTCAGTTTTGACCCAATGGCAGTGAGTTTACTCCTCTGGCATTGCCAAGGCTCCTGCCCAGTTTTTGCTGGTGCCATCTGCAGGCGTGCCAAGCACATCCATAGAGGATTTAGTGTCTCTGGAGAATATTTTTTTAATATTTTATTTTATTATTTTATGTGTGTGTGTACTGCCAAATCGGATCTGACTGGTACAGGAGGAGATCTCCCCTCCTTCTCCAGCAGAGCATCTGGTGGATTCGAACAGCGTACCTCTGGGATTACAGTGTAGCTTCTTGCCACTAGGCCACCAGAGCTCCCTTGGAGAATCTTTATGGAGAACTGGGCTGTGCAGGGCTCCACTGACGCTGACCCTCAGCAGGGGTGCACCAGGCTGACCCCGCTGGGAGATAGATGGCTCTAGGCAGGAGGCGGGGACTGGGTTGGCCCAATGGCTGTTGCTGGTGGATTATTCTGCCTGCAGCCAGGAGGGGAGGTACAGTAAGTCTCGAATGAGCCCCCTTTCCATTTCATTTGGTCAGCAAGAATGCAGACTTCTCATAGGCTGTTTTGGCATACAGACACATGAAGAATGCTCAAAGTCAGTGGCAGTAAGAGAGATGCAAATCAAAACCACAATGAGGTACCAGTAACAGTGGCAAAGTTTAACAGGACAGCAAGTAATAAATGTTGGAGAGGATGTGGCATCTTATACATTGTTGGTGGGACTGTAAAATGGTGCAACCATTCTGTAATGCAGTTTGGCGCTTCCTCAAAAAGCTGAACATAGAAATTCCATATGACCCAGCTATTTCACTACTTGGAATGTGCCCTGAGAATATAAGAACAGAGGCACAAATGAAGATTTGTACACCAGTGCTCATAGCAGCATTATTTACCATCGCAAGAACATGGAAACAGCCCAAATGTCAACCACAATGGAACGGATTGATAAATTATGGTACATTCACACAAAGGAATAATATGCAGCATGCAGGAGCAATGAGTGAACTAACTCAGTCCCACAAGGACAAATATTGTATAAAGCCATTATTGTAGAGTGAGTATAAGGATTCAAGAGGGGTGGGGGAGGTTGGAAGCAGAAGGATGAGGATGTGCAGGGGGAGGGGGAATTAATCATGGGGTTGTACAATTTGTTGACTGGGGAGATGAGGGAAATTGAAAGAATTTGTTGTTGAAAACAAGGTATTCGAATTTTGTAAATAAACTAGTAGAATATAAAACAATTTAAAAAAGAAAATGACAACTTTAAAAAATAATCAACAACAAACACAACGTCAGGACCCATCACGTACATAGGCTGAGAGAGAGAAGAGTTAAAGGCAAGACCCGAGAGGCGTGGCTAGTGGCCTGTGACACCCCGGGCATCTGGGATCCGGCGACTTTGGCCATCGAGTCTCCATTCTTGAGTTGTCTGAATGGCCCACATGACAAGGGATCTCTCTCCAGCAGCTATGACGGATGGAGATCTGATACCCTTCCGCTGTTTAGGCAATTTGTAATTCTGGGATTCTTGTGCAATTCAAAAAGTGTAAGTTCCTCCTCAAAATCATTGGGATTACAGTGCAGCTTCTTGCTACGGGACCACCAGAGCTCCCTTTTTGTTATTATTTTTCTTCTTTTCTTGTTGTATACCGTCAAATCATATCGTCCTGCCACAGGACCCCCTCAAAATAATTGGAATGGGGTTTCTCACCACACGGCACTTCTCGTATCTCAGGGTGTGGGGTGGCATAAAACAGCTTTTTAGTGAGTTACAGATGATTCATACAGATCAGTTTTGATCAGATTGTTTTGGGAAAATAACTTGAAAAGAAGAAGTAAGACCAGAAAAAAGAGATTCCCCTAACCTCCATCACAAAGAGATCATATATTTATATCATCTCTTCTGCTTTCCCCCCTTAAGTACTTTCCCTTTTAACCCTCACTGATATCAGTGAAAGTTGAGTGGCGTTTTCGTCTCTAGGGTAGGAAGTTGTGCTGTCAACCCCAAAGCAGACAGTTAGAATCCATCAGCTGCTCCAGGACAGAAAGATGAACAGTCTCTTCCTGTGTGATTTACAGCCTCGGAAAGCCCACTGGAGGATCAGCTGTGAGCCAATTCCAACTCAAACGCCATGAAAAGAGGTGGCAACCTCTCCTAGTGTTATTACTCCCCTCAGTTAGAAGCTTCCAGGGAACAAATCACAGATTTTTCTCTAAGTAGTTACAGGGAGTAGTTATAAAGAGAGAGCAGCTGGCTCAGGGAACAGAAAGCGATGCTACCAAGCCAAAGGTGGGTGACTTTTAATCTGCAGTTTTTCATCGTTTTTGTTCAGACATTCCTCTAGGTCGTATAGTCCTGGTGTATAAGTTGCCGTACAGCGGTCACTTGTGGTTGCAGTGAGGCTGAACACTGTGACACTGATGTGTCAAATGCGTTAATGGTTGGTTATCCAATGTGGATAGAGTGGGGTGGAGCTCCCCGATTAAAACAAGCTTAGAAGGAGGAGTGGCATCCACTTCTGTAATAGCTTGCCTTGGGGAAACCATATGAACCTGGAGAGAGGATGAAAGACACCCAAGCGTGGAGGACTCTCCTTTATAGGGTCGCTATGAGTCACCTGCGACTCGATGGCACTTAACAACAACAGTTACAGAGCCTGGACAGATTCTGTTTCCAAGCTGGAGGGAGGAATTGTAGAGAACGACTCCTGCTTGATGTAAACACTTATGTGCAATTGAGTCTGGTTTGGAAAATTTCTAGGCCACTAGGCACATAGCAAAAGAGCACGTTTAGTAAATGCCTCCTGTATTCCAGCTCCTCAAAGAGCACATTTCCCCCAGGTATCTCACCTGCTGTCTGACTGTGGTGCTGCTGTTGTTGTTATGTGCCATCGAGTCACTTGTGACTCATAGTGACCCTATGTACAGCAGCTCTGAAGCCAGTGCTATTCTGAGCCAATCTCACTGACTCCAACACACCTTCCGTGTCAACCCATCTCATTCGGGGTCCTCCTCTCCTGCACTGTCCCTCCACCATTCCAAGCACAATACCCCTCTCTAAGGACTGGTCCCTCCTGGCCACATGTCCAAAGTATGTGAGAGGGAACTAGATGCAAAGGAGTCATTTCACAAGGAAAGGTCAAGTTGGGTGACAACGATGCAAACACATTTAAAAAAGAACATGATGTTCCCTCCTCCCCCCTTTACTGGAAGCCCGAGTCTGCTTCTGGGAGTCTTAAAAACGAGGCCTTTCTTCGGAATGCGGTGACTCCTGGGCTGGGCTCAATCCTGGCTCTGTGTCATTGGTGCCGTGAATGGGTCCTCCTGCCCTGCCTGCCCTGGGCGCAGCACCAGCTCCAGCCAGCCCTCCGTTCTGGACAGAGCGCCATTGTCTTCCGCACTGTGATCTTCCTGCCAGAAACTAATCCCCAGGCGGCTCTTGAGCAACGCCTCCACGCCGCCGCCACCACGCTCTGAACAGCTGCAAGACTTTGCTTTGGAAAGAAGGCGGGGTGTGCGCGCTGAACAGCTGCAAGCCTTTGCCTTGGAAAGAAGGTGGGGTGCGCACGCGCATTGTGAGTAATATTCTGAAGCCGTTGGGCAGTAGCGCTGAGACCACTCTTCCAGAAACAGCTAATAGCCTGGCCTTGTATCCGCCAGGTAAGTAAGCCAAAACCACAGTGTTGTTGTTTTAGGTGCCAGCGGGTTGACATAGCAACGCTATGAATAATTTGCCCTGTCCTGAGCCGTCCTGACCATGTCTGATACACTCGAGTCCATTGCAGTCACTGTGTCAGGTCTGCCCCGTTGAGGGTCTTCCTCTCTTTCACTGACCCTCCACCTTTCCTAGCAAGATGGGTTTTTTCCCCCAAGGACTGGCCTTTAATCACGGGAGTTTTCCCATCCCCCACCACTCAAATTTACTGTGGTAAAATAAAGATGACAAAACCTTTGCCATATTAACCATGTTTCAGTGCACAGCTCAGTGACATTTACCAAATCGCACAACTGTCACTGCTGTCCGTTTACTTGTTTTCCCCATCATCCCAGAGAAACATCCATCCAACTCCTAACACACACACACACACACACACACACACACACACACACACACACACACTCATTGCTGTCAGGTCAGCTAAATTCTCATATTGAGAT
This sequence comes from Elephantulus edwardii, assembly GCF_000299155.1. Lineage (NCBI taxonomy): Eukaryota > Metazoa > Chordata > Mammalia > Macroscelidea > Macroscelididae > Elephantulus > Elephantulus edwardii. Next base: position 2,157,759 of record NW_006399888.1, on the reverse strand, counting down.
TTGAAAATCTGGTCCCTAAAGATTCAGAAATTCAGCCTGACCTACATTTAGTTGTGTACCATCGAGTCAGAGCCGAACCAGAGCTGACCTTCTGGTGAGTTTTCAGAGGCTGTAAATCACACAGGATGAGGTTACGTATTTGTCTCTTGCGGAGCCGCTGGTGGATTTGAATTGCCAAGGAGGGGACACTTTTGGGTTAACAGCTCAACTCCCTATGGCCTACCAGACTCCAAGACTCAGTCCCTTTAAGCAATAACTCCCCAGCCCCCCAGGCCCTGGTATGTATTCTGAATATTTCATATAAGTGAGATCGGGCTGCGTTTCTCTTGTCTTTGGGTTTATTTTGTTGTTTTTATGTGCTGTTGAGTCACCTGCAATTCAGTGACCCTATGTACAACAACTCTGAAGCCTGTCCTGTCCTGAGCCTGTCTCACTGTCGCTGACACACCTACCACTATTGCCCCAGTTACTGTGTCAATCTGTCTCATGCAGGATCTTCCTCTTCTGCGCCAACCCTCCACCCTTCTGAGCATGATGTCCTTCTCCAAGGACTCTTGGTGTTAGGTGCCATCAAGTTGGAACTGACCTCTAGCTGATTTCCAGAGGCTGTAGATTACACAAGAGGTGGTTGCTCTGCTACCTCCCTCAGAGCCGCTGGTGGATTTGAACCATCACCCTTCAGGTTGGCAGCACAACTCCTTACCACTAGGCCATCAGAGCTCCCTGTGACTTCTTTTATTTGCTCAATGCTCTCTGGGCTCATTCATGTGGTAGCGCACATCAGAACAAAGCCATGGCAGTTTCCTCACAAGTTGTGGCCCTCTGCCTGCCTCACAAACCCCAGGTGCTTCCAGGGAACTGGGCGGTCCTGGCTGCTTGCTACCGCCGCTGTGAATTCTTTGGAGGATTATGATACACTTGGGTGTTGGCTGGCTGGGGTGAGGTAATCTTCTGAGAAAAAACCCTGCTCACCAAGCACCCCCCTGTGGCTGTTAGAATCACAGAGCTCTGTGGTTCTCCAATAACAAGTACTATTTATACACCTCCAGCTCAGCTCCCGGTCTTATTTGTGGGCACTGTGGGTGAGTGGAGCCAGCTGTCATCTGAAAAGTCCACACAGCTGCACCACCTGGGCCTGGACCTATGCCCAGACGGGAGTGCCCACTCCTTCCCTCAACCTCCAGTTTATGAAATATATAGGATTTTACGGCTTTGCATGATCTAACACTGCCAGTTCTGGTGGCACAGTCCACAGCAAGCTGCTCTGCTAACCCAGAGGGCTCATGTCCCTGGCGGTTCGAGACCACCAGTGGCTCGGGGGGAGAAAGGTGGGCACTCTCCTCTCCTGCAATTTTCAGCATAGGAAACCAATGGAAGGTCAGCGGTGAGTTGGGACCAACTGAAATGGCTTTTATTTTCCTTTCTAAATGTAGGACGGGGCACTTTGATGGCCTGGGGGTGAGGAGCTGACCGCCTACCAGAAGGTATGTGGTTCAAATTCATCAGCTGCTCTGTGAGAGAAGAATGAGCAATCTCCTCCCGTGTGACTCATTGCCTCGGAAAACCCACTGGAGGGTGAGCTAGGGGTTGGCTCCAGCTTGATGGTACACAACAACAACTAGGTTAACCTCAATTTCTAGATATTTAGAGACGTGTGTGTGTGTGTGTAACAGGCTTTGAAATCTCAGCATGAGGACTTTGCTGTTGTGTTGTTCGCTGCCATCAAGTTGGTGTGCCCTCATGACCCCCACAAAGATCTGGCCATAACACTACCTGCGGGTGTGTCCTCTGACCAGCTGGCCTTCCCCCTTGTGGCCCCTGTCTGCATTAAGTGTCTTTGAACTTCGTGCTGGAGTCTGACAGTCCCGGTGCTCTGTCAGACAATGCTCTGGGGTGCTCCCCAGCCTCTGATGTTTAGAGCGGGGTGGCCAGGCCTTTCTTTCTAGGCTGCAGACTCGACAGCAACTGACGATACTATCATCACCCTCAGTTCATGGGTTGAGTAAGTGAGGCGCAGGGATTCTCAGTAACCCCCAGGGGTCACAGTCGGCTTTGACTCCACAGCCACACAGCAAGTTGTGCTTAGATCTCCTCTCCTCCTCCTCCTCCTTCTGCTCCACCCTCCCTCCTCCTCCCGAAATCTTCTTTCCTTTAGAAATCTCTCCTGACCTGGGGCTTTCGTTCTTCTGCCTGCTTGATTTTCTTTTAAAGCTCAGCTTTCAACTTTTACTTCATTGGCTTTTGTTCTTTATTTTAGTTCCTACTGTATCTTTTATTGATTGTTATTTTGCTTTCAAAATAAAATCAATGTCCTTTATTCTATTTCATATCTAAGCCTATTCAATAGTTAATTCCTTTTTAAAATGGAAATAAATACATGTACCCTTCTTGGGAAGGGACATCATATACTTGGGAAGGTGGAGGGTCAGTGGAAGAGGGGAAGACCCTCCATGATATGAACTGACACAGTGACTGTAACAATGGGCTCAGGTGTGATATATTGATTGTGGCCACTATGCTGTAGATCCAGTATCTGACTCCCAAAATTCCCATCATCTTTAGTAGAAATCTGTGTCCTCTGTAGCAGTCACTTCCCTTCTGCGCTCCTCTCCCTTCCAGGCCCCAGTGAACACTAACTCTTTCATATTACTAAAGACCAGCTTCTGTGTTAAGGACTTTACTCTTCTAGTTCTTCCAGCATGAATCAGAACTGACTCACAGCTGACCTTCCAGTGAGTTTTCAAATGCTGTAAATCACATGACAGGGGATTGCTCAACTTTCTCCTGCTTGAGCACTGGGTAGATTAGGACTGCCTGCCATTGGGTTGGCAGTGTAACTCTTTGCCCAGAAAGCCACCAGAGCTCCCTGCCTCATAGGAGCTGAGTGAAGTACTACTATCTTCCACAGGTTGGAAACTGAGGCTCAGGGGGGAAGAGAACTCATCCTAGATGACTTGCTTAACAGATGGCAAAGCTGGGATGTTAATCCAGGCAATCCAGCTCCGAAGTGGGTGCTCAGAACTTGTGTTACACACTGTCTCATGTCTCCTGCTCAAAAGCTCTTCATGGCTCTGCCTGCTGAACCCTTTGAAGGGCCTCCACGAGTTGCTCCAATGTCCCCATCCAACATCAGCTCCTCCTCCCCTTCATTCCCAGAATGCTTTAGCCCAAATGTCTTGCTCACTGCTCATCACACCATCCCTGAGAATTTCTCCACTTGGCTTTTGTTAACGCTCGCTCTGGACCAAGGATGGCCATCTCCACATGTGGCATTGCTAGGTTGTGCTTGTCATCTTCTCTATGACATCCACTTCTTTCTCCAGGTTGACAGGAACATCTCTCTCTCTGAACCCATCATCTCCCCTCCCATTCCTGCCTCCTAGCTATTTTCCAGCGTAAACTCTATAGATTCTGAGACACATAATCCAGTTGGTTCATCTGTGCACTCCCTTCTGCATTCCATGATGTATACACCCTGGAGCCCAAGCAACACACTTCAGGGAGTGAACAAATGAAACGACAAAGGCTGCTTGAAGAACATAAACTCAGCAGGCTCCCTTCTGGCGAGTCAGGTAACATGATTTCCTTTGCTTTCTGTGCTACAAAGAACTGCTGAAATATTTTTGTGCTGTCTACCATTCGTCAAAACAGAGCAAGGAGACACTACATGATTAAAAATCAAGAAGGGGGGTCTGTCAGGGATATATTTTGTCTCCATACCTTTTTAATCTGTATGTGGAACAGATCATCAGAGATGCTGGGCTGTACGAGAAGGAATGTGGCATCAATACTGGTGGAAGAATCTTCAACAAACTTCATTATACGGATGACACAACCCTTTTTGCTGAAACTGAGGAGGACCTGAAGCACTTGCTGCAGAAGGTCAAGGACTGCAGCCTTCAATATGGATTGAAGCTCAACATCAAGAAAACAAAGATTCTCACTACTGGGCCAATTGGCAGCATCAATATGGATGGTGAAGAGATTGAGATAGTTAACAGTTTTAGTTTTAGCTTGGCTCTACAGTCAACACTCTTGGTACCAGCAGCCAGGAAATCAAGAGATGAATTGCACTGGGAAAGTTAGCTGTGAGAGACCTCTCAAGAGTACTGAAGAGCAACGAGGTCAGGCTGGAGACTAAGGTGCGCCTGATCCAGGTTATAGTCTTCACAATTACATGCTATGCATCGGAGCGTTGGACAGTGAATAGGGATGATAGAAAGAGAATTGATGCCTTTGAGCTATGGTGCTGGAGAAGAGTGTTGAATATACTATGGACTGCTAGGAGAACATACAGGTTTGTCCTGGAAAGAGTAAAGACAATGCTTCTCAGAGTCAAGAATTCCAAAGCATCATCTGACATACTTTGGGCATGTTGCAAGGAGACACCAATCCTTGCAGAGAGACATCATGTTTGGGAGAGTGGAGGGACGGCGCAGGAGAGGAAGACCCTCGGTGAGATGGATCGAGTCTGTGATTGAGGTGGTGGGAATGAGTGTGTCGGAGATGGTGAGGTTGGATAGAGCAGGGTTTAGGGCTCTTGCACATAGGGTCACTATGAGTCACAAGCAACTTGACGGCACATAACAACCACCACCACCACCACCATTTTATTTGACTCATGGGCTAAACTTTTCCTTTTAAAGAATATCATCTTAAACAGCCCAAATGTCCAACCACAGTCACATGGATTGAGAAATTATGGTATATTCACATGATGGAATACTATGCAGCATGCAGGAGCAATGATTTTGAAAATCACTATATTGGGAGGGACTAGAGAGCATTATGCTAAGTGAACTCACTCAGTCCCATAAGGACAGAGACAGTCTGCATAAGACCATTACTGTAGAAATAGAAAGATAACTAGTAAAACATGTATGAGGATCAAAGGGGACCGGCAGGAGCAGAGGGATGAAGATGGCCAGGGTGTCACCACAGGGTTCCACAATTTGAAGGGCGGAGAGACGGATAGGTAAAGGAAATGGGCAAGGTCTGGTGTGAAAAACAATGTAGTTAAGCTTTGTAAGTAAACCAGTGTAAAATAAGAATTTTATAAATAAGAAAAAGAATATCATCTTGGCAGCAGTCTGTGTTGGAGAGGTGGGACTATGGGACACAGACCACCTAAGGGGGTTTTGAAAACGTCTCAAGGTAGTTGTGGAGAGGCCTGGCCATCCATCCCTAGTCATCAGTGCTGGTGGTTATAGATGGTTGAGCAAAGAGACACCGCTTTGCAATAATATCACCATTTGCTAGCTTTGAGACCTTGGACAAGTCATTTAACCTCTCTGAACTTCATCTATGAAGTAGGTCGTCACAATAGTAGCTGCTTAGCTCAGCGCCTGGCACACTGAAAGCAGATGATAGCTCTGAAAACCCTGCAGTTGGCATGGACACAGCAAAGTCTGACCTCCATTAACTCCATAAGGAAAAAGAAAACCCATTAAGATCATCAATATCCAATGCGGTCAGACTTGCTCCCACACTTTTTTCTATCCATTATAATATCAGCGGTCTCCCCCATGGTTCTCATTCCTCTAAATTCATTGCAATAGTCACACAGAACTTACACACGATATTCATGATTGAATGAGAAACTGAGGAGGAATAGTATTGCATTCATAGCGAAAAAGGTGATTTTAAGATCTAACAAACTGCATGAAGCAGTTGGATTTTGAGTTGTTTTGATTTGATTGAAATTCGAGTGTTAACTGTTTGGTAATTTATGATTTCGTTAACAGTCGAATGTAAGCTGATTTGTCCTCTCACTTTAGTTAGCAATCAGCTGTGGGCTGGAAGGCTTTTATTTAAATGAGTCAGGACCTGGTGGGCAGGCCGTTGTGTTTAAAAGTCAACTGGGCCCTGACTAAGTCTCCAAACCTTTGGGTCTGGTGTTAATTGTGTTTAGGGAGAACATTGTTCTAAGAGGTACAGCACTTGTCTGTCAGTTTGCTGTATTGAGATAACTTGTGGTTGCTGTGATACTGAAGGCTTTGCCACTGGTGTGTCAAGTGCCATAAGGTTACCCATGGTGGACAGGATTTGGTAGAGCTCCCAGATTAAGACAGACTTGGAAGCAGAATAGACATCTACTTCTTAAATAACAGGCCTTTGAAAACTCTATGAACACTACAGAAACAATGATAGTTATAGGACAGAGTTCAGATCTTTTCTTCATAGGGTTGCTATGAGTTGTACTTGGCTTGATGGCTCTTAACAACAACAACAACAACAACATCATAAAGCCAATGGCTAGAAAACCTTATTCAATAACTGCTGATAGCACATCCCAGTCCAATGCTGCTCCTGAGCTCCGCAGAATGGCCCATTCTCCCTTCATCACTGTTGAAAATCGAAATTCCGTCCTGAGGGTGGACCTCAGGAAACTGTGAACAAGGTGCCAGGGACTTATGATACCCTAGTTGAAGGTTAGGAATCCCTGGATGTACAGATGCTATAACATCCACTAATCAACAGCCAACCAGGTGCCATTAAGTTGATTCTGACTTATAGGCATCTGACTACAATCCCGTCTGCTCTGCAGAATTTTCAACTGGTTGAGTTTGGGGGGCCAGATCACCAGGCCTTTCTTCCAAAGCACCTGTGGGTGAATGCCAACCTCCAATCTTTCAGTTAGCAGGATGCTCCACACCACCCATGACAACTGTTACTAAGGACTAACGCAAAACACGTAAATGAGTCTTGACTTAGGAGAAGCTGATTCAATCAGAAATCTTTTTAGGGATTGGGACTTGGCAGAAGGCAGAGCAAGGCCCTTCCCAGTGAAATGAAGTTGTCAGACACCGTTTGGCTTGCTCATTCTTTAGGCAGCTGACCTTGTGATGGGCAACTGAAAGGAGAGGGCCAGCCAGTGGAGTGGCTTCTACCGCACTAACCCTGTAAGAATTTGCCTTTGGGGCATAAGCAGGGTGAGCTCTTGCAAATTGCCAAGCAGCCAAGGCAATCGATGTTCTCACTGAGGCTTGTTCTTAGGTTGGGTGTAGGGGGTGCAAGAGAAGGAGAAGGACAAAGATAAGGCTCCAGTTCTCTTTTATCTCAGGGAGGTAGAGCTCCAAGCTTTTCTCCCTCCGGACAGAAAGAGCGACATCACGCCAAGAGCGCTGGCTTCAGCCCTGGGAAAGCCGATGGTGGATGTCGGCTTTTTCCAGTGCCAGGACCTCCCTCCCTAAGGCCTACGTACTAGAAAGAATCAGAAGGCTGATAATGGGGACAAAAGGGGCCCACGGCTCCCTGTCTCGGGCTTGAATCTGTTACAGTTGCCCTATCTCTAGATGCAGTGTATGCTGAGAAAGTTGGAGAGAAGTGATGAAGGATGAGATAAAAAGCTCCAGATTCAGCAAAACAAGGGGTCTCTGGTCTACCTATTTAAGGGGTTACTAAGATCACAGGAGGGAGGACAGGTGTCTAGCAAGGACCATCTCGAATGAGGTAAGGGGGCTCCCAGAGCAAGTCCTGGGTGTACTTTGTAAAGGACTCATCCTCTCAGCCCTCTGTATTGTCATTTGCTTCCTGTGCATCTGAAAGTTGGACAATGAATAAGGAAGACTAAAGAAGAATTGATGTCTTTGAATTGTGGTATTGGGAAAGAGTACTGAATATGCCATGGACTGCCACGAGAACAAACAAACAAACGAACCTGTTTTGAAGGAAATATGACCAGTGTGGTCCTTGGACTAAAAGATGGTGAAATTTCATCTCATATTATTGTTGTTATTTCATCACACATTTTATTGTCAGGAGGGGGCAGTCCACGGAGAAAGGTCATGCTAGGAAACGTGACGTGTCCGTGAAAGAGAGGAAAGCACTCAATGAGATGGATTGACAAAATGACTGTAACAATGGACTTGAACCATGACAGAGATCGTAAGGATGGTGTAGGCTAGAAGAAGGGTCCTATCTATTGTTCATAGCTGGTGACACTTAACAAAAACAGCAACACCATCCTGTCTAGCCTGGCGGCCTGTGGGCAGACACATTTTCTATAGAATACTGCCTCAGTCTTTCACAGTGATGGGTCTTGGCATAGCCTTTGCCCCCCCAGCCCTGGGAGAAATCTGGGCAGTCTGTTCCTGTTAAGATTTAACTACTTGGGTTGTGAATTACTCTGACTCAATGACAGTGGGGCTGAGTTTGAAAGCTTTCTAGGCTGTAATCATTATTATTGTGCTTGATTGCTGTCAAGTCATGACTCACAGTGACTCTATGAACAAAAGGCCTAAAGCCTTTCTGTAACTGTCAACATATAAAATTTCATAGAGTTTCCAGAGGCATGTTGTTTAGGAAGTGATGCCACTCCTGCTTCCAGTATAGAAGCCGAAAATCAGGTCTTTCTTTTGTGAAACCACTACCACTATGGACTTGAACTGGAAACCTTTTGGTTTGAAGCTAAATGCTCTTAACCAGGGTTCCTTATACTTAAGTGAATTATGGAATATGTTGTTGTTGTTATTATGTGCCGTCGAGTCGCCTGCGACTCATAGCGACCCTATGTACAACAGCCCTAAACTCTGCTCTGTCCTGTGCCAATCGTACTGTCTCTGATACTCCCATCCCGATTATCCCAGTCACTGAATCAATCTACCTCATTGAGGGCCTTCCCCTCCTGCGCTGTTGCTCCACCCTCCCAAGCATGATGTCCTTCTCCAAGGACCGGTCTCTCCTCACAACATGTCCAAAGTATGTTAGACGGAGCCTCAGAATCCTTGCCTCCAAGGAGCCACCCGTTTTAACCCTTTCCAGGACAAATCTGTTTAGTCCATGGTATTCTCAATATTCTTCTCCAGCACCACAGCTCAAAGGCATCAATTCTCCTTCTATCCTCCTTTGTCATTGTCCAACTCTCTGATGCATAACAAGTGATTGCGAAGACCATGGCCTGTATCAGACGCACCTTAGTCTCCAGAGAGACACCACTTTGGAGAGGTCCCTAACAGCAGACTTTCCCATGGCAATGCACCTTTTAATTTCCTGGCTGCTAGTGCCAAGACTGTTGACTGTGGAGCCAAGCAAACTAAAGCTGTGAACAATCTCAATCTCGTCACCTTCCATCCTGATGCTGCCAATTGGTCCAGTGGTGAGAGTCTTCTTGACTTGGAATATGTTAGAACTGGGTAAATGCTGTCCCAGAGCAGGAGAGCAGAGTAAGGTGGTGGGAGGGCGATGCTGTCACTTCATATGTGGAGCTCTCATTGGAGCACAGACGTGGAGGAAGCGAGGGAGGCAGTCTCCCTTTCTTTGCTGATCCTCTGTCTTGCCCAGCATGATGTCTTTTTTTCCAAGGACGGGCGAAGTGCTCCTGAGAGGCAAGGGTGGTGAAATAGCATCTCAGCTCCTGAAAGAATTGAGATATTCACCATCATGCCTCTCAGGAGTACTTCGATTGCACTCCCTTCACAAAAGATTTCTTGGCAGTCCATCGGAGTATTCAGTCCTGTTCTCAGCGTCACAATTCAAAGACATTGATTCTTCTTTGGTCTTCCTTACTCGTGATTTAACTTCAGATGCATAGGAAACAATTGAAAGACTGTGGGTTGTAAGTAGAAAGCTGGTGAAAAGGGGGAAAATCCTTAACAAAATGTATCTGACACCCTAGCTGCAAATGTTGTTGTTGTTATGTGCCATCGAGTCGTTTCCGACTCATAGCGACCCTAATGCACAACAGCTCTAAACTCTGCTCTATCCTGCGCCAACCGCACCGCCTCTGACACACCCATCCCGATTACCCCAGTCACCGAATCAATCCATCTCATAGAGGGTCTTCCCCTCCTGCTCTGTCCCTCCACCCTCCCAAGCATGATGTCCCTCTCCAAGGACCCGTCCCTCCTGGCAACAAATAGTGGGCTCAAATGTAGGAGCCCTTGTGAGGAAGGCACAGGATTGGACAATGCTTCCTTACGTCTTTCACGTCGTTCGCGGTGTGACTGAGCAGAGCTGCCTCCACAACCTAGAAGACAGAGAAGCTGGGTCAGGTTTATTTTGCAATGCTGCCCCCTTGTGCTGAGTAAAAGAAGTGCAAAATTAACATCTTCCAAAGTGAGGCGGGGAAAGGCAGTCATTGCCTCCCAGATGACCCTCCAATAGGTTTTCAGAGGCTACACCTTTGGAAATTGCCCTTCTCTCTCTCTCTGGAGGAGTAGTTAGTTGGTGGCTTTGAACTGGCTGCCTTTGAGTGGGTAGCACAATCCCCTTCCTTCTAGGCCACCAGAACCCCCTACATAGTCCAAGGTAGACTCAAAGCCAAGGTAGACACAACGCCATCCATTCGGAGACTGCTCAGAGCTGACCCTCAGTGGGTTTCTGAGGCTACTCAGCCACCTGGGGAAAAGCAGATTGCTTGTCTTTCTCCTTCAGAGTCACTGGTGGAGTGGAACTGCTGAGAAACGAGACCTTTGAGTGCACGTTCCCCACTGCCACTTAATTCAAGGTCCCATGGATCTCCTGATGGGTGACGTGTTCACCTAGGCAGTAAATGTTCCGAAAGATAGGAAGACGTTGCGATGCAAATGGAATTTAAATCCCACCATGTAACACGGTCATAAGTGAGATGGGTATCATTTGTTAAGCATCTATTTACTGCACATCCGGCATAGTGTTTTGCATTAATTTTCAATGCAATTTCATGCTTTACTATGAGGTGAGCATCACACCTGTTCTGCAGGGGAGCTGAAGGTCTGGAGAGGTGCGGATGGCTGACTCATTCAGCTGCTAGGACCATTAGGGGTTCCGGATCACTCAGTGATGACTTGGTAGAAAGATCTGGAAATCTAAACTGAAAAAATCAGCTACAGGAGGTCATGGAGCAAAGTTCCGCTCTGACACACAACACACACACACACACACACACACAGAGCCAGCATGAGTGGGGGTCAGTGCCGCAGCACCCTGGGCTGCTTTATAACTTGAAAGAACCCCAAATTCACTGCACAGGCAGAGATTGCCCATCCTTCTCCTGCAGAACAGCTGGTGGATTTGATCCATATACCTTTGGCTTGGCAGCTCAACTTCCTACTACTAGACCACCCTGACCTCATAGCGACAAAAGTCTTTCAAAGTATGACACTAAACCCCAGAGCCATAAAATATCAGCAACACATTTCGATTCCACAGGTAGGTGAGAATCAAAGGAGGACAATGAAAATGCAGGGACAGAAAGGACGAGAGTCCCTCTGTTAATATATTTTGAAGTGAGAGTGTCGGATCCTGTCCAACCCTCTCTAAATACTCCCCACTGTCTAGTCAGGTTCTGACTCAGTGACGCTCCATGGATTTGCTGAGTCTGTAAACCACAGTGCGAGGAGACTGTCCCTCTCTCTCCGGTGGAGCCGCTGGTGGATTTGAACCACTGGAGATGCACTCCCTGGGTCAACTGCATAACTCACAACAGACTATGCCGCCAGAGTGCTGGCTTACATGGTGCAGGTAAGAGTTGATAAGAGCCAACAGCAACGAGGGTGAAAATATACACAAGGAAATTAATCATTCATAGGTCCCTTCCAAGCCCCAAAACAACCAATCAACCAAACATAAATCCCTAACCAGTGAGCCAAACTCCCCAAACCAAACCACAGTTGTTGTTGCATCAGTTGACTCATGAGATCTCATGTGTGGAGTAGGGTTGCTCTATAGGGTTTCAAGGCTGTGACATTTCAGAAAGATAGTGTCACATCTGTCTTCCCACTTATCTCTTGGGGGCCTGGTTTGTGGCTTAGCTGTTTATATTGCTCAGGACCTCCTAATGCACAGGATCTATCTAAATATTTTTTGGTTTAGAAGATATACTGAGCATAGTTCTTCTACTTGGTAAATATCATTCGATGTTGGGTAAATCATATCCAGTTTCCCCGTCTCTTATAAAACAGGAAAACAAAGATGAGAAGTGGACTCTGTTGTTACTGAAAAGCTGAGATAAGGAAGAATTATGCAGAGCACTAAGAGGCAAGCCATGGGAGATGGCAAAGGGCAGAGGGGTCTAGCATCAACTTAGATCAACACTCTTGCACTAAGAACCCCAATAAAATAGATCGTACTGCTGATAATTCTCTTGAGTTATTGGCAAGATAAATTATCAAAGTGAGCAGCCAGGAGGATGTCAGAAACCTGGAGAGAGCCCCAGAGCCATGAAAATCCCATTTCTTCTCTTGGCCTTTCCAGTCGGGAGCCCCATGGACAAGGCCCTGACAGGCTGGGGCTCAGTTTAGACAGATGAGAGATGACAGTGACCTTGAGTCTGGTCTCATTGAGGAAAAACAGTGTGAGAAACACCAGAGAGGACACAGCCAGAGGCCAGGGCTGGAGAGAGCCAGAGGTAAGTCCCAACAGATCACCTGGGACTCATGGGGATCCTGTGAACAGCAGGTCTGAACCCTGCCCCATCCTGCGCCATCCTCACAATCTCCTTCATGTTCAAGCCTGTTGTCACAGTTGCTGTGTCAGTCCATGTCATTGAGGGTCTTCCTCCCTACCATTGACCCTCCTCCATCTTTACTAAGAACTGGTCACCCCTGAAAATATGTCCAAAGTGTGTGAGCATCTTTGCTTCTAAGAGGCAGCCCAAGTGCCCTTCCTCCAAGACACCAGGTGTAATCAGTACTCTTGGCCAATTCAAAGATTCTTCTTTGGTCTTCCTTATTCATCATCAAACTTTCAAATGCATCAGAAACAACTGGACAATAGCGCAGCTTGGATGGTATTTGCTGTTGCTGCTCTTATGTGTCATTGAGTCGCCTGTAACTTAAAGTGACCCTGTGCACAATAGTTCTGGACCCTGCTCTCCTGAGCCAATCTGTCTCTGACACAGCTGCCCTCATTATACCAGTTATTGTGTCAGTACATCTCATCCAAGGTCTTCCTCTCTTGCTCTGTCCCTCCACCCTTCCAAGCATGATGTCCCTCTCCAAAGACGAGTCTCTACTGTCTACATGATTAAAGTATGTGAGACAGAATCTTAAAATCCTTACTTTCAAGGAGCAGCTTGGTTTCACTTTCTCTAGGAGAGAACTGTTCTTTTGGTGGTCCATGGTATGTTCAAAACTCTTCTCCAGCACCACAATTCAAAAGCATCAATTCTTCTGTCATCCTTGATCATTGTCCAACTTTCTGATGCATAGCAAGTAATTGTAAAGACCATGGCCCGAGTCTGGAGTATCTTAGTCTCTAAACTGATATCCTTGATCTTCAGCTCTCTGGAGAGGTCCCTGACAGCAGATTTCCCTACTAGAATTAGTCTTTTGATTTCCTAGCTATCGGTGCCAAGAGTGTTGATTCTGGGACTGAGCAAGCTGAAATCGTGAACATTCTCAGTCTCTTCTCCATCTATCACTATGCTGCAAGTTGGCCCAGTGGTGGCTTATAATATTCTGGGAGTTTGTTGCACTAGTAAACAGGTATCCATTTTCCACCTAAACATCTTCTAATTAGGTATCTGTGACTGGGGTCAAAGGATCTTTGCTAGTAATGTGTCCACAGTCTGGTGGGGTGTCTCATTTGGGTTTGAGGAAGGTACAAGGGAAAGGTGGCTTTTCCAAGGAGACACATTCCTAGGAGAGGATGCACTCCTGTCTTGATTCAGTATCTTTCCCCCATAATACAGTGCGCTCCTTTGTTTCTACGGAAGGAAACCTGTAGATCCCATTGAGACAGCTCCAGAGGCCCCTCTGAGGACGCCCAGGATACTATAGTACATTTACAGAGCCAACGAGACAGCCGGGACAGTGAGTTACAGCCAGGACAGTGAGTTACAGCCACGTGAGCATCTCCAGGAGAATCTCACAAATAAAGCCCCAGCAGAAAACTCAAGTGGCCTTTATTCCATTATTGTAAAAATAGCAGGATAATTAGTAGAACATGTATGGGGATCCAAAGGGGGAAAGGGTGGGAGCAGAGGGGTGAGGATGTGCAGGGGGGAAATCACAGGGTCGCACAATTTGGGGGGTGGAGGGAGGGTGCAAAGGAAATGGGAAAGATCTGGCAGGGACCTGAAAACATGGGGGAATGGTAGGAATAGTTTAATGGAGATTGGCTAATTTTATAAAATGGATAAGAATGATTGTGTGAAGCATAATGTCAATGAAGCCAAGTGTGAAACACACACACATCCTCTACCATGTATATCATTGAAACACATGTATATGTTGTTGTTATTAAGTACCATTGAGTTGTAGGCGAGTCATAGTGACCCTGTGAATGAAAGAGCTGAACATGTGTATAACTTTCATCATTTCTCCAAGTTCATAGGGTTTCTACAGGCAAGTTATTCCAGAAGTGGATGCCACTCTTGCTTCCAAACTTGTTTTAATCGGGGAGCTCCACCAAACACTGTCCACCATGGGTAACCATTATTGCATTTGACACATCAGTGTCACAGTATTTAGCATCACAGCAATCACGAGTTACCTCTGTACAGCAAATGGACAGACCAGTGCTATACCACTTAACTGCATGACCAAAAACAATTAAAACCAGGCCTGAGGGCTACAGATTAAAATCACCCACCTTTGGCTTGGTAGCATCACTTTCTAACACTTTCATGTGCAACTCAACGACACTTAACAACAACATGTATATGAATAATTAAATACATACCAATAAAAAATTTAAAAAGGCAAGTGGCAGAGGATTTCATAATGCTTTTTTTAAAAGATGAAACATTAAAACAACTATGAGATGTGTCATCTCACCTCAGCAGCTGTAATGAAGGTCAACAAGGTAGCAAACAACAAATGTTGATGTGGAGAGACTGGAATTCTTATTCACTGCTGGTGGGAATGTAAAATGGTACAACCACTATGGAAGGCGGTCTGGCACTTTCTCAAAAAAGTTGGAAATAAAAATACCATCTGCCTCAGCTATCCCACTACTTGGAACATACTCCAAAGAAGCAAGAGCCGCAACTCAAACAGATGTACGCACACCCATGCTTATTGCTGAGTTATTCACAATAGCAAAGAGATGGAAGCAAGCCAAATTCCCTAGTTACATCCAAACAATGGACTATTACACAGCACTGAAAAACACTGCACATTAAAACACTGCACAACGTGGATAAGCCTAGAGAGCATTATGTTGAGTGAAATATCTCAGTCATGAAAGGACAAATACTGCAGAACACTGCTGTTACAAAATAGGGTTGACATGGGATTGGGGAGAAGAGAAAGAGTGACTGGATAATGAACACAGCTCTGGAACAGATGAGGGGAGGACTATCTGAAAAGAATGTATGATTAGGCATTGTATGTATGACAATGAACAATCTAGAATAAGAGATGCCGAACTGGGGAGGAGGGTAGAGAAAATAGTGCAACAATGAATGAATGAAAACCCCAAATCTCTGTAAATGTTCATTAAAATTAATAAAATTTAATAAAAAATATAATAAAAAAGAAAAAAGAATAAGGGATGCTTTATAAAGTGGACTTGGGGAGGGGGAGGAGGAGGACAGAGGAAGCAGCAACAACAAATGAACGAAAATTCAATCTTTCTTCAACCCTTGGTTAAAATCGCAATAAAAAAGTATATTTTAAAAAAAGTGTGTTAGATTCCTTGAAAGGCTCACATTTATTAAGTGAATTATGGAAGGATTAAAGTAGTCTGGAGACTGAAGGCCATATTGTTGTTGTTAAGTGCCATCGAGTCGTCTGCAACTCATAGCGACCCTATGAGAGGTGAATATGAGATGCTTTGATACGGAATAAAGTCTAGAGTGAGAAATACTGTTCCAGACACCAGTGGCCATCTGAGCAGGGGACCTGTGGGGGACTGCTCACTGCAGCCACAAGCTTTCCTAGGTGGTTCTCTTCTACCTTGTCATCCCTGGAAATTCATTCCTGGAATCTCCTTCTGAGATCTACTGAGATGGGGCAGCATCTTCAGAGTTCACTCTTGGTGGAAGAACTTGGTCAATTCTAAGATGAACAGTGTTTTCTCATTTCAACATCTTGGGCCGTGTATTCAGCAACGTTTTAACATTGCTTGGTGGCATGTAAAATAAAGGTGCATGTTACAAATGAAAAAGAGATAAACTTCAAATGTCTAAGCTATAACATACATTTCTGGTGAAATAAAACAAATGCAAGGAAATGAGAACACCAGATTCAAGCAGGCTCTGAGTGTTGAGAGTACAGACACTTGAGGGGGGGAGGCTTCCAGAGGGGCTTCAGCTTCACTTCTCTCGCTCTCACTGCTGTCGAGTCAGGACTCGCCCACAGCTGACCCTCCAGCAGGTTTTCAGAGACCGTAAATGGCGCGGGAGGAGATGCCCATCCTTCTCCCACCAAGCAGCTGCTGAATTCGAGCCACCAGGGAGGTGCCATCTTTTTAAAAAAGTTCTAGTGAACATGTGAGCTTCCAGCAAACTCTTTATGCTTCTCTGTCATTTAAAATATTACAGCCAACAATATGTGAGCGGAAAACTCCATGCACCAAAAAAATGTGTATGTGAGAACAAAGGCTTTTTTAAAAAAGAATGTGTTGACAAAATTTGTTTCTTTCAGGCGATGGTCTTTGCAATCACTTGTTATGCATCAGAGAGTTGGACAATGACTGGGGAGGATAGAAGGAGAATTGATGCCTTTGAGCTGTGGTGCTGGAGAAGAGTATTGAATGTACCCTGGACTGCCAAGAAAACAAACAGATTCATCCTAGAGAGGGTTAAACCAGGCTGCTCCTTGGAGGCAAGGATTCTGAGGCTTCATCTGACATACTTTGGACATGTTGTAAGGAGGGACAGGTCCTTGGAGAGGGACATCATGCTTGGGAGGGTGGAGGGACAGCGCAGGAGGGGAAGGCCCTCTATGAGGTGGATTGATTCAGTGACTGGGGTAATCGGGTTGGGCGTGTCAGAGACAGTGCAATTGGCACAGGACAGAGCAGAGTTTAGAGCTGTCGTACATAGGGTTGCTATGAGTCACAAGTGACTCGATGGCACATAACAAAAATAACATTTATATTTTTACTTGAGTGAATATTTACAAAACATTGGTTTTCATTCAATCATCATACACCTTTTGCTTTATAACATTAATTACAACCGATACGTTTTCATGAAATTAAGACATTCATACTTGCTTAGAAACTTTGTTCCTGGACGATCACAAAGCCAGAAACCTCTTACATCAGCAGCTGGTGGTTTGCAGCATAACTCACCCACAGACTTCCATTTCTCCATTTCTGTGTATCGGTTACCAGACCAGCACCAGACATACATCTAAGACCAATTGATACCTGCGAGGAAACACCGACATGAATTGGTATTCAGCGTAGCTAAAGGACTGCTTGGTTAGTTATAGTATCATCATCAGTATTTAAAATGCATTTCCAATTCTCCCCTGGAAAAATCCGACCCTTTTCCAAATGGAAAAGCCAGCAGTAATATTCAATATTTGAAAAAAAAAATCATTTTCCAGATTTGCCAAGAGCTCTCTCTTGACAGGTCCTCACGGAGGAGGTTGACTTCAATCTGTGCTGCAGCAGTTGGGCCCGGGAGGAGCTGTATTAAAGCAGAGTTTTCAGCGATTCAGTACCTTCCCTGTTGATGGACATTATAATTTCGGATGCTTCATTCCATTTTTTAAGGCTTTCAGTAAAAACTGGAAAGGGCCAACGACACGTTAGCTTAAAAAAACAACAACAATCTGTTTAACGTGTGAGTGATGGTCCACTGGAAGCTGGTCAATAGCTTCACGTTCATTTTTAATGGAATCCTTTTTTAATACATTTATTTATAGCCTCTGCTCACTGAGTCCCATTCACCAAATCCCTCCGCGTAGAAATAATTATCTAATTATGGTCACACAGGCCTGTTATCAGCCTGGCTCTTCCCTGTTGTATACAACAAACCATTATGTGAAGGTGAGGTGGTGAGTTGAGCTCATTGTCTGTTTTGAGGAGATTAGAAGGGAAATATATACTTTCTTCTCTTTTGGTGGAAATCCAGTTTTTCATTGACTCTGACTTGAATATAGGTTTGAAGGACCCTCTTCCTCAAGTTTCCCCTCTCTAAATGATTCAGGAATGCTGGAGCAGGAGCGGGGAAGGACAAGGGGAGTGGGTCCCTGCACCGGGTGGGGCTGGCTTAGCTGACAGGTACTTAGTCCATGCCCCAGGTGAAGGTGAGGCCGGAACCATGGTGTGAAGCACACAGTTCGGGGCTGGGTGTTGGCACGGGGACCAGGATGAGAGCGGAGCCGGGCATCCTGTGGACAAGGCCTCAGAGACCCTCACAAGAGAAATAATCGTAATAATAAGAAAATGCTCTACAGGTTCTGGAAGGAGGTGTGGAAACCAGCGCTGAAGAAAATCCATGTGAAAGTCATTTATGAGAAGCAAGCCTGGGAAAAGCTCTGAAGGGGCTGGAGAAATGAAACTGGGGAGTGAAGTACGAAGGCCAGGCGTGCTCACAGAACTGAGCTGAGGGTTTGTATCCCTCACCCCTCCACTGTCCATTGTTACCTGAAAGCTTCCCTGGAAGGTAAGAGAGTCCCTGACCCCTCAGGGCCTGAGGACCAGGGACAGCAGGGGAGGCTCAGGGATGTGTGTCGGCTCACACACTTTGGGCATGCCGTCGGCAGAGGCCAGTTCTTGGAAAAAGACATGATGGGAAAGGTGGAGGGTCATCAAATAAGAGGAAGACTCTTAACAAGATGGACACTGAGACTCTGATAATAAGCTCGAGCCCATCAGAGATGGTGAGGATGGCACAGGAGAGGGCAGAGTTCAGGTACATGATCAGAGGGTCATTACAGGTTGTAGTCAGTGGCATCTAACAACAGCAACAACATGATGCTGAACAGAGTAAAGCAGGGAATCCAGATGTAGAGAGACAAGGAATAAAGGGCTGGCAATCTGCTTCCCAGAAATAGCCATCAACAACCGTATGGATCCCAATGATTTGATCATCAGCCAATCATGAGGTGGCACAGAACCAGGCAGGGCTTTGCTTCTTTGTGCATCAAAGAATCGGGGCCAGCTTGACAGCAGCTGATGATTACAACAGCTTGCCTGCTAGGGGGTAATAACTCATTAACCTTACACTAAACTTGGATGTAAACCCCCTGAAGTGAAACCCACAGAGGCTGATCCAATTTCACAGCGACTCTATAGGACAGAACAGGATCGCCCTTGGGGTTTCCAAAGCTTTAATGTTTATGAAAGCAGAGAACCTTCTCTTTCTCCTGAGGAGCAGTTAGTGGACTGGATGTTTCATAGCTGAATGCTTTCACTATGTGTCCCCCGGATCCTAAACTTTTATAAGATACAGAACAATTCCATCAAGTTGGAACTGACCCAGAGGGGACCCTCCGGTGGGTTTTCAGAGGTAGCTGATCACACGGGAGGAGAGGATTGTCCATCCTTCTCCCATGGAGCAGCTGGTGGATTCGAACTGCGTGCATTTGGGATTGCAGTGCAGCTTTTTGCTGGGTCCTAAACTTATGAGTTCTGTAACTAGTCTCCGCATGCTCAGTTTTTTAATCTGGGCAATAGAGATAATTATAAACTTATAAGAATTATGATTATTGTCTAGATGAGGAAACAGAGGCCAGGAGAGTAAGTATGTATTGGCAATACCTCAGAGTTAAGAAATGTCAGAGCTGGCATTTAGAGCCAGCTTGACCCCAGCTTTTTTTTTTTAACTGAAAGTTTATAAAGAACTTGGATTTTCATTCATTCATTGTTGCACATTTTCCTCCCTGTCCCCCCTCCTCCCCAGTTAATTTTTTCCTTTGGAAAAAAGTTCTTGCATTGTTATACAGTCCCCCTCCGCAGATCACTTTACTATGCAACTCTTATTTTAGACTCTTGTCATGCCAATAATACCTAATCATATGTTCCTTTTATATGGTTCTCTCCCTCATCTGTTTCAATGTACACTATTTATTCCCTCTTTTCTTATCCCCCCCCCCAACCTCCATATAAATCCTGTTCTATGACAGTGGCATTATGCAGTATTTGTCTTTTTGTGACTGAGATCTTTCACTCAGCGTAATGTGCTCCAGGGTCACCCATTTTGTATAATATTTCATGAGTTCATTGTTTTTCAGTGCTGCAAAATATTCCATTGTGTGGATATACAACAGCTTCTCTATGCATTCGTTTGTTGATGGGCACTTGGGCTTTTGAAGAAAGATGTAAAATAGCCGCTAACCTACAGGCCATTTGTGACCATCAAATAGGTTCTGACTCCTGGGGACCCAATAGGACAGAGCAGAGCCATGGCACAGTGTTTTCCAAGTTGTAAATCCTTATGGAAGCGGACAGCCTCAATCTTTCTCTTGGTGGGTTTGAACTGCTCACTTTCAATTAGGAGCTGAGTGTTTAACAACAGTACCATGACACCTTCTAAAATGGAATAAAAATTAGTCCTTAACACCCTAGTGAGGCTAAGATAATTTAAGGATGATACAGGGACGGGCTAGAACAGTCAGGGAAGGGTGTGTGGGCAGGAAACAAAGGAGACATGAGGGGCTAGGGGAGGGTGAGCTGTTACTGGCCAGGGCACTATCTGGTGTGGAGAGGTGCAGAGAGACGTAAGCAGGACGATTCTTGCAGGGAGGGTCGTATTCCTCAAACATGCCATCTGGGCAGCTGCCCTTGGAATCAAATCTATCGAGCTCATTGGACCCAATCAATTAGCCTTGAGGGTGCACGAGGCTCAGACGGTGGAGTGCAGAGTGACCGCGAGAGGGCGCGCCAGGCTCAGGGAACGGGCAGATCGCGGTCTCGGACGAGCGCTCAGGGCGCCCACTGCCTCCTCCAGGCGGTCATCGCTGGATCGGGGGTGCAGGCGGGAGGGTGTCAGCACCCGGCGCATTTTCTCAGAAGCCACTGCCTTTTAGGCCCCTTCGAAGCTGCTCAGCACCTCCTTTCTTGTTTCCAAGCCGCAGGCACTGGGGCAATGTTCGGATCACCGGGCCCATGTCCTGGGGAAGACGTCTGACTGTGCAGGCGTGAGGAATGGGCTCCGCTGAGGTCCTAGAAGCACAGGGGGAAGATGACAAAATCTGAAGGCAGCCTCTTACATGGAAAGCTGGGTCGGGTTTGCATGCTTACTTTGCAGAGTGCCTTCGGGGAGGCGAGGGGAGGGAGGATGTGTTACCAAACACAAAGAGTCATTGTTATATGTGTTTTCGATTTCTTGTACATGATTTGATTAATTACTTACAAAAGTTCACTTGTAAATTTCCCAATAAATTCTTAAGTTTTTCCTCTATAAAGTCTTACACATTTTCTTATTCTTTGGCTTTTCATATTTTGTTCTTTTTTTATAAATGACAATTTCCCGTTTTATTTTCTAACCTATAATTGTTGACTGGGGAGGTCTGTTCACATCGACCCTCACGTATTTCTCTGAAGGTTTGAATCCACTAACAGCTTGATGGAAGAAAGATAGACAATCTCCTCTCATTCTGTTTACAGCTTTGGAAATTCAGCGGACGATAAACTATGCATCTGTTTTGACTTGACAGCAATGAATTATAGGTTAGAATTGTTGACCTAGAAAAATATTTCTGTAATAAGTTCCTTTTGAATTCTGTCACCTTTAGTTTTTCATTTTAACAATGTAATGAAAGAATCATTGCACTTTCTTCAGTTTCCAGCTATGTGTAAATACTGAATTCTTCCTTTCCAAGGATTAAAAATTGTTATCTCAATTTCTTTCTTCTTATGAAAATGGCCAGAATTGTCAGAGTATTCAGTACCCTGGCATTTTTCCATTTTTATGAGAATGGCTTTTATTGCCTACATGTTGAAGAACAGCACCGGTTGTTACAAAATGTTGCTGTGCTTTTGGGTGGTCTGCGTCTGCCCCCAGCTTCCTGTGAGCATCCGAGTTCAGCCATTGACTGTAGAGGATACAGTTTGCAGTTCTTTGCTGGTAGCCCTGCACATTGCCGTGTGTGTGTATGTATGTGTGGTGTGTTGTCGTCATCTCTTTTCCCTTTTTATAAGACACCACTCAGATGGATGATGACCAAGGATGAGAAAGGTCACCTTGGGGGCTGGGCGACATCTTGTGCTGACCTCACCTTGTAAGAGACATCCCAATCTACCTTGTGTAAGGCGACTGTGGCCAATCAGAAGGAAACCCAGCCATCAACCACATCTTGCATGACTGAGCAGCTCCGTCATTAGAAGCTAACAAAGGGCATCCAATCAACTTTCTCCACGAGAACTGACCACCAATTTGACTGCCCTACCCCATCCCCTACCTATGAAGTTTAGCCTGTAATTTTCCTCACTGGTAACTTTGCTGCCTGACCCTGCCTTTCTCTGGCTTCAGACAGTAAATCTGCCCTGAGAACCACTAATAAATTCTTTTGTTTCACTTCGCCAGGTTCTCTGCGCCTTTTTTACCTTACAATGACAACAGAAGAAAAATCGATGCCCTTGAGTTGTGGTGTTGGAGAAGAGTACCGAATATCCCATGGACTGCCGAGGGAACAATCAAGTCTGTCTTGGAGAAAGTACTTCCGGGTGCTCTTTGGAAGCAAGGATGGTGAAGCTTTGTCTCACATACTTTTCGGGCATGTTGCTAGGAGGGGTCAGTCCTTTGAAGAAGAATATCATGCTTGGAAAGGTGGAGGCTTGATGTAGGAACGGAAGACCCTCAACAAGATGGGTTCACACAATGACTGTAACAATGGGCGCAAGCATATTGGAGACACAGGGTGAGGATGGCACAAGACAGCAAGATTCAGACTCCTTGGCCGTTAGGTTGCTATGAGTTGTAGTCGACTCGACAGCACATAACAACAACAACAACAACACAAAAAGAGAGATTGTGAGGATGGCACAGGATCGGGCAAGTTTCTTCTCTGTTGTTCATAGGATCTTTGTGAGTCATAGTCAATTCAATGACAATAACAATACAAGAAGAAAACTCCACTCTCTTACATTGAATCACAGTCAGAGGTACAGTCCTAACAACTTCAGTGTAATTTCGTTCAGGACACAGTTCAGTCTCTGACACCACAACAGAGCATATGCTTTTCTTGATTGTCTTTCTAAAATTGTTATTATGGCTGTTCCGCTTTCCAGAGGCCTGCTTTTCTTGCATGCTGTACAGTAAGTTGCTGCAGGTGAAGGTGGCTTAAGACGGCACTTGTTTGTTGCTCCATGTTTTTGTGGAACAGAAGTCTGGACTTGGCTGGTTCCTCTGCTGTGGGTGTGACAAAGTCAGAGTTAGTCTGTTGCTTTGGTGGCAAAGTGGTTAGTTACTCAGCTGTTGGCACGAAGATCAGCAGTGGGAACCCACCAGTCAGTCACTCTGCAGGAGAAAGGTGGCCCAGTCTCTTTCTGTAAAGCTCAGTCTTAGAAACGCCATAGGGCCACTACACTTCATCTTTTAGGGTTGCTCTGAGTTGGAATTGACTTTATGGCAATAAGTTTGGGTTGATTTAAGTTTTGGCTCTTATCTGGAGGCTCTGGAGAAGAATTGGCTTCCAGACCTGTTCAGATTGTTAGTCAGATTCAGTTCCTTTCAGGTCTAGGACTAAGGTCCCTTTATCCTCGCTGGCTGTCACACCAGCTGTTCTCGACTCCTGGGGCCACTCACATGCCTTCTTCTGTGGTCCCCTCCATCTTCAAATGCCCTGTGGCCCATTGTGAAGATCTTATTTTCTGAATCTAAATTCCTCATCTGTCACCAGCTGAAGAAAATTTCCAGCTTTTACAATACTCATGTGATGAGATTAGGCCCATCTGGATAATTTCCCTTTTAATGAACTCAAAGCCAACTGATTAGTAATTAATATTTACAAAATCTCTTTTTCTATGTAATGTTATGTAATCGTGGTATGCTAGTCCATCACATTCACATCACCAAGAATAAGAATGGAAAATCGTGGGGGTGTTTTACCCACCACAATCTGTCTTCTAATCACCCCTCCCAGTTCACATTCCTTACATCTGCAAAATCCATTCATCTCTCATCAAGGTCACCCATCATGGCATCAATTAAAAAAAAAAAGCATCTAAATTTTACTAGTCACAATACCTCCATGTGTGAGGACCTATGGAATTAAAATGTTCTGTTCCCAACCTTAGAGAGACAGAAGTAGGGCAATACTTCTATATACTATTTCAGTGCAACTTGAACTTCGCCTTTTATTACCATTGGGTCTTGATAATATGCTACTCCCTGAAATGGTTCAGTGCAGACCACCTAGTTTTGGTACAATTGCTTTGTGCATTCCTTCCATCTTCGTTTGATGTATACTGCATCATTCAACATTTTGCTCATCAAATCTGTCAGTATTGCAAGGCTGAGTCTTGAATTTAGTTTTCAGTTCTTTCACCTTGAAAAGTGCCAGTGTGCTATTCCTTTTGGCTTTCTAACTCTAGCTCTTTGTACATTTTGCTATAATAATTTTCTTTGTCTTCTTGAGCTGTCCTTGTTTAAAATCAGGAAAGATATCCATCAGGGTTGTATCCTTGCTCCATACCTATTCATTCTGTACGCTGAGAAAATCACTCACAAATCAGGACTGTAAGAAGAATGTAGCATCAGGATTGGAGGAAGATCCCCCAACAATCTGCATTATGCAGACTACACACCTTGCTTGCAGAAGAAAACTTGAAGTACTTATTGCATAAGGTCAAAGACTGCAGCCTCCAATGTGAACTCACTGCTAGACCAATAGGCAACATCGTGATAGATGGAGAAAGATTGAAGTTGTCAATTATCTCATTTTACCTGGACCTATAATCAATATCATTTGTGCCAGCAGTCAAGAAAGCGAAAGATCTGCTGCATTGGAAAAGGTGGCTATCAAATACCTCTCCAAAGTGCTAAAAAGTAATGATGTCAATTTAAAGCCCAAAGTGCACCTGATCCAGGCCATGATATTTTAAATTGCTTCCTATGTCTCTTGAAAAGCTGGTCAATGAGTAAGAATGAGAGACGAATCAAAGCCTTAGAATTTCAGTGCTGCTGAAGAGTACTGAATTTCCCACAGACTACCAAACGGATGAACAAGTCTGTCTTGGGGGAAGTACCACCAGGTGTTTCTTGAGGCCAGAATGGTGAGACTTCGTCATATATTGTTTAGGCCTGTTGCTAGGAGGGGTCAGTCCTTGGGAAAAGACATAATGCCTGGAAAAGTGGAGGATCAGAGAAAGAAAGGAAGACCTTCAGCCAAGTGGATTAGCATGGTGACTGTAACAGTGGGATGGAGTACACTGAAGGTGTACAGGATAGGTTACGGTTAGGATCTCCTGTTCATAGGGTCGCAGTGAACAACAACATGACAACATTCTAGTTCAAAGGTGGTGATGAGGAACGGAAGGTTAAAAATGGAGTTATTGGCATGAGGCAGCACTGGAATTCGGTCAGATAATGTCAAGAAGCTCCTTGATTCAATTTCATTCATTCAATCATTCCCTACACTCAAACCTGAAAGCAGAGAGAATCAGAAGGATATCTATTTGTACTTGATCAACTATCCAAAGGTGTTTTACTGTGTGGATCACAACAAATTGTGGCTATCATTGAAGAGAAGAGTAGGAATCCCAGAATACTTGATTGTGCTCATGCAAAACTTATACCTAGGCCAAGAAGCTGTTTCTCTAACAGTGGAAGAAACCATGGTTCAAAATCAAGAAAGGGGTGCATCAAGTCTGTATGCTTTCTCAATTCCTTTTCAATCTATAAGCAGAACAGCTAATATGAGAGGCTAGACTTTATGAAGAAGAATGTGGTACCAGGATTGAAGGAAAATCCATCAATAACCTGTGTTATGCAGATGACACAACTTTGCTTGCTGAAACCGAGGACTTGAAGCATTTGCTACAGAAGTTCAAGGACTGCAGCCTTCAATATGGATTGAAGTTTAACATCAAGGAAACAAAGATCCTCACCACAGGGCCAATAGATAACATCATGATAGATGGAGAAAAGACTGAGGTTGTTAATGCTGTCCTCTTGCTCTAATCCACAATCAACACTCTTGGCACGAACAGTCAGGAAATCAAAAGCTGAATTGCATTGGGAAAATCTGTTGTCAAGGACTTCATCAGAGTGCTAAAGAGCAACGATGTTAGTATAGAGACTAAGGTCCACCTGACCCAGACCATGATCTTTTTTCTCAATTGCTTGCTGTGTATCTGAGAGCTGGGCAATGAATAAGGATGACAGAAGAAGAACTGATGCCTTTGAGTCATGGTGCTGGAGAAAAGTATTGAACACACTATTGAACTCCATGAGAAAAAACAGGTCTGTCCTGGCGACCATGAACCAGTTG
Organism: Elephantulus edwardii; assembly: GCF_000299155.1. Lineage (NCBI taxonomy): Eukaryota > Metazoa > Chordata > Mammalia > Macroscelidea > Macroscelididae > Elephantulus > Elephantulus edwardii. The sequence goes on along the minus strand of NW_006399888.1, from coordinate 2,131,501 downwards.
CTCCTTGGAGGCAAGGATTTAGATACTCCATCTCACATGCTTTGAGTATGTTTTCAGGAGGGGCCAGTTCTTGGAGACCTTAGGATGTCATGCTTGGAATGGTAGAGGGTCAGAGCAAGACAGGAAGACCTGGGTAGAGATGGGTTGACACAGTGACTGTGGCAATGAGATAAGGGGTTTCAGAGATGAGGAGGTTGGCTGAGGACAGGGCAAAGTTCAGAGCCATTGTTCAAAGGGTCACTATGAGTTATAGTCTACTTGAAAGCACACAACAACAATAACAACACTTGGGTCCTTTCTCTGGACTCTTGGTTCTTCCACCAGGAATCTTGGTTCTTCCCTAGTAATTATCTTCGTTCTTCCGGAAATAGAATTGTTGTTGTTGCTGTTATGTGCCGTCGACTTGCAACTCATAGCGGCCCTATGTAGAACAGCCCTAAACTCTGCTCTGTCCTGTGCCAATCTCATTGCCTCCGACACACCCATCCCAATTGCCCCAGTCACCAAATAAATCCATCTCCCAGAGAGCCTTCCCCTCCTGCGCCTGCCCTCCACCCTCCCAAGCATGATGTCTTTCTCCAAGGACCGGTCGGCCTCTCCTTACAACATGACCAAAGTATGTCATACGAAGTCTCATAATCCTTGCCTCCAAGGAGCAGCCTGGTTTAACCCTCCCCAGGATGAATCTGTTTGTTTTCTTAGCAGTCCACGGCACCCTCAACACTCTTCTCCAACACCAAAGCTCAAAAGCATCAATTCTCCTTCTGTCCTTCCTGGTCATTGTCCAGCTCTCTGACGCATAACAAGTGATTGAAAAGACCATGGCCTGTACCAGACGCACCTGAGTCTCCAGAGACACACCATTGCTCTTGAGTACTTTAGAGAGGTCCCTAACAGCAGACTTTCCCATTGCAATACATTTTTTAATTTTCTGGCTGCTGGTGCCAAGAGTGTTGATTGTGGAGCCAAGCAAACTAAAGCTGTGAACAATCTCAATCTCTTCACCATCCATCCTGATGCTGCCAATTGGTCCAGTGGTGAGAATCTTGGTCTTCTTGACATTGAGCCTCAATCCATATTGAAGGCTGCAGTCCTTGACCCTCTGCAGCAAGTGCTTCAGGTCCTCCTCAGTTTCAGCTGTTTGAAATTGAGTAGCTTAACACCAGATGCATTGTTCTGGTTAGGAACTCTAGGGTCACATGGTACCATGTGTTGTGTTGTGTTGTGTTACTAATGGAGGGGAAGGTCAGCAGTTTGAATACATCAGCTGAATACATAAGAGAAAGATGGACAATCTCTCCTGTAAAGATTCACAACCTTGGAAACAAAAGTGTATTGTTATAGGTTGGAATTAACTTGTTGGCAGTGGTTTTTATTACTTCTTAGTCAGTTATCTCATTAATAGGATATGATGATGGGTTATTAAGAGACCCTGTTCATTTTGTACTCTCTGAGGTGCTTGCTACAGAGCATCAAGGGCTGAAGCCTGCGTTGTGGATTACATCAAGAAAAAAAAAAATCCAGGGGAGCTCTGGTGGCCTAGTGGCAAGGAGCTGCAACTACAATCCCAGAGGTGCACGGTTCGAATCCACCAGATGCTCTGCCTGGGAAGGAGGGATAATCTCCTCCTGTACCAGTCAGATCTGATTTGACGGTACACACACACAAAAATTAAAAAAAAAAGAAAAAAAAATCCTTACCACTGGGCCAATAAGCAACATCATGATAGGTGGAGAAAAGATTGGAATTGCCAATGATTTAATCTTACTTGGATCCACAATCAATACCCTTGGTACCAGCAACCACGAGATCAAGAGGCATATGGCATTGGGAAAATCTGCTGTCAGGGACCTCTCCAAAGTCTTTAGGAGCAATGATGACAGTTCAAAAATTAAGGTGCAGTTGATTCAGGCCATGGTATTTCTAATCGCCTGGTATGCATTTGAGAGCTGAACAATGAGAGCTGACAGGAGAAGAATCTATGCATTTAAGTTGCTGTGTTAGAGAAAAGTATCAAATATCCCATGGACTGCCAAAAGAATAAAGACATATCTCTTAGAGAAAGTGTAACCAGAGTGTTCTGGGGAAGCACTGATGGTGAAGCTTTTTCTCACATATTTTAGATATGTTGTTAGGAGACACTATTGCTTGGAAAGGTGGGGCCAACAAAGGTGAGGAAGGCCTTCAGTGATACAGTATCTGTGACAACGGGCATAAATGTGTTGGGATGATAGGACAGGGTTCAGATCTGTTGTTTCCTGGGTTGCTATGAGTTGTATTCAACTGGATAGTGTCTAACATCAACAACAACAGCAGCATATGAGCTGAAATCAACTCAGCAACAATGGATTTTTTTAAAAAATTTAAAACATTTTATTTTCTTGCTCCAAATAAGTAGGCCTCAAAACTAGAACAACTTTTCCAAGAACAGATTCTTCACCTCCACTTGATGCTCAAAATCTCCCTCCAGTGGTGTCACCTCTCAGGAACGTAGACTTCCAGAGACTGGAGTCTGAAGCTTACTATAACAAAGGACAAAGATGAAGGCAACAGTGGATTTGTAGTTTTAAGTTCATCTTAATCCAAGAAAATAGAATTTCATCAGTCACCCAAGTTGATAAAATTTTCTTAAGAACTTTGTAGATGTTCTGTGACTGTCACAAAGGTTCATTTCATTAAGACTGAGTCAAATCCACAGATATTTTCTTCATCATCATCATCATATTTTTTCAATTCTATTGTGATGGCTGTTGAAAGACAATGCTCTTAATCTTCCAGAGGCCCTCTGGTTTGGCTAAGATCTGTGAGGAACATTCTTGTTACCTTGGAAGAGTTTGCTCTTGTTTTTGTGTGAATCAGTACTTCCACCTTCTGATCTTACTCTTTTGAACTAATAAAAATTTAGATGAGATCTGAGGAGTTTAACCTTTCCACTTTGCTTGATTTGGTAAATATCTAAGCTCATCACTTATGGGTTCTGTTTCCATGTAACTGCACGATAGAATTCTGTTGATCATTTGCCACTGTATAACTAGGAATTACATTGCTACTACTTCCAACAACGTGTTCCTTACTTTCCCCCCTAAGCCCTTGCTATCAACAGTCTTAAGGCCAAGATTTCTAGTACCTTTCTATCGTCTCATCGACTATCGTCTCATCGACCAAAATGGATGTCAGAATGGACTCTTAAAATTGCACTAGAACGCTGAGCAGCTAAAAGAAAGAAATGACGAAGTAAGAATTGAACAGAAGAATCAAAGAGCAGCCTGAGACTACACAGCAAAGTGTTATAACAAAATGTGCAGAAAGCTGGAGGCAGAAAATAGAAAGGGAAGAACTTGCAGCATTTCTCAAGCTGAGAGAACTGAAGAACAAATTCAAGCCTTGAGTTGCAATACTGAAGGATGCTATGGGCAAAATCTTGAATGATCCAGGAAGCATCAAAAGAAGATGGAGAGAGTACACAGACTCACTGCACCAACAAATGTCCAACAGAGGAAGTGGGGGAGGGCTGAAGGTGGGAAGGGGGGGCTCATGAGGTGGCAGAGTTTGGTGGGCAGAGGGAGGGGATGAAGGAATTAGGAAAGATCCAGTGGGGACTTGAAAAGCTGGGGTAATGGTGGGCATAGATCACTGGTGACTAATAAAGCACAATGTATGAGAATGATCATATGAAACACAAAGTGAATAGAGGAATATTTGAAACCCCGTTGTCTGAACAGAGCTAGGGAACACGGCATGGTTTAAAATCAAGAAAGATGAGAGTCAGGATGTTCCTTTTCTCCACACCTATTAAATCTGTACGCTGAACAGATCGTTCAGAAGCTGGACTAAATGAAAAAGAGCAGCATCAGGACTGGGGGAAGACTCATCAATAACCTGCTCTGTGGACAATACAACCTCATGACGCTCACTGAAAGTGAGGATGAGCTGAAGTGTTTGCTGCAGAAGAGAAAAGACTTCAATATGAGTTGCGTCTCAACAACAAGAAAACAAAATCCTCACTCCTGGGCCGATAGGAAACATCACATTAGATGGAGAAAAAAGTAAAGTTGTCAATGTCATCTTACGTGGATCCACAATCAGCACCCTTGGTATCAGTGGTCAAGAAGTCAAAAGATGAGTTGCTTTGGGATAATCTGCTGTCAAGAGATCTCTCCAGAGTACTAAAGAGCAACAACGTCAGACTAAGACTAAGGTGCACCTGATCAGTGTCATGGTCTTCTCAATGGCCTAAAGTTGGATAATGGCTATGGATTACAAAAGAATTGATTTCTTTGAGTTGTGACATTGGAAGAGGGTACTGGATAGCACATGGATTGCCCAGAGAACAAACAGGTCTATCCTAGACAAATTGAAACCAGAGTGCTCCTTAGAGGCAGGGATAGTGAAACTCCATCTCACATACTTTGAGCATTTGAGCAGGTTGGTAGGAGGGGCCAGTCCTTGACAAAGGACATCATGCTGGGAAAAGGGGAGAGTAAGTCTAACACATGAAGACCCTTAAAGAGATTGTCACAGTAATTTTAACAGTGGACTCAAGTATGTAAGATATGGTGAGGGTGGCCTTGGATAGGGCAGGGTTCAAAGCCATTGTCCACGGGGTGGACAATCAGCTGTAGCCAACCTGACAACACGTAACATCAATAACAACAACGATCTTCTCATTGTGATTGAAAGCTTCTCTAAGGTATGATGTGTCTCTGTTTTTCCTCTCTTCCTCCAATCTCTCAGGGTTAGATTGCCTGTAGAGCCTTCAAGACTATCTCTCACACTAGCCTACTGCACCACCAGATTGTACCCTCCATATGACACGACTGAAAGCTCTCCTTGAGCTTGGATGAAGCTCTTGGATGAAACACTTGGATGAAGCTCTTGGACGAAACACTTCCCTTTTCCTATCAGGATACTTATATTAATGATCACTTACCAAAAATCTCTCAAATATCTTTTTCTAACTACCCAGTGCCTTTTTTCTTTTTAAATCTGCCCTTGTTGTGGTAGCAGATACAAGAACTTTATAAACAGATCCATACTAGCTTTGCTTGTTGATCTGGTAATTAATTTTAAAACGTATTGTGATACCTCCTTTGAGACCTAAATTGAATACTTGGTTACTTAACTTGATTAATGTCTGTCTCCTTGGCTAGACTGTAGTTCTGTGAGACAAGACCTGCTTTTGCTCATATCTCTAATATCAGCACCAAGGACAGTGTCATCAGGCTGAACACACGGGGTGGCCCAAAAATTGTTAATGAGTCAATGAGAACAAATTTAGGATATTTTGTATCCTGAATACAAATATATAAACGGTCCATACCTTTCATTTACAGGTATGGAGTTGTTTATTTTTCAACAAATCTTTTAGTACTTTATGTGTACATGAGATCTCTTTGCAGAAGTGCTTAATGAGGCCGATTCCAGTGGATTTTCACACTATTGCGGCCTGAGAAAAGACGTGATGAAGTAAGTTCCATAGAAGATAAAGCCTTTTGTAAAAAAGTTCCTCTGAAAAGTTCAACTTCAGAATCAAAGCCAGAAGGTAGTGTTTCAGATAAAACCAACTTCAATACTTTATTTAGTTAGACCCCTTGGGCATGTGAAAGGTCCAGATTGGAACACCCTCCTTGAGTCTAGTCATCCAGAGGCGAAAGATTGAAGCTCCTGGGGTTCTAATTTTAAGCCACCCCAATTAAAATGCCTGACTCACCCGGCTGCTTGTAGGAAGCATCCACGTGTTCATAAATTATGGAACGGGCTGTAAAGGCTCTGAATGCTTCCTGGCAGCTGCTGTAGAGTCTTTCTAGATAAGAAATGAATCCAGACCCTCCATCTTTTCAATTATTTCCATTATTCATCATTATTCGAATGATACAGCATGATTCATGTCTGGAGATCAAAAGGACAGAAGAATTTTAAGGGCAAATTGTAAAAATGAGAGAAAGAAAAGGAAAGGAGAAAGTCAGGGGCCAAGAATTGGGGATCAGCACATCCTTGCTTTCAGTGGATGCTCTTAGTGTAAATGGGACATCGGAAGTCCAATCATTTCAGTGATTGTTGCCTTGTGACATATGCTGTCTGTAGTATGCTAGGGCCTCTTCTTGGAGGTTGTGAGGATCAAAGAACTCTTGTAGGAGCCTGCTGACCCCTGAGCACTGACAATCACGTCAGAAAGACAATGAAGGATTCGTGGTCCAAAAGCATTAACATAGTTCAGGCCAGTTCATTATCATGGAAAGAAGCAGCAGGGGAAAGAGGAGGAAATGGAAGCTGGCCTTTGAAAGGAAAGGAAGTTGGAGTAGATGGAAGATTGGATTAGTGGGAGGGGGGAATGGGAGTCAGGCCACATGTTTGCATTCATAGATTGCATTACGCTTAACAGACTCAACAGATTTAAGATACTGAGGTTTAGATAGCCCATCTTAATACCCAGTTCTATGTGCCATCTCCTCCTATTTCCCCATTAAACCCTCAGTGCCTCTACTTTTCATTACCACAAACTTTTCTCCCCACTGACAAAACCTTCTTGTCCTATTTCACTTTCCCATTCGAGAAGAAGGAGCTGGTTACTGCGAGGAGCCGGTGAGTTGACCACTGACTCATTGTGACAGAACAAAGCACAAATTGGTCCTTCAACATCTTCACCATCGCTGCTGGGCTTGAGCTTAATGTTGTAGCCGCCAGGCCAAGTCATCTTCTTGAGGGTCTCCCTCTTCTTCACGGACCCTCTAAGTTTGTCTACCATGATGTCCTCATGCCAGGACTTGTTCCTCCTGATAATATATCTAAAGGAAATGAGGACAAGTCTGCCATCTTTGTCTCCAAGGAGTATTATGGCTACACTTCTTTTAAAACAAATCTGTTTGTTCTTTTGACCATCCACAGTATATTCAACATTCTTTATCAGCACCACGATTCAAAAGCATCCATTTTTCTTTAGCCTTCCTTATGCATATTCTCTTATGCGCATGAGGCATTTGAAAAAGACTATGGCTTGGGTCAGAGGTACCTTAGTCCTCAAAGCAACATCCTTTATGACTCATTTTCAGGACTTCCAATTTGCTAGGCAGCCCAAGAGATATTTTAAAAAAAATTTTATTGTGATTTGAGTGAAAGTTTACAGAGTAAGTTGGTTCTTTAGCCAATAATTCATAGTATATTTCATGATGTTGATTACTGTTATAGTGTTGATGACATGTTATAATGGCGCTCTCCCCACAGCAACTCAGTGTGTGTCGTTTCCTTTTCCCCTCTTTCCTATCCCTTCCTGCCTTTTGAGCTTTATCCCTGGGAAAAGGCTTCGTTTTTAATCATATATAATTTATTGTTCAAGGAAGGTGTTCCTACTTGGTGTTATTGATCACCTTATAGGTCTGTCTATTATCTGACTGAAAGTTGTGTCTTGAATGGTTTCAGGTCAGCCTGGAAGAGTGATAAGTCTTGGTGGTCACGGTGGTGGTTCACCAATATCTGTCAGACAAGAAAGCCTGGTGTTCATTATGACTTTGAGTTTTATTCCACAATTTTCTCTCACATCATCCAAGCATTATGACCCCTTTCAGCAGCGACAGCCAGGCACAAGTTCTTCTGGTCTCAGAGTCATGGAGACTGAAGTCCAAATATCCAGTTAGTCTTTTGGCTTTTTTCATTCTTCTTCCTCTGGATAGGGAGAAACTGATAGCTAAAACCTTAGATAGCTGCTCACAAACTTTTAAGACCTCAGAAGATACTCATCAAAGTACATTGTAGAGCATTCATTGCCTTTGTGGAGTATACAATTCCCATTGACCTTGAAGTCCAATGCATGATAACCTACAGAAGATTCTTAAGATAGCACAACTAAGTGGTGGAATGAAGCAGAATCTTCTTCAGTAATCAGGTAGTTATCCACTAAGGAGTTGAAATACCAATTATGAAAGAAGTAAGTAATACTTTTCTTATATCATGTTATCGTGTCTACTACCACTCAGAAAGATCCTACGAATAACAAATGAGAACCTTGGCCTATCTTTCATCATTCTCATCTATGCTCAAACCCACTGTTAGAGCCACCTAGTCAATCCATCTTGAAGATCTTCCTCTCTTTCTCTTACTCCCACCTTTCCCCCATGATGCCTTTTTCCAAGAGCTGACCCCTCCTAATAACATATGGGAAATGAAGTTATAGACTATATCTCTCAATGATATTTATTTTCCTTTCATTTTTAACTCAGACAAAGCATATCTCTCTTCTTCCCTCTTGGTGTTGAGTTTAGCACATAACATACTTGCCAAAGTAAGGCCAATAGGATATTATTGAACATGCTGTACTCAGAGGTTTGAAGTGTGTGTACAGATTTGAACGTATCTTCTTGTAAAGAACATGTCTTGATGTATCTCGCAGTCTCAGAACGACGAGAAACACATAGAGCAGACCTAGGCCCAACCATAGCTTGGAGCTAGGTCCAGATAAGCTCATTTGAGATCAGCTAAACGGCAAATTCCTGAGACTAAGTAATTACTTACTGTTTCATGTTATTGAGTTTTAGAGTGGTTTGTTATTATGGATAAGTGATTGAAGGGTTGTCTTTACATGAAATTGTAAAGTTATGATTGAATAAATATTCATATGAGAAGCCTTGGTGACACAATAGTTAAGCACTCATCCGAAAGGGAGAAAGCCTTTGTGATCTTTTCTAGTAAAGATTACAGATTAGAAAACCCTTCTTTTCATATGAGATGACTGAATGTAAATGTGCTCAACAGCACCTAACAACAGCAGCAATAAAATATATTAATTTCTAAGTCTTTTCAAACTGTTATTGCAGGACAAATATAAGAAAACATTAATGTGAGCAAACCCTTAGTAAACGTTTGGTTCTTCTGACACCTGATGCCTTTGCAATCTTGAGTTTCTTGATGTCAAGAGCTATGTCTGAGATGCATCAGCTAGGAGAGCTCTTGATATTTTCCTGTTGTTGGACCTAATTGTGACCCTTCTGAGTGGTCTAGAGGCCTGTGAAGGAAAAGACACTCAATGAGGTAGAGTCACAGTGACAATGGGCTTGAGCATGATGGAGATTGTGAGCAACACACAGGATAGAACAAGGTTCTGGTGTGTTGTTCATAAAGTCACTATGAGTCATAGTTGACTTGATGGCATCTAACAACAGACTTCCATAGGAGGAGCTCTGTTGACACAATTGTTAGCACTCGGCTACTAATGAAAACGTCAATTGTTTGGAGATATCTGTCTGTTCATCTTTTCCTTCCTTCCTTCCTTCCTTCCTTCCTTCCTTCCTTCCTTCCTTCCTTCCTTCCTTCCTTCCTCTCTCCTTCCCTCCCTCCCTCCTCCCTTACTCCTTCCTCCCTTCCCCCACCCCTTTCTCTCTCTGGCTTTACTTGTCTAGAGAACCTAATTAAGTACTTGTTCTGTATCAAGATAAATAATGTGTGTGTTTTCTCTCTCTCTCTTCCCCCACCCCTCCCTCCCTTTCTTTAGAGAAATTGAAGCTCAGAAGGTTTATCAATCAGGAAAATGTAAGAAGTCTGTGTAGTGAGGAACCCAGGTCTGATTCTGGGAATAATATGATGATCTTTGGAGATTATTGCTAAATGTAACCCTATGTAAAACAGATCTGCATCATGCCACATCCAAGGGGCCTTTGACAGAAGATTGTCCCAATGTAACACTTCTTTTTATTTCTTGACTGATTCTACCTGTATTAATTATGGATTCAAGTAACATTAAATCACTGACAACTTCAATTTTTTTATCCGACTATCATGATGTCCAGGAAGCAGTATTCAAAACAGAGCAAGGAAACACTACATGGTTCAAAGTCAGGAAAGGAGTGTGTCAGGGATGTGCCCTGTCTCCATACTTTTTCAATTTATATTAAGAACAGATCATCTGGGAGGCTGGGCATTTATAAGTTGGAATGTGGAATCAGGATTGGAGGAAGACTCATCAACAACCTGCACTATGCAAATGATATAACCTTGCTTGCTGAAAGAGAGGGGGACTTGAAGTACTTGCTGTAGAAGGTCAAGGACTGTAGTCTTCAATATGGATTGAAGCTCAACATCAAGAAGACAAAGATTCTCATCACTGGGCCAATTGGCAGCACCATGATAAATGGAGAAGAGATTAAGGTTGTTAACAATTACAGCTTGCTTGGCTTCAAAATCAATACTCTTGGTACCAGTAGTCAGGAAATCAAAAGACAAATTATACTGGAAAAATCTGCCATCAGTTTCCTCCCCAGTGTACTGAGAAACAACAATGTCACTCTAGAGACTAAGGTGCACCTGATCCAGGCCATGGTCTTTGCAATTACTTGCTATGTATCAGAGATCTGGACAATGACTAAGGATGACAGAAGAAGAATTGATGCTTTTTAGTTGTGGTGCTAGAGAAGAGTCTCGAACATACCATGTACTGCCAAGAAAAGAAATATGTCTGTCTTGGAAATGGTGAAAGTTTCTCCTTGGAGGCTAGGATTTTGAAGCTCAGTGTCACATACTTTGGGCATGTGGCCAGGAGGGATCAGCCCTGAGAAGGGTGGAGGGACAGTGCAGGAGAGGAAGACTCTGGATAAGATGGATTGATACACTAACTGGGACAATGGTGGTAGGTGTGTGTCAGTGAGACTGGCCTAGGATAGGGCAGGCTTCAGAAATGTTGTACATAAGGGTCACTGTGAGTCTCGGGTGACTTGATGACACATAACAACATTATGATATTTGGTATAGGAGGAGATAGTTGTAAAAATAAAAGAAAAAAGGTTAGCAAACAGGACTTGTGAGTTCAGAATACAAGCAGGGTTAGAAACTCTAAGGACAGAGATGGTTGATATCCTGCTAAAAGGCGGTAGAGTCTCGGGTTTTATTTAGGGAAAAAGAAATGAATGAGTTGTTTTTTATTTTCATCCTGAGTTTGTGGAACAGTTTGCTATTCAGTTTATTTGAGTCAAGCCTCCTGGCCATTAGTTATTCACATTCTTTTGAGATTTGGATCTCTTTGCCTTTAGTATATGATTGTCAAGTGTAGGATTATGTGCGAAATGATCCTAAAAATATATACCTACATACAGAAGTGTGCATATAATTTCAGAGAACTTTAAGAATCTCTGTTCACTTATTTGTGGACTATGAGTTAAAGACATTTTCTTCTGGAGGCAGGCATGATTAATCTTCTTATTTCTGTCTCACAATTGAGGTAATAGGGGACTCTTGTGGCTTAGTGGTAAAGAGTAGTGCTGCCAACACAAAGGCACACGGTTTGAGCCCACCAGTTGCTCTGCGGGAGAAAGATGGGCAATGTCCTCTCACGTGATTTACTGTCTCTGAAAACTCATTCAATGGAGGGTCAGCTATGAGTTGGTTGTGGTTCACTGGTGCATAATAAATAATAAAGTGTCAGAAATAAAACCAACATTGGGTAAGTGACTTTTTTTAGATAACACAGGAGTTTAGAGTTAGAGTTGGACTAGAACCCAGGCCTCCTGAAACCTTGTCACTGACAGGTCTCTTGAAATGCCATCAACACTGTTGCAGCTAAAATGCCAAGGAGGAGTGTGCACTGGCTGGGCACACTGTTAGAATGTAGGGCGAGCTCCTGGTCCAGGTTTTTGATTAGAGAGTTGACACTGGAGGAAGCTGAATTGTATTTTGCTTAATTTCTTCATCAACAACCTTGATGGGCCTGGGAGGGATTGGCTAGCCTTGGAATTTTTCATTGCAGTGCTATGCTCCCAATCAGTATAAGAGTCTCTACATTTCTCTTGCCCTTGGAGAAGGAGCATCAGAAGATATTTATGTTCTGAATGCTGCTGTTTATTTCTCTTCTGGGAGAGAGGTTGAGAGCCAGCCTTGCGGGAAGATAGGAGAAACTCTTTTTGAATCCTTATCATGTTTCTTTGTTATATCTGCACAGCAAACTATCACATCACCACTGCCTCGCCTGCTTCAAAACAAGCCAGTAGCGCCTTGGAGTCTGCGTAGGTGTTCAGTTTGCATTTGGTGGTCTTTTGTCTCCAACTTAATGTCATAGCACCTTCTGAGTCTTCCGCCCTCTCCCCAGCAATCTTCTTGCTTGCTCATTCTCTCAATCAACTTTGAAGTGACATCTGTGTAGGTGTTAATATTGGATTACAGCTTCACAGGTTCAGCCTCATTGGAGATGTTCACATTTTAACAGAGGGCTGATGGAGGGCATCAATAATGATAATCTAATCGTGGAATCACCTTCTTTGTCTCTAAGGAGCATCCTCGTGGCACTTCCTCCGAGATAGACTTGTTTGTTCATTGAACGATCCATGGGATATTCAACACCACTTTGGGAATGTTGTCAGGAAGGGTTTATCCTTGGAAAAAGACATCATGCTGGAAAAGAGACAGGAACAACGAAAGAGAGGGAGGGCCCCTCAATGCTATGGGTGGATGCAGCGACTGCAGCAGTGGGCTTGAGCTGGTGAGCTGGTGAGGAAGGTGCCAGGTAGGACACATTCTCAATCTGCTCTTCACAGGGTCTCTCTGAGTCGTTGTCGACTTGAAGGCACCTAACAATAATAATAATCGATGTTTCACTGGGGAAAAAAATCTTCTGTCAAGGACCTCTTTAGAGTGCTCGAAAGCAAAGGTGTCAGTTTAAAGACTAAAGTGTGTCTGATCCAGGCCATAGCATTTTCAGTTATTCTAATGTATCAGAAAGTTAGATAATGAACGATGACTGAAGATGCTTCAGTGCCTTTGAATTGCAGTGTTGGTGAAGAGTATTGAATATTCCCTGGATTCACAAAAGAACAAACAAATCTATGTTGGAGGAAGTGCACCCAACATGCTTCTTAGAGGCAAGGATGGTGAAACTTCATCTCACTTACTTAGGACATGTTGTCAGGAGGGACAAGCCCTTGGTAAAAGATATCATTCTAGAAAAGAGAGGGAAACTCTTATTGAGATGAACTGACACAATTACTGCCGAACGAACTTGGCCTTATCAGAGATTATGAGGATGGCATAGGATAGGACAAGGTTCAGATATGTTGTTCATAGGGTCATTATAGGTTGTAGTTCACTTAAAGACAGTTAAAAAGACCAACAATAGTGGGATGACAGGCATTGTGATAGGTATTACTATAGGGATACTTTGAGATAAGGGGCCCCTTGAACAACATCACGTAGTCGTGGAAGACACTGTGGTGCCTTGCCCGGCCCCCATTACAACTCTTCCTGTGAGGTCAAGGTTGGAATCTAGAAAGCATAATATCCACTCTACCTGGAATTGTTGTTGTTGATTGCCATCGAGTCGAGCACGACTCATAGCAACTCTATGAACAAAAGACCTTTAACTAACAATATTTATCAATGTTCATAGGATTCCATTTATGTCTAGGTTCCACCAATCAGCCAATCACATGGACTTGCACAAAACTTTTGGAACTCAGTGATATTGGAAGAGAAGGGTGTGGAGAATCTTTTTTCTGGTAGAGATTGGGGCAGTAACAGGATAAAAATGGATTCTGCACTTTGCTGTTTTCTGAGGTTTTGTTTTGGCTTTTCTTTTTTAATGATATATGCTGGATGTCTCTATTATATTTGTTCCAATGACTGCAGAACCTAGAAAAGTGTTCCTGCTACTGATGCATAACACACTGGATTGGAGTGTGTATATGTATGTGTATACACACACACACACATATTTGAATTTTTATAAACTTTTAAACTTATAATAAATTGTGTGTGTGTGTGTGTGTGTACCGTCAAATCAGATCTGACTGGCACAGGAGGAGATTGCCCCTCCTCCTCCAGCACAGCATCTGGTGGATTTGAACCGTGCACCTCTGGGATTGCAGTGCAGCTTCCTGCCACTAGGCCACTAGAGCTCCCTTAAATTTTAAAATTTTTTTATAAATTTTTAAACTAGCTGTGCCTTCAGCTTTGGAAAAAGTATCTCAGTTGTACTGTGTTGAGTTAACATTATGCAGAAATTAACAACAATGTTGGTCTAGAAATGTTAAACTTCGTTCTCTCCTCATTTGTACAGGAGTATTCACTATATTAAATACGTAAGGTCTTATCTACATGGGTTTGATTACAGAAACTCATACCGTATTCTCGAAATAAAATTGGAGGCAGGAGTGGCATCCACTTCCTAAACAACATGCCTCTGGAAACTCGATGAGCTGTGGTAAATGTCGGTAGTTGTAGAAGGGCTTCAGGCCTTTTGTTCACAGGGTCGCTATGAGTCCTGCTGAACAACCACCACCAACACAACTAAAGAAAAGAAATGGATTCTGTCACATGCAAACAAACTAATCAGTTCACGAATTAGTATCACAAATGGCCACAGGCAGCAATTATCAAGGCAAAGAGGATTTTTGATGACCTGATAGGTTTGGTTTGAAGGCAATAAGAACCCAGTTGTACCTTTTAAAGTTTGCATATGTAGTAGTTTGTTGATGTGACCATAACACATTACCAGAAACTGGTGATTTAAAGCAACATAAACCCATTTCATCCAAGTTCTGAAGGTCGGATTCCAAAATCAAGGGGCTATCAGTACCATATGGCCTCTGGAGGCTTCAGAGGAAAATCTGTTCTTTGTCTTCCCTAGTTTCCGGCAGCTGTCAGCATCCTCTACTTGCTTCCTTTGTAGCTGTCTGATTCAACCTCTGCTTCCACCTTCATGTTTTTCCTCACGTGTGCCTGTCTTCTCTTCTGCCTGTTTCAAGTTCCCCTCCAGTTTTTTCTGATTGCACTTGTCACTGGATTTAGAGCCCATCTGGATAATTCAGCAAGATCTCCTCATATCATGATATTTAATTATGTCTGCAAACCTCCTTTTCCAAATAAAGTAACATTCACAGGTTTTGGGGACTAGGAAATGGGTGTTTTTCCCCCCTGAAGAACCACTATTCAACCCACTGCTGCATAGAAAGGACTTTTAATTATAAAGGATTATAATCTTTTTTGTTGTTGTTGTTGTTAAGTGCTGTCGAGTCACAGATGATTCATAGAGACCCTATGAATGAAAGACCTGAACACTTGTATAACTTTCATAATTTCTCCAAGTTCAAAGGGATTCTGGAGGGAAGTTATTTTGGTAGTGGATGCCACTCCTGCTTCCAAGCTTTATAGCATATTGAAAATTTCATATTAAAAGTTTAAAGCAAAAATAATGTCATTCTTTTAAAGATAGCCAGTGAACCCTAGCTACCATGGCAACTTAATTTCATCAATGACTATTTTTAAAAACACACAAGATTTTGTTCAATAGAATTTTTGCAATGCTTTTTAGTCCCCTTGCATTTGGGATCCCATTCCACTTCCACCAGTTAGATCCTAATAGCATTATTTTATGATCAAATATATTTTACTGTTCACCATAATAGATATCTTTACCAAAAATATGTTTCCAAGATGAAATTTGACACTTTTGTGACCCCTCACAACACACCTTTTCCACCTCTGAGTTCTGGTGGGAATATGCTATCCCACTTTTTGTGCATGCTGCCATCTAGTGGGACCATATGCCACAAACTCTAGCAAACCCCCTTGGGACACATGTGTCTCACTGATAATATAAAAATCCATATTACCTAAAAAGAATTCATCTCATTCGAAATGTCTTCCATTACTCAAAACAAAATTTCAGTTTAAAGTCAAAGGAGAAAGTGTTGAAATTTTTATGATCATGGAAGTCCAAGATTTTCTACAATTTCTTTGTAAAGTACTATTATTACAATTTTTGTTGTTGTTAGATGCCATTGAGTCAAGTATGACTCAATGTGACCCCATGAACAAAATATGTAAACCCTGTTCTATAATTATAGTTGTTCCTCTTGTGTTCATAGGGTTTTCAAAGAAAAGATTTTAAGAAGTGGATGCAAATTCTGCTTCCAAGTCTGTCTTAATCTGGGAGCTCTACCAAATCCTGTCCACCTTGAGTAACCATTATGGTATTTTTGACACATCAGTAGCACAGCTCTCAGTATCACAGCAAACCCACAGGTTTTCTCAGTACAGCAAACTGACAAACAAGGGCTATACACTTAGAAAAATGTTCTTCCAAACATAATTAACACCAGCCCCAAGGGCCAAATAGATTTTTATATACAAAGGCCTACCCACCAGGTTCTGATTGATTTTAATAAGAGGCTTCCAGCCCACAGCTGATTGTTAACTAAATCCAAACAACCAATCAGCTTCCACTTGATTGTTAATGAAATCCCAAACAACCGAACAGTTTACACCCAACTTTCAATTAAATCAAAACAGCCTACCCTTCAGAATCCAGCTGCTTCTTCATATAGGAGCCTCCGAACAGGATTTAATTAACAATCAGCTTTGGGCTGGATGCCTCTTATTGAAATCAGTCAGGACCTGGGGAGCAGGTCTTTGTATTTAAAAGTTGGTTGGGCTCTAAGTAAGTCTCCAGTTTGGAGGCTCTTACACGTAGCAGTTGGATTCTGGAGGGTAGGATGTTTTGATTTAATTGAAAGTCAAGTATAAACTGGTCGCTTTGGATTTTGTTAGCAATTACAATTATTAGTAATGTACAATTGATCAAGCATGTAAGTATACTTGTTGTGTACCCTAGAGTCAGAAGCGACTCGTAGCTGACTCTCTGGAAGGCTTTCAGAGGCAGTTAATTGCACGGAAGGAGATTGCCCATCCTTCGCCTGTGGAGCAGCTGGTGGCCCCAAACAGCATGCCTTCAGGATTGCAGCACAGCTTCTTGCCATGAGGCCACCAGAACTCCCGTAAGTACACTTAATAATTTTTAAGTATAAAAGTTCGATTCTGTTAGAAATAATTCTTTCAATGAGATGAAGGAGGCTAGGTTGGTTCCCCTCCCACCTCACCTAGATTAAGTTCACATGGAAATATATCACTTTTACTAGAGTAAAACAGGGGAACTCTGCTGGCCTAGTGGCATTGAGATTGCACTGCCATCTCAAAGACACACAGTTTAAAGTCACCAGCTGCTCCATGGGAGAAGAATGGGTAATCTTCTCCCATGCAATTAACTGCCTCTGAAAACTCACCAGAGGGTCAGCTATGGATCAGTTCTGATTCTATGGTACATAAAAATAATAAGAGTGAGAAGGATTCAGAATCAATTTTACTCATTTCTTTTGTTTTTTTACAGGAATTCCACAATTAGTTATGTATCCTAAAGAAGAGCTACAACGTGAACATATATGCTGACACACATGTTCAATGCAGTACTTTTAATAACAAAGAGATGGAAACCACTCACATGTCCATTTATGAATTAATGGATAAAGAGACTATGGTACATCCCCACAATGGAGTACTATGAAACTCTAAAGAACAAGAAAGAATTTATCAAACATTGGATACCATGGATGAATCTAGAGAACATTATACTGAGTGAAATATCTCAGTCACAAAAGGACAAATAGTGTATACAATCGCTATTATTAAAAAAGGTTTACATGTAGATAGAATCATTCTTGGTTAGTTCTCAGGGAAGTTAAGGGGAGGAAAAAATTAATAAATAGATTATATATGTAACCACTATACAAAGTCAGCTCTGGTGGTGTAGTTTATAGGAACCTGCACTGTTAACACAAATACCATATGTCTATGATGCTTCGAATCTACCAGCTGCTTCCCAAAAGAAAGATGCAATTTACAGCTTTAGAAACCAATGAAAGGTCAGTTGTGGGTCAGTTATGACTCAACAGCAATGAGTTTTGGGTTTAAATCACTAAGAAACCTTATTCATATAAATAAGTAGATTAGAATGGGATGGGTACTGTCAGCAATGTCATTCAACTCTTTGAACTCCTTGCCAAAATAAGACTTATTAAAATTCTTTTTAAATGCTCATCATATAATTCTAATGATCCTTCTTCAACACTTTGAAACAGAAATAAGTAAAACTCTGCATTTGCAAAAAAAGATAATTTTTTGCTTTGTCATCAGATTCAGCCACTTTCTAAATTTCTGGGAAATAAACCAAAAATGATTTGACTAAGACATATAAAGCAACTATTAATTACAGCTGTTTCTCATTCACTTGAAGGAACTAACCACATAATTCAAAATAGTGTTGAAAAATTTTAAAAAAAGTTATTTTCAGTATGTTGCTGTCAATATGTGCTTTAAATATATTTGATCAAAAGCATACAGCTGCAGATTTAGCTCATTCAATGTATGGAAAGTGCTGGCCAAACCTGCTAATTGGCAAAGCCAAGGCTCATGGTCAAATTAATCAATTAAGTCAGACTTACTATTTATCAGAAATATTCTTGCTTTGTTCTCTAATCCAAATAAGCTTGTTAGTGCACTTTCCATGACAGTCACTTAACTTCTTTGTCTAAGATAAAAAGAAAGAATAAGGTAAGGAGTCTTTCTGGGAGCTTACCACTTAGAAATCAATTGCCTCTACTTTGAATAACTTTTACTTTACATCATAATTGACACATTCTTGATTAAGAGTCACGGTGAGGTCATAATGACACCTCTCCTCATGCTGTAATAATATATCAGGACACCTCAACACAAGCCAAATACTTATTTCAAATACTACAATCATCTCTTAATGGATAAATGGAAAAACAAACAGAAAAACAGGAAGTATCAGTCTTCATATGCTTTGAATTATGGAGGTTTTCTGAAAAACATTTGTGATTATACCTTTGATGACATGTAAGTATCTAGATCCTGGGCTAATAATGCACAATACCTGAATGAGCTGTTAGGATTCCCCGCCTCCTAAAAAGTATTTGAGCACCTCAACAATAAAAAGGTAAACAACCCAACTGCAAAATGGACACAGGATATGAAAAGACACTTCACCGAAGTAGACATTCAGATGGCAAAAAAGCACATGAAGAAATGTTCAAAACTCCCAGCTCTCAGACAGATGTAAATAAAAACACCTTTGAGATATCATCTCACCTCAGTAACAACAGCAAAGTTCAACAAATCAGCAAACAATGCTGGCAAAGTTGTAGAGAGATTGGAACCCTTATTCACTGCGGATGGGAGTGTAAAATGGTTCAATCACTTTGGAAGGTGGTTTGACACTGTCTCAAAAAGTTAGAAATAAAAACCACTTGACTGAGCAATTACACTGCTGGCAATATACCCTAAGGAAAACAGAACTGCCATCCAACAGATGTATGCATACCCACATTTATTGTTCTGTTATTCACAATAGGAAAGAGATGGAAACAACTCAAGTGTTCATCAACAAATGAATGGATAGAAAAACAATGGTATATCCACACAGTGGAATGCTATGCAGCACTGAAAAATAATGAACCCGTAAAACATTCCACAACATGGGTGACCTTGGAAGACATGTTGAGTGAAATGTTTCAGTCTCAAAAGGACAAATATTGCCTAACACCACTGTTATGAAGAAGGGGTTTGTAGCCTTGGAATCCCAATGGAGGGTCAGCTATGAGTCGGTTCTGACTTAATGGCAATGACTTGGGTTGAGTAGAGTTGCATTAATAAGGGCTCACTGAAAAAAGAAATGACATTATTAGTAGAACTGAGGCATGGATTCAAAAATAGGTGGTAGGACATGGTGTGAGGATACAAAAAGATCCTTAAAACTCTCCCAAATGCATTATTCTAAAAGCTGATGGAGAAGTGACTTACTAAATGCACCACTGGGAACACGAGCTGAATAAGATACCCAGCTTTGCTTTGTGAATGAATATTTATTTATTTAAAAAAGGAGCTCTGGTGACATAGTGTGTTACATATGATACATAACCTCAGAAATCCATTGTACCATGGTCATCATGAGCTGGAATCTACAGAATGGCAGTGGGTTTCAGTTGGCAGAGTGGATTAAGTGTTTGACTGCTAACCATGAAAGGTCAGTGGTTCAAATACACCAAATGCTCAATGTGAGAAAGTTGGGTAATCTGTTCCTGTTATGATTTATAGCTTTGAAGACCCCAAGAAAGCAGTTCTCCTCTGTCCAAAAGCAGTACATTTTTTCACTTCATTTATTATTATTATTTATTATTTATTCTTTTTGTGTGTGTGTACTGTCAAAACGCATCTGACAGGTATAGGAGGAGATTATCCCTCCTTCTCCAGCAGAGCATCTGGTGAATTCGAACTGCTCACCTCTGGAATTGTAGTGCAGCTTCTTGCCACTAGGCCACCAGAGCTTACCTCAAAAGCAGTAAATGTCTTAATGTGGTGAAGCCGTGGTTAAGAGCGTAACAGCAATCCACTCCCATAGATGGCAGCTTAGGAAACCATGTGGACCTGCTCTACTCTGTCACACAGGGCCACTGTGAGGTAAAAATGGCCCCTGTGGTATAGAGTAACATCTTACTTACACGGTTTGCCAATCTGCTTTGCACATTTTAAGGTTTTTGAAATCTCAGCTCGCATATACCTATTACTTCTGGGATCTCAATGTAGAAAGCTGTTTTTTCCATCAAGGTTTTAGGAACTCCAGTCCTCTGTGAGAGAGTCAAAACCTATTTTTATAAAGGACTCTGAAAGCTATTTAGGTACTAATTGTGCTTGGGCTATTTTTAATAAACCGTTCTGCTTCCGCTTACAATTTTCCATTTCCTGATAGCTCCATACAGGTGAAATGAAGTACGATCCGTCTTGCTGGACCAAAATATCCATCTAGCACTGAATGGGGTTTCATCCAAAGTAAGAAATTAATTGTCATAGCCTGGTAATCACCAAGCAGGGGATGGGATTTCATAAAAACTGCTTCTGGCTGGAATCACGACTCCATCCAATTTAGAAATTCTTCTTGGACTCATCTCTGATTTATGGGCCAGCTGCGAAAGGCTGCATCAGGATTCGGTGCCAGCTCCCTTGCAAGCGAAATCTCACTCTCCATTTGGGTAATTAATGAAGGCTACTACCACTCAGCTCTGGTTAAGCTGCTTTGTTGTCAGTTGCTTTCAGGGGTTGGACCGAGGCTGTGGATTGGATAACATTAAAGCAGATCCAGTAGCCTCACTCATCTTGGGACACAGTTTCCAAAACCTCAGCTACTCGGGTACGACAGAAAAGATTTCTATCAAGCAGGGCAAGGGTGTTGAGGGCAGTAAGGTGGCCAAGGTGGAAGGCTGGCAATAGATTCAAGAGACTCAGGATGACATTCCTGGCGATGGATTTGTGCATGCACTGATTTCTTCTCTCTGAGCATCCTCTTACGTGGCCATATCCTCTGCTTCCCTCTTGGGGATGCAGCAATTTCTAACAGTGGGGGACCATATGTTTTCCATTAGACCAAATATTCTCAACTTTTAGTGCTTCTGAAACTTTGTATTGTATGAAAGCTTCACTAAGATGTCTTTCCAAAGTTCATATTAAGTTGCACATTGATGCATGGTTGTAGCTAGTAAATACTGGATGGATGTTTGCAGCCAGTCAGTGCTGGAGGCATGTCTGAGTTGCTAGATCTGGGGTGACCTAAGGTTTTAATAGGTTTCCTCAGGTGATTCATTTTTTGAAGACATCAACTACAGGTTAAAACAGAGTCCCAGGTGTATGGGAACCCTCTGTAGGAGCTTTACAACTGTATTTTAAGTCTAAAGCTTTTGTAAAATTAGAAGTTTGCTTAAAAATTATATTAAATGGTATTTAAAACATAAATATGTAATATAATGTGTACTGTTGAGTCAGAAGTGACCCATCACTGACCCTCCAGCAAGTTTCCAGAGGCAGTAAATTGCCCCGGAGGAGAGATTGCCCATATTTTTCCTGCAGAGCTGCTGCTGGTGGATTCAAACCATGAATCTCTGCATTGTTAGTGCAATTCCTTACCACTAAGCCACCAGACCACTGAGCACACACCACATATATAACTTATGTAAAACGTGTGTATCTCTCTATATATATACAATGCATGTGTGTGTACACATATGTATGTAAATTAATGTTAACATTTGAATAAAGGCCCAACCCTTAGATAATTATGTAAACTGAGGGATTTTGTCAATAACAAAAGACACCTGATATCATTAGCAAGTATGAGAAAAGTCAGCACAGATAATTTACTTAAAATTAAATGACCATTTTAATAGAAAATGGAAAGCCATTATTGCATTTAAACGAAATGTTTTGTTTACAATTTACTCTGTGGGCTTAGGTGAGATTTTATTTTTTTCTTTTAAATTCATGTGACAATTGAAGGAGTTTCAGCAGCAGAGTAACCTGATCAGACAGCTAGCTAGAAGGTCAGTGGTTCGAATCCTCTAAGGTTATGCTGAGGGACAAAGAGGGGCAGTCTCCTCCTGTAAAGACTAACAGCCTCGGAAGTCTGAGGGAGGCTTACTCTGAATTGGGGTTCACGCAACAGCAGAGGGTTTGTTAAAATGGAAACTGCAATTTACTGTCACTGAAGTGGAAAATTCATCTAGTTCTGTGTAAACTTTTAAAAAGCTTTAAGTTACTGTTCTCATACCTTTGTTACAGCAAAATTCGAAGTAAAAAATTTGTTAGAGTCACTAATAACAAATTTACTGTTTTATAGCTTTACTTTCAGAGAAGTTTTTGTTGTTAAGTGTTATCGGTTCCAGTGTGACTCATAGCAACGCTATGAACAGCCAACCTGATACGTGCCCTATCCTGTGACGTCATCATTACCTCTGAAATGCGAGAGCCCGTTGCTGAAGTTGCAGTGTCAATCCATCCGTTCACTGACCCTCCGTCTTTCCAAGCACGATGTCCCTTTCCAAGGAACAGCTTCTCCTAGCTACACGTCCAAAGGACCAATGACAAAGCTTTGCTGTCCTTACCTCCAAGGAGCACTCTGGCTGCACCCTTTCTAGGACATACCTGTTTGTTCTTTTGGTGGCCCAGGGGATGTTTGGTGCTCTTCTCCAACACCACAGCTCAAAGGCATCCATTCTTCTCCTGTCATCCTTATTTATTATTATTATTTGGCAAAAAAAATAAGGCTCCAAGAATCAAAAGAATATCAATTGACATGTTTGAACTGACAGATAAGTCCTGGATGTGCTCACCAGTTTATGCCTGGAAATTTGGAAGATCCAGCTGATTGACTGGAAGAGATCCATATTTATCCCCATTCCCAGGAAAGGTGATCCAACAGGATGTGGAAACTATTGAGCAATATCATTAATATTTCATAGAAGTAGCTAACCCACATTATGGGAACAGAATGTTGAACATTGGTTATCTCTTGAGCTATGATTCTCCGATCTATTGACGATCAAAGGAATTAAACAGGACAGCCAGTGCTCCTGGCATTTTCTTTATAGAAAGGTATTTAAATGACACAGTCACTGTCTCTGATTTGATATGGATATAGTCAAAATGGTTTTGTTTTTCAGTGTCAGTCTTCATACTTTGTGTGTTCTTAGTTATTACCCAACACCAATTTTCTGTCCTCACAATCCATCTAGAATGCCACATTCCACTTACTCGGCATGTCTTCTTGACTTCCTTTGTTGCCAAGTGCCTCAAGCAGCTCGTAGTGACCCCACACCATCCTCACAACCACATCTCTACTTGAACCTTCTAGTGCAACACTACAACATATTATACCATTTAAAAGTTTTAAAGAGCAACAAAGCCAATTTCAGGACTAAGGTGTGCCTGACTAAAATTTCAATTGATTCTTTGTTGTTGTTGTTGCTGATTGCCTTCAAGTTGAGCACAATTCATAGCAACCCTATGAACAAAAGACCTGACGCCCCTCTACAATGATCAACATTTATCAAAGTTCATAGAGTTTCTGGAGGCATGTTGTTTAGGAAGTGGATATCTGAAAGTTGAATGATAAATAAGGAAGGCTAAAAAAAAAAGAATTAATGTCTTTGTATTATAGTATTGGTGAAGAATCTTGAATATACCATGGATTGGCAAAAGAACAAATTTGTTTTAGAGGAAGCACAACCGGGGAGGTCCTTAGAGGTAAGGGTGGTAACACTTTGTCTCTCTTGGTCTGGTTGTATCCTAGGGAGGGCAAGTCGTTGGAGAGAGACATGCTGGAAAAGGTGGAGGGTCAGAGAAAGAGAGGAAGACCTTCAACAAGATGGATTAACAGAGTGACTATCATCATGGGCTTAGACATGACATAGATAGATCATCATGTTGGTACTGGACAGGGCGGGGTTCAGATCAGTTGATCGTAGGGTCACTCTCAGTTGTAGTCTACTTAATGGCACCTAGAATTCTGGTGGCTTAGTGATAAGAAGTTGTGCTGCAGTCTCAAAGGTATGAGGTTTGAATCCCCCAACTGCTCCACAGGATTCACTGCCTTGCAATTTACTGCCTCTGAAAATCAGCTCCCAAAATGCTATCTTGTAGTGGGTTAGGTTTGTTGTTGTTGTTCTGGACCAATTGAGTCAGAACCAACTCATAGCTGACTTTTCTGTAGGATTTCAGAGATTATAAATCACATAGGAGGACATTGTCCATCTTTTCCCCCACAGAGCAATTGGCAGATTTGAACTGAATGTCTTTGGGTTGTCAGCACAACTCCTTACCACTAAGCTACCAGAGAGCTTTCTAGTGGGTTAAATTATAGTCTAAAAAAAATATGTGCCCTAATCCTTGGAGAGGGACATCATGCTTGGGAGAGTGGAGGGACGGCGCAAGAGGGGAAGACCCTCTATGAGGTGGATTGAGTCAGTGACTGGGGTAATCGGGATGGGTGTGTCAGAGGCAGTGAGATAGGCACCAGGATAGAGCAGGGTTTAGGGCTGTTGTACAAGCGACTCAAGGGCACATAACAACAACAACAACAATCTCCAGTGCCTGTGAATGTGACTTTGTTTGATTTTCATAGATATTAAGATAAAATCATACTGGATTATGGAGGTCAGTGATTACATAAGAGAAAGATGACAGGGATTTAAATATGGAGGCAAAGACAAGACATGAGGAAGAAGACAGGCAGAAGCTTGACTCTGAGCTGTATGAAGGCAATGTTGTAAAGCTGCAGCCCGTGTGAATGTCTATGAAATCCAGATGCTGATTTGGTTAGCTGTGCCTTCAGTTCTGTGTGTTGTCAACCATCTTTCCAATTAACCCATCTTTCTGCTGACAGTTGAGTCTGTTTGAGTATTTACCTTCAAACAATCTAAATTCATAATTGACATTCTAAGTTCCTGGAGTGTCAAAGCCAAATTGCCAGGTAAGAAATAATACGTGACCCCATTTTGAAAAAAAAATCATCATCATAACATCATTTTCTCAAATTACATGCATTTCTCTAGAGAAAAAGGAACGAGAAGGAAGACAGAAAGTTGAAGTATGTATGTGTCTCTTTCAGGTTCAGGGGCAGAAAAATTCATTATAGATCCAAAAGGCCAAAACATTGGCATGGAACTAACTATTGATGCAAATGGGTTAAACTTGAAAGTGCTGAACTCTTCAGAAGATGGAAAGTGGCATGTTACAAGGGCAGGAAGATTGGCAAGGTTGTTTGGCATCAATATTTCAGATTCACCCTTAGGAGGAGTCCATATCTTTCCCTAATGAGAAGTCGTGTCAGAGGTCCTTGAGGCTTTTTGGCCAATGCCTAGAAGAATGGCTGGCAGGGGTGCCAGGCAAGCTGATGCCTGAGTGGCCACGGGAGGGCCTATCATCTTCTCTCTCAGCTGGGATTCTCTTTGCACAGTAGAAAGGAAATGTGTGAGCAGCTGATTTGGTGACTCTGAAAAGCTTTTGGCTAAGAATGAGCTGTGAATAAATGCCAGGGGATTTCACATGCCCACAGACTACTTGTCAATATTGGTTTGTGAGTTATTTCTTATCTTCCCAACAATAGTGAAAGGTGAATAGTATTATTTTCATTTTATAGATGAGGAAATAGATACAGAAAGGGTAAGGAACTTGCTCAGCTTCCCTAGCCAGGATTGAAAAGGAGAGAAACTGTCTCCCAAGTTCACATGCTCTCTACCATGCTGAGCTGCTCAGAGCTGTCTCTCTAGGATATAATCAAACCCTTGAGTGTTGGCATTCAGAGCCATCCATAAATTAACCTTTGAACTCCCTCAGGGTGCACCCATAAGTTGTATATTGTGTGTTGACTTGTCCCAGCTGTGGAGACCCCCTGCACACTGAAAACCCCTGCCTCTTCTAGGCCATCCCCATGATGGGTTGTGGATCAAACCATTGTGAGCCATAGCGTTTTTACTGGATAATTTTCCAAATGCCAGGCCTTTCTTCCTAGTCCATTAGTTCAATTGCTGCCTAATTATCATAGCAATATGCACGTCTCCATAAGGTTAGTGGTGACAGTGTACGAGGTACACCGATTGGAGACTGAACCCAGATCTTCCACACGGAGAATAAGAATTCTACCACTGAGCCATCACGGCCCTCCCCTAATGAGTACCAGCCCCCTTTCCAGGTGCAGCAAATGTCCCTGGGGCCCATCCATATCCACTTAATAACACCAAGATCATCTGCAGACATTTAGAAAAGTTTTTTAAAATTTTTGTGTCTTTTTAAAATAAATTTTTTTTTTTGTTTTTAACAATAGTTTACAGAAAACTTGGATTTCCATTCGTTCATTCCTCCCTACCCTCCCCAGTTTGCTCTTTTTTTAAAAAATTCATTCATTGTTGCATAGCTCCCCCGCCCATCTCCCTGCCCTTAGTTCACTTTGCTATGCACCTCTTCTGGACTGTTGTGATGCAAAAAAAATGCCTAATCCTATATTCCTTTTAAAGTTCTTTCCTCATCTGTTCCAAGGCAGTGTTCATTATTTATCCTCTTTTCTTAGTTTTTTCCCCTACCTCCATATCAGTCCTGTTTTATAACAGTGGTGCTATACAGTTCTTGTCCTTTTGTGACTGAGATATTTAATTCAGCATAACGTCCTCCAGGGTCACCTATGTTGTATAATATTTTATGTGTTATTTGTTTTTCAGTGCTGTGTAGTATTCCATTGTGGGGTTTTTTTTAAAGTTTATACTGGTTTAATTACAAAGTTCTTGTACATTGTTTGTCCACACTGAATCTTTCCAGCTCCCTTTACCCACCCCTCCCTCCACTCATCAAACTGTGTGACCCTATGATTATCCCCCAATCTAACCTCACCTATCTCCTCCTACCCTTCTCCACTTGGATCCTCATACATGTTTTAATAGTTATCCTTCTATTTCTAAGGTAATGGTCTTGTATAGTATTTGTCTTTACGGGGCTGAGTTAGTTCACTTAGCATAATTCTCTCCAGTCCCTCTCAGGTTAGATTTTCAAAATTATTGCTCCTGAATGTTGTATAGTATTCCATTGTGTGAATGTACCATAATTTCTCAATCCATTCACTTGTGGTTGGATATTTGGACTGTTTCCATTTTCTTGTGATGGTGAATAACATTGCTATGAACAGCAATATACAAACAAGTTCTACTATGTCTTTTGCCCATTTTGTAATTGTGTTATCAGTCTTTTTCTTGTGGAGGCCCTGTAGGATTCTGTAAACTTTTAATATGAGACCCTTGTCTGAAATGGTATTGCCAAATGTTTTTTCCCCCCAGTTTTCTTTTCACTCTGTTGGAAAATGTTTTTTATGCACACGGAGATTTAATGTTTAGAAAGTCCCATTCATCAATTTTATCCTCTCCAGATTGTGCATTTCTGGCTGTATTTGCCATCTTTTTATACTATAAAATAGGCTATCTAAGCTTGATCCTAATTGTTTTTCTTATTAACTTTATGGTTTTGGGCTTTACTCCCAGGTCTCTGATCTACCTTGAGTTGATTCTTGTGTATGGTGTGAGATGTGAATCCTATTTCAGCTTTCTGCAGGTAGCAATCCAGTTTTGCTAGCACCATTTGTTAAAGAGGATGTCATGTTCTCATTTGGTCAGTTTTATTTCCTTGTTGAATATCAATTGACCATAGATAGCTGGGTCTATTTTTGGGTTCTCAATTCTGTTCCATTGGTCATTGTGTCTTTTATTGTACCAATACCATGCTATTTTGGTTACTACTGCTGTGTAGTAGCTTTTGAGGTCAGGGAGTGCTTGCCTCTCACCTCATTTTTGTTTCTCAGAAGTGCTTTGCTTGTTTGAGGTCTCTTTCCTCTCCAAACAAACTTAACATCCCTTTCAATCTCCTAGAAAAATGAATTTGGTATCTGGATAGGGATTGTGTTAAACATATAGGTTGCTTTTGGTAAAATTGTCATTTTCACTATATTGAGACTTCCTATCCGTGAACAGAACATTTTTACATTTATTTAGGCCTTTTATTGTGTCTTGCAGAAAGAAATGTTCTGTAGCTTTCTTAGTATGGGTCTTTTGTGTCTCTAGTTAGGTTCACTCCCAAGTATCTCAATTTGTGGTTAATTATTGTAAGTGGTATTGCTTTCTTGGTTTCCTTCTCTGAATTCTCTTTGTTACTGTAAAGGAATCCCACTGATTTTTGGATATTGATCTTATATCCTGCCACTCTACTAAATTGTCCTACTAGTCCTAATAATTTTTTGTTGAGCCCTTGGGGTTTTCTGTGTGCACTGTGGTATCATCTGTATATAGTGACCATTTCATGATCTCTTTTCCTATCTGAATACCCTTTATTTCCTTCTCTTGTCATATTGCCCTAATAAATATTTCCAATACAATATTGAATAGATGTGGTGACAGTGGACATCCTTATCTGGCCCCTATTCACAAAGAATATGCTTTTAATTTTTTTCCATTGAAAATGGTATTGATTCTTGGTTTTGTATATACACTTTTCACTATGTTTCAGAAATTCCCTTCTATTCAAATTTTGCTGAGTGTCTTTATCAGGAAGGGTGTTGAATTTTGTCAAATGCCCTTTTTTGCCTCAACTGCTAAGGTCATATGGTTCTTGTTATTTGCTTTCTTTTTTTAATTGAAATTCCATTTTTATTAGTGTTTATTGAAAAAGATCTTAAGTCAGTGATCACATATACAAAGGCAAAGTAAACTCGCAAGGAACTAATCTTCTCATCATTTTGGAGGCGCTAGCAGATCACTAGCCTGATGTCTTCCATTTCATGAGTGTTCATGAAGTTTCTGGTGAAAGGTGTACAATCAGAATGGTCACAAAACCTGCACTTCACCAAATAGGAATTCTTCATCTTTTGCTTAAAACTTGTTCCATTAGAAGCATCAAAACTCAGATTCTTCACACCTTTAATAGTTTTCCATGATCAAAACAAAGCCTGACCTGTCAGTTGTATGTCCATGGCTGTTTACTCTTTAAGACTTCATCAGCTAATCTCATCCTTCCTTGATGCGAAACTGACCAGAAGATTCCATCAAGCACCACGTGGCATCCATGCTTTACACAAAAGAATGCAGTGTCTAACGTTAGAAAGCATTATTTGCTTTCTTAATGTGATGAATTATGTTGATTGTTTTTCTTATGTTGAACCATCCTTGCATACCTGTTATGAATTCCACTTGGTCATGATGAGTTTTTTAAGTGTGCTTTTGGATTCTATTGACTAGAATTTTGTTAAGAATATTTACATCTATATTCATGAGAGATATTGGTTTTCTCTCTTGGTAATATCTTTGCTTGGTTTTACACCAAGAAATTTTTAAACTTAGTAATAAAAAGATTACATACATTAGATTTGTCCTGGAGAGGGTTAAATCGGGTGGCTCCTTGGAGGCAAGGATTCTGAGGCTCC
>NW_006399888.1:2085967-2101741 GCF_000299155.1 Elephantulus edwardii | reverse complement strand
AGCGGAGTTTAGGGCTGTTGTACATAGGGTCGCTATGAGTCGCAGGCGACTCGACGGCACATAACAACAACAACAACAATAAAAAGATAACTAAGTTTAAAAGTTGGCAAAGGTTTGAATAGCCTTTTCTCCAAAGAAGACATCTAAGTGGCCAAGAAGCACATGAAATAGTGCCCAACATTTTTAGTCAATAGAGAATTGGAAATCAAAACAGTGATATACCACTTCACACCTGCTAACATGAGTTGATGTTGAGTCAATGGCAAGTCGTAGTGTTTGTCAGTAGAACTGTGCTTCATAGGATTTCCAGTGGCTGATTTTCAGACACAAATCATCAGGCCTTCCTTCTTAGACATCATGGATAGATTTGAACCTTCAATATTTCAGTTAGTAACTTTTTAACTATGACCTGTTAACGTGTAACATAGGTGCTTCACATACTCACTCACTTTAGTTCATTGCTGTTGAGTCAGAACCAACTCATAGCTGATTCTCCCATGGGTTTTCAAAAACTTTAAATTTCATGAAAGGAGATTGCCCATCTGGCGGATCTGAACCACCAAAGAGACATCACCTTTAGGTGAACTGTGCACAACTCCCTATGAACTATGCCACTATAGCTCTATATTCACTGCTATGCTATGTACCATTGAGTCGGAGCCAACTAATAGCCCCTTTAGTGGGTTTTTGGAAGCAGTAAATCACATGGGAAGAGATCGCCTATCTTTTTCCTGTGGAACAATTACTGGATTCGAACTGCATGTCTTTTCATTGATAATGTAACTCCTTACCACTAAGCCACCAGAGCTCCCTCTATATTCACTTGGAGGATGAGAATAATAATCTTAAAAACATGATGGATAATAACAAGTGTTGGTGAGGCTATAGAGGATTTGAAATCTTCAAACACTATTGATAAGATTGTAAAATGGTGCAGCAGCTTTGGAAAACAGTTAACTGCCAAAACAGTTTCCCAACTGTGTTATATGTACAGTTACTCTGTGACCTATATTCCTCTCATAGGCATAAGCTCAAGCAAGGTGGAAGCGTATGTCTACATTACAAAACTTGTAATAGTCACAGAAGAATTACTCATCATAAAAATAGTGTAAAGATGGAAACTGTTGAATTCCCACCTACTAATGAATGGATAAATAAGTGATGAGAACCTGAAGCACTTGTTGAAGAAGATCAAGGAATACAGCCTTCAGTATGAATTGTATCTCAATATCAAGGAAACAAAGATTCTGGACTGATAGGTAACATCATGATGGATGGAGAGGAGATTGAAACTGTCAACAACTTCATCTTGCTTGGATCCACAATAGATCCAAGTACCAGCAATGGATCCTTGGTACCAGCAGTTAGGAAATGAGACACGTTGCACCGGGACAATCTGTAGTTAGGGACCTCTCCAAATTATTGAGAAATAGTGATGTCAGTTTGAGGGCTAAGATGCATCTGATTCAGGACATAGTTTTTCCGATCACTTGCTATGCATCTGAGAGCTGGACAATCAATAAGGATGACAGAAAAAAAATTGATGCCTTTGAGTTGTGGTGTTGGAGAAGAGCACTGAACAGCCCATGGATGGCCAAGAGAACAAATAGATAGGTCTTGGAAATGGTGCAGCCAGAGTGTGCTTTGGAGTCAAGAATTATGAGACTTCGCCTCACATACTTTGGGCGTGCTGCTAGGAGGTGCTATTCCTTGGAGAGGGACATGATGCTGGGAGGGTGGGTGGTTGGAGAAGGAGAGGAAGACCCTCAACCAGGTGGATTGACATGGTGACTGCTACAGTAGACTCTTGTGTGTCAGGAAGTGTGATGACGGCACAGGATAGAAGAGGGTTCAGATCTTTTGTTCATAGGGTTGCTATGAGTCATACTCAATGACATCTAGCAACAATGATACAGTGGAATATGACTTAGCAGCATAAATGAATGAAGTGTTGATACATCCTGCTACATGGTGTGAACCTTGAGAACTTCATGCTAAGTGAGAGAAGCCAGAGCCAAAAGACCAGACAGTGAATGACTGAAGTTGGTTTGACTTTGAAGATACTTTTCTCATCTATAAAGCGAGAGTCCTCATACCTATCACAAATTAATATTAGCAAATGTATGCAAAGTGCCCAGAAGGATGACTGGCATGGGAAGCCTGTGAATGGGGACAATACTTCGTGTTGCTGTCATCATCTGACACAGGAAGTGACTTAGCATATGCTTGGAAATGACATCTTGACAGAGTGATTTTCAGCTCCAAGGAATTCCATGGTTGGCTAAAATTCTAGGACACATCTGAAGCAAACATGCAAGGCTAGACACTAACGGGCAGAGAAATGTTTTCTAATTTGCTGCTCTAGGGTCTTCTACTCAAACTTTTGCTCAGGTGAAACATCACCCACTCCCACCCCACTGAGAAGCGAGCAGCTACCACTCACCTGACTTTCTAAAACACTCATCAAGCAATGAAAGAAGTAAACAATATTCCAAAAATATTTCAATCTGGTCTCCTCTCTTGGAGACCTCAGCGTTGAGTTTCTTCCTTTCTCCAGCATTTTGTCTAAGACCTTTCTATTCCTTCTCCCAAAATTAAACAGCACAGTTTTATGGAGCAATTGGCCCATGGAAGACCTCACTGGGGAGCAGTTTGCAAGCCAAGGCAGTAGAGCCTTACTTGCCATGGTAACTTAATCCCTGAAAGACAATATCCTTAAAAGACAGCTCTGTTTTGTTTTGCTGTGTCTTATTGGGTAGATGGTTGGAGCAACACTCTGCATTGAAACGCGCCTCTTGGCACATTAACTAGCCACTCGAACGAGAACACAGCACTCAGAGCTATGAAGTAGGCACGCACGAGTTTGGGTTTTCAATCAACAAAAATCCAAAGCACTTGAAGATGGCTATTCTTCAATTTGAGAAGAAAAGAGTTGAAATGCCCAGTTAAAGAAAAAGAATCCTCTTCCCAGAGTAAAACTGGAGTGTGTGTTCCAGTAATAATAAGGAGAACGTGGCATTGAAAAGAGCCAGGGGTCCCGGGTTTGACCTTGCTGTGGGTCTATCACATGGTGTGATCTTGGATACAAGAATTCACGTCTCTTGTCCTTCCTTTATTTTTAAAAATCAAGAGATTCAGCTTTGTCATCTCTAAGCCCCTTTTGCTTCCATAATCTATGTTTTTGCTCTGTGATTCAGAACTTGCAATAATAACCTTTCCCCAGAGTAGCCCCAGGAGCTTTAGGCCCACAGTAATTGAAGCGCTCAGCTGTTAACAGAAATGTCTGTGGTTTGAACCCACTAGCCTCTCTGAGGGAGAAGGATGAGGCAGTTAGTTATCTTCCATAAAGGTTATATATAGTCTTGGGAATTCTACAGTGCAGTTCTCTTTCATCCAATAGGGTCATGATAAGCCAAAACTGATTGATTGCCAATGGGTTTGGTTGTAATAGACTACAGCTGGGAAAGTATGTTCACTTTCTTAATCTCATCTGACTCTAACTCCAAATTTAAGATGTCATATGGTTGGAATATTTTATTATTTGAGACACAAGAAAGGCACTGAGACATGAATGAATTTGTCCAAGGTCAGGGCCAGTAAACAGAAAACAATGACAGAGCTCCACTTTCTCATTGCTTAGTTCAAAGCCGTAAATAATTAATAGCAGTTTGCTAGAAAGATTTTGCTTCTTGAATAAATCTTTGCTTCTTGAATTAATTTTTTTTTAAATACTCACTTTTTTACTTACTAAGCCCCTTCCTTGAGATCTCACTGAGGAGTAGGAGAAACTTCCATGTGAAGAAAGAATACCTGGAAAGTCACATTGTGGGTCAAGCTCAGCACAGGGATGTCCAGGACTCTGAGGCAGTGTAACTGGCAGAACACAGAGCATTGTGATTATTGTATTTCATTTTATACCAACACTTCTGTTTCTGCAAGTAAAATTCAGGGATATTATTTTTATTCTTTGATTATCTTCCCTTATTAAAATAAATTCACTAGTCTAAGATTCTTACTTCATCTTTTGATTTGATGTTGTTACACTGATCTCGTCTAGATTGATCTCCTCTCTCTCAGTCATTGCCACTGAGCCAGAATCGACTCATAGCTGACCCTCCGTGGGGGTTCTGAGGTTGGGTACATTTTTCTTACTTGGAGCTGCTGGTAGAGTTGGGTTGAAGAGAGGTGTGGACTTGGGGTTAGTAGTGCAACTCCTAACAGACTATGCCACCAAATCTGTCAAGAACACAATGTTCAATGTAGATATTCTTTTCTAATTAAGCTAAACTATTTGGTTTTAAGAAGCTTTAGTGCCTAATTTTGGCTTAAATTTTAAAGATGCTCTCAGGGCAATAGTTTCAATGGTTCATCCAGGCTTCATAGCTCCAGAAAGTCTGGATTCCATCATATAAAATACGGCAGTGCATTTATTCTTTTTTACCAGAATTCTTTCTAAGAGTCTTTGGTGAAAATGTTCAATAATTGTACCTGGGCACCATGGAATGCTTCTGGTCTCAAGGCAAAGGAGGCAGCAGTTCTTGGAGGCAGTTAGCCCCCAAACCCATATCCTCCTCCTATTCTTAACCCTCATTCCTCTACTGTTCCAGGCAAATAAAGGCTAATTTTCTGTCATGATTTAGATAGCCACTGGCAAGGTTTTTAAGATTCTGGTCACTTTGAAACAAACTAGGAGTTACAATTGTTGTTGCTCTTGTTATTGTTAGGTGTCCTCGAGTACAATTCATAGTGACCCGGTGAACAACAGATATGAATCTCGTCCTATTCTGTGCCATCCTCACCATCTCTGACACACTCAAGCCCATTGCTGCAGGCACTGTGTCAATCCACCTGGTTGAGGATCCTCCTCTCCTTCATCAACCCTTCACCTTTTTAACAGTGATGTCTCTCTCCACGGAATAGCTTCTCCTAGCAAAATCCCCAAAGTATGTGAGATGAAGTTTCGTCATCTTTGCCTCAAAGGAGCTCTCTGGCTGCACCTTCTCTAAGACCTATCTGTTTGTTCTTCTGACAGTCCATGGGATAGGAGGTAGATTAGAAGCATAAAATACTAGCACTGTATTGGAACAGATGAGGGGGAAAACTCTTTAAAAGGAATATATGATTAGACATTATTTGTATGACAACAGCTTAGAATAAGAGGTGCACTGCGAAGCGGACTCAGGGAGGAGTGGAGGGAGGAAACTTAAACAATGAATGAATATTTTTTTTTTTTAAAGTGAACTGTGGGTGTAGGGAGAAAAATGTGCAACAATGAATGAATGAAAATCTAACTTTTCTGTAAACTTTGGTTAAAATAACAATTAAAAAGAAAACAAAATTTTTAAAAACCTTAATTAGGCTAATTAAGTGGTATATTCCATCAAAGAATGGCCTTAAACCTCCAAAGCAAAAAAAAAAAAAAAAATCCTATTTGATATACATAAGCAGCCTTAGCTACTCTTTTTTCTGTCACTGTTACAACTGTAATATAAACACTTTTCCAATTCAACTTTTACAAGCATTCAATTTACTGACATCAATTACAATAATTGGTTATGTAGCCCAATCCTTAAGCAGTGCAAGTTTTCCACAATTGTTAACTCTTCCTCCTGGCCCTGGTAATTACAAATAAATGTTGGTCTCTGTATATTTACCTTTTCCTTTTATAAAAGTTGTTGTTGTGTACCATTGAGTCAGAAGTGACCCATAGCTGACCCTTCAGCGCATTTTCAGAGACAATCACATGGGAGGAGATAATATTTGTCCTTTTGTGATTGGCTTATTTCACTCAGTGTAATATCTTTAAAGGGAGCTCTTGTGGCCTAGAAGCTGGTCTTCAATCCCGAAGGCACAAGGCTCAAATCCACCAGCTGCTCCATGAAGGAGGGTTAAGTAGGAGTCAGTTCTGACTCAATGGCACACAACAACAAAAATAACAACTGTCTTCAAGCTCCATTCATACCACAGCATATATGAAGACCTCGTTTCTCCTGCTGGCTAAGTAATATTTCATTGTATGTGTGTACCACATGTTCTTTATCCATTCATCTGTTGAGCTTTTAGGCTCTTCCTATCTTCTGGCTATGGAGGACAGTGTTGCCAGGGACTATACAAGTACCATTTTGAGATTCTGGGTTTTGTTTTTGCTAAATTAAAAATATTTTTATTGACACTTTTTCTTTGACCCATGAATTATTTAGTACTTAATTTTTAAATATTTAGAGAATTTCCTGTTGTCTTTTTCCTGCTGATATCTACTCAAATTCATTATGGTCAGAGAACAATTTGGGGGTCACTTTCCCAAGCTTTTCTCTCTGACGTCTCACTGATTCTGTTTGCCTGGGGTTCTTCTTAGACTTCTGAACAGAAAGTAGGGGGACTTTATCTCCCTCCCTTAGCATTTGCTTTTTGCAATAGAGCCTTGTGACTGGAAGCAAGTGATGGGAGCACAGAGAAAGAATAGAGGCAATTGAGTCTCAAGGAATATTTTGTGAGCAAAAGTAATTTGACCTTTTCATAGAGTCTTAGTTTCCTGGTGGGGACCTGTTGCCACCATTGCCAGTACCACTGCCACCATGGAAGATTGACTGGATCTTTGGTTATGAAAAGATGGAGAAAGGGGGGGGGAAATAAACAGGGGCTTTCCCTGTACTGTTCAGTCATTAGAAGGCTTTGGCACCACTGTAGAACGAGAAGACTCTTCCTGGATCATTCTCTGATGACACTAATGTTCACTTCAGAGTTTCAGGCTGCATGACATCCTGGCCTGGGCATAAATAGACAAGACCCAAACTCCTTGCTGTTTATTTGGAACTGACTCATAGCTGACCCTTGCTTTGACTTCCAAAGGCTATAAAGTACATAGGAGGAGGTTGCCTATCATCTCCCAAGGAGCTGCTAGTAGATTTGAACCTCCAGAGAAGTGTGGCTTTTGGGTTACCAGTGCAACTCCCCCAAGATGTTGCCACCAGAATTCATTGTCAGTCAGCTGTTATTTTGAGTGCTAGGTTCTCCCCTCTGCTTACTTGTCAGCATTCTCAAATAGCTGCTTCATGAATTCTGTTCACATTTTCTGCCCATATTCAGCAGGCGGAGACATTAGTAAGACTTATTCTATTTTACTTGGAGCCACGAAAGGTCAATTTTTCATTTTAGTCAAATCGGCCAACTTCAGTGGCAGGCATAGAGCGGGAAGACTGTTCGTCTGAACCCTCTGGAATTACGCAGTGCACAAACCTGGCCTACCACATGTGGCGGCCACAAAGGGGCTGGGAGTTCTCTAAGATCAGAATCAGCAACCTTTTCCCTGAAGCCATCAGACAGAAAACATTGGAAGTTCTCTTGTAACTATGTGACTGTGTGCTTGTTACCAAAACCAGCCATGGACAAGACGGAAATGAACAGGAATGGTAGATATTCCAATAATGTGTTATTTACAAAAACAGATAGTGGTCTAGCTCTGGCCCACAGGTTGTAGCTGTCGATGACTGACTAGCAGGTCAGGGTCTGCTGATGATATCGCTATTAGATGGGTTGTGAGTTGGCTCCAAGTCACAGCGACCCCACTTAAAGAAAAATACTCCCCTGTCCTGTACCATTGGTAGTAGAAGTGATTTCTTTTGTAATAAATTCCATTAATCTCTTTACAATTTTCATGACTTTACAGTAAGAATTCTGAACTAGGGAGCTGGGCTCAAGGGCGGGCAGCGATTGGCTGCGGGCGGCCTGTGCAGTGTCCAGTGTCTCGGGGCAAGGCGGCAGGCGCCGCGGCCTCGGACTGCAGCCCTGTCAACGTGTTATGATGCCGGCTCGCACCAACCTGGCCGCTGGGATTCCCAACAGTAAAGTGAAATACTCAAGACTCCCCACAGACGATGGCTACACTGACCTTCAGTTTAAGAAAAGCCCACCTAAGATCCCTTCCAAAGCCATTGCCCTTGCCACTGTGCTGTGTTTGATCGGTGCCTTTCTCATCATCATCGGCTCCCTCCTGCTGGCAGGCTACATCAGGAAGGGGGTGGGGGGCAGACCGGGCCGTTCCCGTGCTGATCATCGGCATCCTGGTGTTTCTGCCGGGCTTCTACCACCTGCGCATCGCCTACTATGCGTCCAAAGGTTACCGGGGCTACTCCTATGACGACATCCCAGACTTCGATGACTAGCACCCACCGGGGGCCGCAGCCGAAGCGGCACGGGTGGGACCCAGTACAGTTTAAGACACTGGGCAGCAGCTCAAGCTAAGGGCTAAGGAGTTCTGTAGTTCGAAGATACTTAGCAAGATTGGGGCCGGATTGCATGGGTCTATCCCAAAGCTGTCAGCTGAGTTTCCAAGTAACTAAGTAGGACACAATCTATTACTCATCTCCTGGCTCTGGCAAATCTTCCGACAAGTTTTCCACAGGAATCTATATCAAGGAAGAATAGTGATGTTAATAGTGTGAAGAGACACGGAAGGTCTTCTGCAGTGGAAAGTGTTCTCCCCAACCTCCTTCAAATGGAAATGTTCTTCTAAACAGTCTTTAGTGTCAGTTTGTTCTGTGGCAAATGGAAAAAATGTATGTTTGTTTGTTTTTAAAGGGGAACACAAGATAAGCTTGTGGGATATTATATTGGTAAAAATCAAATAATGTTCCCACATCTGTTTACTCCTCTCTTCACTCACACACTTACTGAGAACAAGTGGGGATTTTTCAAACCCTGGAGCAGTTTTGAGAATGTAAACATGTACTTTGTTCACTACTCGTTCTGTTCTGATGTGCTTTCCAGAAGGTGGCTCAGCAGACACTTTGCGTTGTCCTGTTCTCTGTAGCTCACGGTGCTTTGTGTAGCC
The DNA here is from genome assembly GCF_000299155.1 of Elephantulus edwardii. Taxonomy (NCBI): domain Eukaryota; kingdom Metazoa; phylum Chordata; class Mammalia; order Macroscelidea; family Macroscelididae; genus Elephantulus; species Elephantulus edwardii. Next base: position 2,092,911 of record NW_006399888.1, on the reverse strand, counting down.
TCTGTCTGAGGACGGGGCTTTTGGCTCTTTCCTGATGGAGAATACGAGCAAGTGAGCACCTTGCGTTTTCCAGTCTCCTCGTTGGCCTCTGTATTTCTGCTGCTGTGCTGAAGATCAAGCCTGAATCACTAGAAAACCCGCAGCTTAGTTTGATTTTGTTTTCTACCTTACAGAGATGACACTCAAAGCAATTAAAGTGTGAAAATGAAAAAAAAAAAAGAGTTCTGAACTAGGAAGGGAAAGAAACATGCCTCCAGTTTATCAGTCTCTAACACAAACTTGGTACTTTTTCATGAACACAGGAAATGAAATGACTCTCTACTGTTGAAATCATAGATCTTCACTCATATTACAGTTCTTACACAGATACTCCCAAATACTGCTTATCTTCCTCACTTAATTCTGTAGAGGTTGTTATTTTGTGCATTAACAGTATATAACATTATATATTGAGACATAAGTAATGATGACTCAGTAATTCCAGGATCCTTGTTGTTAGGTACTGTTGAGTCTACGACAACTCAAACCAACTTTATCGACAACAGAACTGAACCTTCCATCACCCTGCACCACTCTCACGACCTCTATTGTGCTTGAGCCCACTGTTACCACCACTATGTCAATCCATCTTGTTTTAAGGTTCCTCTGCCTTGGGGTCTCTGGTTTCCCAAAAAGAAGTCAATGGCTTTCTCTGAAATCAGGCATTTATAGACATGTGGGTTCCCACGATTGCATCTTAAAGAACTTTCAACTTTTCTACAGAGGAATTACAAGTTGGGTCTCGAGCTGAAAGGTTAACAGTTCAAACTCACTAGCATTTTTTCTGATGGGCAATTTCCTCCTTTAACCATTTACAACCTCAGAAACATGATAGAGAGTTACTGTGAGTTGAATTGCAATGAGTTGATTGGCAATGAGTTTGGAATTTTGGTCAAATTCAACTCAACTCACCCCAGTTGTCATTGAGTTGGAATCAACTCATAGCTGACCCTCCATCTGGTTTTCAAAAGGCTATAAATCACTTGGGAGGAGGAGATGGCCCATTTTTCACCCTTAGAGCAAATGGTGAATTCAAACCACCTGCCTTTGGGATGGCAGTGCAACTCTTTATCCATTAGATCAACAGCAGAAACTCAGAAAGATCTCGGTTGGCTTAATAGTAAACACTTGGCTGCTAACAGGTTGGCAGTTTGAAATTACCAGATGCTTCTTAGGAGAATAGACTTTGTTCTCTGCTCCTGGAAAGATCACATCCTGGGAAGCTCTACGGAGCAGTTCTACGCTGTCCGTCACAGTGACTATCAATTTAAATCAGCTCAACAGCTGCGGTGATGGACAACTATGCCATAGGTATGTCAAACACCATAATGGCTACCATTATGCTTGGTGGAGCTCCCAGACTGATTCAGGTTTGGAAGCAGGAGTGACATCTACTTCCTAAACCAAATGCCTCTGGAAAGTCTATGAACTTGAAGAAATGATGATAGTTCTAGAAAGGCTTCAGGCCTTTAGTTCATCTCTTGTTTATTTATATATATAGCATACATATACATAGACACACACACATACATACATATATCAAGGACCCTTGTATTTAAATGTTTAAATGTTGATTGGGCCCAAGGGCCTAGTGTTATTATTTTGGAGGAACATTCTTTTAAGTTGAAAAACACTCTTCTGTCAATTTGCTATACTGAGGTATTCTGGGTTTACTGTGAAGCTGAACCTAGTGCCATCGGGGGTCAAATGCTATAATGGCTGCCCATAGTGGACAATGTTTGGTGGAGTTCCCAGTTTAAGACAGGTTTGGAAGCATGAGTGGCATCCATTTCCTAAACCACATGCTTCTGGAAACTCTACAAACCTGGAGACACGATGATAGTTACAGAAAGACTTTAGGCCTTTTGTTCATAGCGTCACTATGAGTTGTGCTTGACTCAATGGCAATCAACAACAACAACATGCAGATAGCCTAGTGGCAAGAAACTGTGCTGCAACCCCAAAAGCATGTGGTTCGAGCCACCAGCTGCTCCTCAGGAGAAGGATGGACAGTCTTCTCCCGTGTGATTAACTGCCTCTGAAAACCCACCAGAGGGTCAGTTATGGGTTGGTTCTGACTATATAAAACACACAATGACAACAACAACAAAAACATGCAGGAAACTCAGGGAGCTTAGGTGGCCTGGTGGTGAGAAGTTGTGTTGCTACGATCCCAACGGCCTACAATTTTAATCCACCAGCTGCTCTGCGGGAGAAGGATGCACAGTGTCCTCCTGTGTGATTTACTGTCTTTGAAATCCCCGTGGAGGGTCAGGTATGGGTCCGTTCCGACGCGACAGTGCACAACAATATGCAGGAAACCCAGATTCAGTTCCTGGCCAGTGCCCCCATGCATATCTACTATCCACCCACTAAGGGAGACTTGCAATAGTATTGAGCAGGTTTCAACAGAGCTTCCAGACTGAGATGGACTAAGTGGCAAAGGACTGGCAATCTACTATCAAAAACCAGCCATTGAAAGCCCTATGAGTCACAGTGGTCAAGTCTATGTTGGCCATGGAAATGTTTTCATCCAGTTGTGCATGAGGTTGTCATGGATTTCACAAAGATAAAAACCTTCCAAGCCCTATGAACAGTTCTTCTCTGACTTGATAGTGGCCAATGACAGCAGCAAGCCTTTAGGGGACCAGTCATGCTTTTTCCTGATGCTCAGTGAGGAGAGAGAGATGGGGTCTAGTAATGGTGCTGTGCTTATCACAGCAATATCAAGTCCCTTGGTGCAAATGATAGTGCACTGAGAGCCCTTCATGTCCATCAAGAGGTTCCTCAGAGTAAAGGCCTGGTGATCAGTTTCTGAAAGATCACTCAGAACTTGAAAACTTATTGCTGTTGAGTTGGAAACAACTCATAGCTGAGCCACCATTGGATCTTGAGGTGGTAAATCTCACGAGAGGAAATTGTTTTCTTTTCTCTGTAGAGCTGCTGGTGGGTCCCTATCACCAGAGGTGTGGCCTTTGTTTAGCAGTGCAACTCCCTAGAGACTAAGCCACCAAGGATCAGAGTTGTTAAAATCCTCCATAGCACTAAGGTTGCCACGATGACACCGTTAACTTGAATCCACTTAGCAGTTCGCAGCTTGCAAATGTGAACTGAGCCCTTGCAGTCAGTGACTGCCGTCCAAGCCCATGATGGAGCCCACGCATCCTGGACCTCGCCCCTCATCAGGATGTTGTTTAGTTGCGAACCTAATGACTTGGGCCTTATTCCTCCTCACTCTGGTTCCTGGAGAGTTCTTGAAGCTCATTCTGTCTTTCTTGTCACAATTTTTCTCTCTTTCTTGTCAAGGCAACACATGACTTACAGACCAACTTAGTTGTTAGGTTCCATCAAGTCAAGTATGACCCATAGCGACTCTGTGAACAAAAGATCTGAAAATCATTCTAGCCTATATCAACCTTAAAATCTCAGACACTATCAGACCCATTTTTGCAGTCACTGTGCCAATCCACCTGGTTGGAGATCTTCCTCTTTTCTCCTGTCTCTCCACCTTTCCAAGCATAATGTTCTTCTCCAAGGAATAGCCTCTCCTAGCAGCATGCCCAAAGACGAAGCTACGCTGTTCTTGCTTCCAAAAAGGAATCCAATTTCGCCTTCTCCAAGACATATCTTAGTAGCATGGATGCAATTTTTGTTGTCTCTGTTCTTTGGTTTCTCAGTGCCCCTTCTAAATCTTGTCCCATACCCAGTAATACAGAGTCTTTCCCACCTCAACTGCTTCCAAAGCTGACTTCCTAGGGAAAGCCAGAGGCTGGGAGGGTAAGCCACCACTGTTCCTTGACAGAGCACCCCATGGCGTCTGATGTTGTTAGATGTTGTTGAGTCATTTACAACTCACAGTGATCCTATAAATTACAGATTGGAACCTTGCCTATTTTGAACCATTCTCCCCATCTCTGATACGTTCGAGCCCGATTGTTACAGTTACAGGGTCGATCCATCTTCTTGGGAGTCTCCCTCGCTTTCACTGAACATCTACATTCCCTATTATCATGTCTTTTTCCAAGGACTAGCTCCCCTTGACAACATGCCTCAAGCACATTCGCCAACCTTGCCTCTAAGGAGCGCCCGGTTGCCCTTCAATCAAGGCAGACTTGTTTGTTCTTTTGGCAATCCTTGGGACAGTCTTTTCCAACCCCACAGCTCAAAGGCACCAATTTTTCTTCTGTCACCTTCATTCATTGTCCAATTTTCAGATGCACAGGAAGCAGCAGGAAATACCACGGCTTGGATTGGGCACACCTTACTCTTCAATCTTACATCCTTGCTCTTTAGCATTTTGGAGAGGTCTTTACAGCAGATTTTCCCAATGCAACATGTCTTTTGATTTCTTGACTGCTACTGAGATGGGTATTGAGTGTGTATCCAAGTAAAATGAAATTGTTGACAACTTCAATTTTTTCTCCATTCATTATGACGTTGTCTATTGGTTGAATAGTGAGAATTTTTGTTTCCTTGATGTTGAGATGTACTAATGCCTCTAGGGGGCACTATTAGCCCCAGTTTCTGAATACTAAACCACGTAGAGTCCTTACAAGACCTTAGAAAGGCCCCAGTGCCAAGTAGGGGCCTGGATGCCAGCACACAGCCAACCTGCACTGAGCCAGTGCATATCCTCTGCTTCCTGAAGGAATTTCTTACTTTAATAAAATAAAGTGGAATGCGTGTTATTGGGACATGCCAGCTCGGTAAGAAATGTTGAAAGCAAAGTATCTTATCTCTGTCCTTCAAAAGAGATAGACAGACCCTCTATCAGCTGAGCATACTTAGGCATCACACTGAAGGATCAAGGACTTGGCACCTGAGGGGCAGCAGTCACTGCGGGCTCTGCCTTCAGGTCCAGATGGGCCATTTGCTGTCAGATTAGCTGGATGGCCATCTTCCTGGCTTGTGAAGTGGGAATAATGATAATGCATTATCGACATGTTGGATTTAGGGTTGAATGAGAAGGAGCATGCTACACTTCAATACTTAGGGCGGCGAGCAAGGGCAGGAATGGCTCCGAGGATAAGCCTGGGTGAGCATGACAGTGAAAACGAACATCCTGAAAACCAGAGGCTCCTATGGAGCCCGGGGCCCCTGTCTCTGAGCCTGGCAGCAGCCAACACTCCTCTGTGCAGGCTGACCACTTCCTGCATCCACTCAGGCTGCTGATTCTTAGTTTCCCTTTCCTATATCTTCCCAACAGGAGTCCAGCTCTGATGTGCTGGTCTGTCCTGTCCCTTGAGCTCACTGGTTTTACTACTCCAAATCCACCCGGTTTCCTGCCCTGGTCAAAGCGCAGGGGCCCAAGATACACGAAGGCATCTCCTGGCTGAGGTTTAGGGGGAGAGCTCCCCACGATGGTGAGTCAATATCCTCCTTTTCTAGCTTCACTGTCAAGGCCATTCCCTAAAGAAGGGACCTCAAGGAGTTTGAATTTGCACAGAAAAATCTGTACCTTAATATTCAATCCCGTCGATTGTGTGTTGTTGTTGTGTACCATCGAATCGGAACCCACTTGTAACTGATCCTTCAGTGGGGTTTTCAGAGGCAGTAAGTTGCATGAAAGGAGACTGCTCATCTTACTCTCATGGAGCAGATGGTGAATTTGAACTTCGCACCGTTATGTTGGCAGTGCAATGTCTTACCCACTGAGTTTACCAGAACTTACCAAACAGTTACTGTGTGCCACTGTGAACTGTAAAGGTTGGAGATTCGAATTCAAAAGGGTAGCAGTCTACTTCTGAAAAATCAGCCTTTGAAAATTCTATGTCAAAGTAACTTGGCAGCAATTGGTGGTGGTGGTGGCTGAAGCTGACCATTTCCTTTTAATATGAAAGGGGCCAACATGCTTCGGTGGGAAGAGAGGTAACTGTGGCCTTGGTGCCTCAGAACTCAGATTTTCATCTCGTGCAAGTGACAGATAAACTGCAGATGCTCATCAGGACTTTGGAATGGGAGGGATTATAAAACCCACAACTGGATCTTGTCTTGAACTCAGTGACTCAGCATGCGGTCTGCGGATGGGTACCAGCTGGTGAACTGACTCTGTAAGTACAGGAACCAAGGACCTTGGGTAGCAATTTGACAGAATAATTATAAGTCTATTGAATCAAGTGATTTTAAAAATTGAGGTTTATATTTTCCATTCTTTTTTAAATTTCACATTTTTGTCATCTTTTATTTGAGTTGCCAGTGGAAAATGAGTTGGAAATTATGGGTCCTTCACCACAAATAGTCTGAAAACATTGATTTAATGGCCTAACAAGAAAGTTCATGTGTTTAAAAAGTTTCTTGATAACTGTAGCTAAACAGAATTGGTTTTACTCATGTTCCTATACATCTTATTTTTAAAAGATTTTTACTGTTGTAAAGATAATGTTTAACTCAACATTTGTCAATTAATGTTTTCCACAAGTACAATTGAATGCTGTCAATGACAGTAACCATATTGTACAACCATCACTAATAATCACTGCCAATTTTTCCATTACCATAAACATAAATTTACTGCTCCCTAACGGAAGCCTCCCCAATCCTACTTTCCTATCCCTGGTAACTGTGGGTCAAGTTGCCTGTTCTATGTATTTCATGTCTGTGGTATTAGTTAGTATTAGTCCTTTGTAATAGACTTGCTTAGCTCTTCATGATGTTTTTTCAAAGTAGATCTATGTCCTCGCATGCATCAGAATGTCTCTTTCTGGCTGAATAATATTCCATTGTCTGTATGAGTAATATACTCCACTGTATGTTTGTACCACATGTCGACCTAAGTGGTACATGATACTACTTTATTTTATTTATTTTTTTAATTTAGTTTGTTTATTTTTCATTTCAATGAACATCTACAGAGATTTTGGAATTCCATTCATTCATTGTTGCACCCTTCTCCCTGCACAAACCCC
>NW_006399888.1:2068346-2085827 GCF_000299155.1 Elephantulus edwardii | reverse complement strand
ATAATGCCCTAAAATATAATACTTTTAGACTATTCTCTACCCCATAGACTTCAATGCCGTAAACATATTTCATCCAGTGTTTCTCAGTCTTACCCCCACCCCAATGCCAGCCTCATGATACTATTTTATTTGATGTTGCTGGACATTATACTATTTTGTTTAAAACATCTTTTTGAGATATTTTAAATAAAATACTTTCTTAAAATAGAACTACTATTATTAAAATAGCTTGACTAAACTGCTGAAGGAGTTCATGACACAAAAAAGATTGGGGATGTCTGAGTAATGGTGCAAGGACTCCTAACTCATCAGAACTGGGACAGACTTAGCTCCCATCTCATCCCTGGGACACGAGTGAGAATGACCATGGTGTGATGCCACCTGTCTAGGAATGTCTGCCTTCCTCCTGTCTTTCCCTGGCACCTGCTTTCCAGTTCAGTTAGTTTTCTCATCCTAGATCTGCTCATAATCCTCTATCCCCCTGACTCCACACCACATCAACTACATCCTTACTTAGTCATTTCCAAGTTTAGGCGTAATCTCTCCTAGAATTTCCACTTACCTGAATCCCACCCCTATATCAAAACCTCGCTAAAACTCAGCTTCTTCAAAGATGACCAGGAAGACTATAGCCATCTTGTATACATCTCTTCTTTGTTTGAGCTCTTAATTTAGCCATAACTTGGTACAGCCAGACAGAATACTGGATAGTGACGGGGGCAAAGAACAGACTGTCAAGGATTCCTACGTAGCGGCACGTGTTTCAGCTGGGTGGACTGATCAAACTAAACTACAACAGGCTGGTGAAGAGAATGAGTTACTTACTAGGCAGTGTCAAACTCTGATAAAGTTTGAGGGGAAAAAATGAAGAATTTACAGTGCCTAGATTAAAACAAGCTTGGAAGCAGGAGTGGCATCCACTTTCGTAATAACTTGCCTCCGGAAACCCCAATGAACCTGGATCAAGGATGAAAGACACTCAAGTGTTGAAGACTTTCCTTCATGGGTCGCTATGAGTTGCCTGCTACTCGATGGCACTTAACAACAACAACAACAACAACAGAACAAAGAAAGAGCAATCAGAGTGTTTCTGAGAGGCAAGGGTGGTGAGACTTTGTCTCACTTACTTTGCATGTATTTTCAGGAGGAACCAGTCCTTGGTAAAGGATATCTTGCTGGGAAAGGCAGGGAGGGTCAACAAAAGAGAGCACCCTTAGTGCTATAGACTGACAGTGACTGCCACAAGGAGCTTGAGTGTGAGGATCATGAGGGCAGTGCAGCAAGCTCAGAGCTCTTGCTCAGAGGCCCACTATGGGACCAGTCAATCCAATAGAGTCTAACAACAACAGGGACAGAGCAAAGTGGTATTTTAATGAATTATCGCTGTGCTGATCCATGTTGCACAGTTAAGGACACGTTGGAGATACTGGTTGTTGGAAAGGTGGAGGGATTGAGAAGTAGCAAAAAGAGAGGCATTTTCCAGGCAAACCTTGAGATATTTTGGGTTCAGTTCCAGACAATGTCAATAAAGCAACTAATGCAATTAAATAAATCACAAGACCTTTGTTTGTTTGCTTGTCAGTACATAGAAAAGTTGTGTTACGTATCCACTATACTGTACTGCAGTTATTGGTGGGTTTGAACTGCCAACCTTTTGGTTCGCAGCTGGTTGGTCAGTGTGTCACCAGGTGTGGCACCTTATAAAAGAAAGGGTGGGGTGATAACAGGCATATTATTGTTGTTGTTGAGTACTGTCGAGTTGGAACCAACCCATAAATGACCTTTCAGTGGGTTTTCAGAGACAGTTGCACAGGAGAAGACTGCCCATCTTTCTCCCACTGAGCAACTGGTGGATTTGAACAATGTGCTTTCGGGATTGCAGCACAGCTTCTTACCACTGGACTATCAGAGCTCCCTGATAATAGGCATAGGGCAATGGTGATTAAATACATAAAATATAATACATATCAATGACTATATAAAACACAAAATACATGTACAAAACATGTTGTATATGAATGATTATATGCAAACTAACAAAAACATTTTTAAAAAGACCATATAAAACATAATATTTAGATATATATAAAATACTGATAGTCCTTAGTTTATGATGTATTCCAGTTACTGATGTGTTGTTGTTGTTTTTTAAGGTGCATCTTATTGTTAGTAAAATACTCTACATGAAATGGGGGTAATTTTCTGGTTTACCTTGTAGTTCCCTGGGTTGTGAAAATGCTTAAACTCCAAATGTACCAAGAGGTGCCTCAGAAGTGAGACCTGGCAATCTGCTTCCAAAAGCTCACCGCCTTGAAAAGCAGCTTTCTTCTGCATACGTGGGGTTACCACAAGTTGGAATAGAGTTCATAATAACTAGCAACAAAGGGTACTAAATGACCCTTGAGATACCACTTGGAAACAAAGAGATGAGCGATGTGACATCTCAAACTCAAGAGGTAAACAGTCCCTCAACTTCTACGTCAGCAAAGCCTTTTTTTCAAATTATAGTATCTTTTCCATTTACCCCTCACTTTTCCCTGCCACCGTGATAACTGCCCACCTTTCATTACATGCAGTTAGAATCGCTGTTAACAGGGACAGATGGATGGGACTTTTGCTATTTCTCCTCCTCTCCTGCCATCCTTTTCTTTTTCCTTGTCACCATTGCATTCATTTTAATTACTATCATTAGTATACGTTGCAGCTTACTATGGTGCCAGGCACTGAACCGAAATTATTTCATTCTCTCAACATCACTCTGAGATGCACTCTGCAATTATACTGTTCTCTTTCCCTGTTGGAAAGGATTTACTGTAATCATGACAGTTAAGAATGCAGGTTCTGGAGTCTGAGGACTTGGGTTCAAACCTTGCTCCAGTATTTTACTGTAGACAAAAAAGCTCTCTAATTTTCTAATCTACAGATAGAGACCATGTGTTGTGCCTACCTTCTTGTTGTTGTTGTTGTGTGGTGCAGAGTCAGAACTGACCCATAGCTGACCCTCTGGTGGGTTTTCAGAGGCAGTTAGTCACAAGGGAGGAGAGTGCCCATTTTTCTCCCACGGAGCAAGTGGGGGCCTCAAACCCTCTGCCTTCAGGATTGCAGCACAGCTTCTTGCCACTAGGCCCCCAGAATGCCCTATGTGTTGTCAATTCTCACTCATGGTGACCTTGTGTATAACTCGAATTGAAGGTCTTCCTCTCCTTCACGGATCTTTAATTTTTTGAAGCATGATGTCTTTTCCCAAGGACTGGCCTCTCTTGGTACTGTGCCCAAAGTATGTGAGATACAGTTTCTCCCTGCTTGCTTTTAAGGAGCACTCTGGCTACACTTTTTGTAAGATAGATTTGTTTGTTCTTTTAGCAGTTCATGGTATAGCCAATATTCTTCAACAGCACTGTAATTCTAAGACATTGACTCTTCTTGTTATGTGCTGTCAGGTCAGAACTGATCTCACATCTGACTCATGTCCAGTTGCTTTTATAACGCTTAAGATTTCACAGATAGAAGGGATAGGACTGGAATTTAAACTCCATGTCTTTTGTATTACAAAACTAACCTCTTTAATTGCTTGCTGTCCTTTACTAAAAGTGGAAAAGCAAAATTGGAAAACTAAAAGGGTTGAATAAGCTTATCAAAGAAATCTTCTTACAAGTCAACGATGTGACTTAACTATAAATTGTGGAAAAAAATATTAAGATACACCAGTGATTAAGAAGAGTTGGTTGAATCAGAAGAATTAAAACTTTGGTCTAGAAAATTAGGAGAGGTACGTGATCACAATTTCCAGCATGCCCAGATTCAGGGGTTAGAAACCCATGTATTGAAATGGGCACACAACTTTAGATGTGGGAATCTGGAGAATGGGTGCAAATGAAAGTCTGGTGGCACCCATTGTACCATGTGGATCTCCCTTGAAGCACTCATAATTAGCATTTTACACCATACCGTTGCAATGCTCAAAAGAAACATAGCTGGTCCCACAAAAAGGCTTCTAGAGCTGATCCTGTGGTGATGTTTGTTTGAGACTGAAGCTGTCCTTTCCGGAAAGATGAGATTAAGGTGGCTAAATCAATGCCCTTCTGGGAGAAAGGTGTTACCTGACCAAGGAGATTAGAGATTACATTCCTTATTTTTTCATTGTTATTGTGACTTCAGTTATGTTCACAGAAAAATTTGGTTTTCCATTCAACAATTCACATATATTGTTTCATGGCTTTGATTACAATCCTACTTGGGGGCAACATTCTTCCAACTTCTTCCTTTCTGTGTTTCTGTTCCCATTCATCTTTCTTTGCTATTCCTAACTGATGTCTGTGCCTTATCCTGAGGCAAATGCTGCTCTTTCCATCTTGAGTGACTGATTATTCTAAGGAGTATACACCTTCCTGCTGTTAATGGTCACTGCATCTCTCTCTAAGCCTACATGAGCCAATGTGGCCAAAATACTGCAAATTCACAATCATTATAAAGTTTTAATCTTCAGTATTCATGAACAGAATACTAAAAAAATGCTAGCATTATATATGAATAAGGCTTCCCCCGCCCCGTGCTGGTGATTAAACAAAAGAAAACTTATTATAGAAGGGAAAAAAGGTTGATAAAGAATTTTACAGTATCTGGATACTTGTAGATAGAATTAAACAGTTGCATTTTCCTTGAAGTGTTGCCCAGGCATTACCCATTTCAATCTTGATGGAGGCTGCTTTTGGCTCACATTTAGACTGGAGGGAGTGAGAGAGTAAGAGAGGAAAAAGAAGAGAGGAAAGGGGAAGAAATGTTTTTAAGAGTTTACAAATAAGCAGTGTGTTGTTCTATGTAAAATTCACTTCCTGAGAATAGAAAAAAGGAGCAGAAAAGAAAACACTTAGGAATAAATATCAGAGCAGATAGGCCCTTGTTTCAGCTTCTTTCTTGGTCTCTGGAGCTAGAGGATATTCAAACTAGTAGATGTGAAAAGTCAGAGAGGAGTGCCTTTGAATTAGCCATACAATTCTCTATAGATTATACGTATATCACCAGAGATGCCTACAGAAGGCGAAAGATAATGTGGAATGGATTGTAGAGTGGAGGTGAGGGAGAGGTATGTCAAATCACAATTTGTTATGTGTATGTCTTTGGACAGTCAGGTATTTCTAACCCAGGAAGTGGCTGAGCTGACCTTATTAATAATATCTGTTCACCCAAAGAGTATTAAATGAAACACTTTGAGCTGTGGTGCTGGAGAAAAGTATTGAATATACCATGGACTGCTAGGAGAACAAACAGGTTTGACCTAGAGAGGGTGAAACCCGGCTGCTCCTTGGAAGCAAGGATTCTGATGCTCCATCTGACCTACTTTGGACATGTTGCAAGGAGGGACCAGTCCTTGGAGAGGGACATGATACTTGGGAGGGTGGAGAGGCAGCACAAGAGAGGAAGACCTTCGATGAGATGGATTGATTCAGTGAGTGGGGTAATGGGGTAAGTGTGTTGGAGATAATAAGGTAGGCACAGGGTAGAGCAGGGTTCAGAGCTGTTATACATAGGGTCACTATGTCTCAAGAGATCCGACAACACATAACAATAACAACAACATTATTATTATCCCCACTACTTGGGGTTTGGCATTAACTGAAAGTGAGATTTCTGGCTCTGAGTTACAGTGTTGCATCTTCCGCTTAGGCAATGTGCTCCAGGACTTCAACTATACATACAAATGACTATAAAAACTGGACATCACAAATCCTCCTGGTCCATACTGAAGGGCATTTCTAACTTAATTGTTGAGTCCTGGTACAACTGAGAAATCGGATTAAACGCTCTGTGTCTCTCTAGTGCCATGGTGAGAAAGAAGAGGAACAGATTTTGTGAATGGAGATATTTCTCTCAGCTTGACATGACAGTTCGACAGAAGCAGTTATCAGATGACTCATTCTGGCCTCATCCTCGATGAATGGAAAATTCATGCGAGCAGTGAAAGTTCCACCCCTTGTTCTCGAGCTGAGAACATGTCTCAAATGCTAGGTTGTTGCCTAGGTGATCAAGAGGATAATAGTTGGGTTCTTGAATAAAAGAAAATCGCTTCCCGGAAGAGGTTGTTCAAAAGATGTGCCCTCAATACTAAGAACAAAGTCAGGTGCATTAAAGACTCTCAATAAATATTTATTGAATGAACTAATTTATGAATGAACATATTGGTAAGGAAGAAAGGAATTAAGGATTGCTCTTAAGCTTTAGTCCTGAGGGCGTGTTGATTTATGGTTCTAGCATCAGTGACTCATTGTGATTTCATGTGTGTCAGAGAACCACTCCGTCTACTTTTTAAATGCCTGGTTCTTTTAAAAAAGTAGGTTGCTAGGCCTTTCTTTGGAAATGCCTTTCTGTGAATTCAAACATCCAACCTTTGAGGGATCAGCCAAACATATTAACTACTTGTGCACACAGGGATTGAAGTAGTATTAGCTTATAAAGGACATATGGAAGAAAAGGTCCTGAGGGTTTGTCAAGGGGATGATTTCCAAAGGAGGGTCAGGGACCTCTTCGAGTAAGGACTAGAAAGTTTTGACTCAGATATACAGGAAAAACACCAATACCAGCTGAGAGCAAGAGGAAGAAACTGAGGTTTATTAAACGTTCATAACAGACTATGAATGGGTCAGGGCAGACTGATCCCATCCTTATCTTACAAAAGTATTTATGTATCTTTTCCAGTGGGGAGTGGGGTTTACACAGCTGATGGTGCATCCCTTCTAATAGATTTGTGATGATCTGCTTCTCCTGTCCATCTTGTTTGTTTTTCTTTGAGAGTCTGTTTTTCTTGTTGTATTTCCACAATCACAAATCTTTGTCACGTATAGTTTTTTATTAATCTTTGTGTTTCCTTTGCTAATTCCTGTCAGGTGGGGTGCGGACTCATAAAAGTGGTGGGTTTTGAACATGTTGAAATGAGAGGTCTGTGAAGCATCAAAACAACTACCAGGGTGTCTGTCATGGAGTCGGTTTATTATGCAAATATAAGAAATATTTACTCTTACCAGCCTTAATTTTCCTCTTTCTTTTGCTCTCATTCAAACTTCTTTCTCTCCAGATTCACTGCTTTCTTTCCAGAAACATTACAGGCTCATCTATCATTCTCAGATCTTTCTACTAGGCACCAAATGTAAAAGGAAAGGAATCTTTTCTACCTACTCATTTAGGAAATACTTTGCTGAGCCCTTACTATGTGCGAGGCACTGTCCCAGTTGGTAGATGGGCACTAATGGACTTAACAGGCACAATGCCTTTCCAGGAAGAACTTAAAGTCATCTTGGAATATAAAACGCAACTCACAAAACAAGTAAATAACTGCTTAAGGCTGCAGTTTGTTCTTCGCCTTCTGCACAGATGTGTACATTAGATGATTATTTTAAAATCAGATGAAGATTTTTCTATAGGTTCTCTTCGTCGGCAATCAATATGGTTATTCCTATTTCAATCCTTCCTGTCATATTGAGCCTTTTAAGAATTTCTAAATGGCCCTGTAGTGAACTCTTTTATCCCTAGTATGAAAAAGTGAAAAACAAAGTCCATGAGGATTTGTAACATCCAGATACGAAGAGGAAACTGAAGGTTTGGAAGGGTCCCTTAGAAATGGAAATGCTAATGACTGCTGGATCCATTACTTTAATTGCTGTGTTTTTGCAAACCTGAGTAATGGATGATCTCATTCAATCCATCAAATGCAACTTTACAATCTCAAGGCAAGGAGAATTTAAAAACAACGACATTAATCCAGTTATTCTGTTTTTAATACTAATTCTTAATGTCATGATTTAGCAAACAAACGTGAAAAAAATTTTCAGGAGGGAATGCCAATTTAAAGCCACAAAGACACATCAGAATGGTCAAAATAAAAAAAAAATCCAAAAATATCAAAGGTTGGTAAAAATATGAGGCAGCCAGAATTATTACGTCTTTTTGGTGGGAGTAAAATTCGGTGCAAAGATCTTGGAAATTGTATATGGTTTCTTACAATGTTAAAGGTAACTACAACATGACTGCTGATTATATGACCAACAGAAATGAGTACATATTTTGCTAACAAGCATTTTAAAAAATGTCACTGCAACATTGTTCATAATACTGCAATCTCAAAATAACTCAAATATTAAAAAAATAATAGACTATATGAGAGAAGTCCTGGTGGGATAGTGTATAATGTGTTGGCCTGCTCTGAACAAAAGACCAAACATTCAAGTTCATATTCCTTGGGAAAAAGACGGGCAATCTCCTACCTTCAAGATCATAAAGCCTATATGGTACATATACCACATAGCCTCACTGAGCTTGGACGCGATCTCATGAGCTGCCCACCTCTCATGCACAGATGGGTGGATGAGCAGGGAAGGGTTGTTGGCTTGAGGAGCAGGAAACTGTGAGGATCTTGTTGACTTGGGCCTCTGTCGGGAAGAGGGCTGAGTGAGGAGACTCCCAGGTCTGGGATGCAGGGAGGAATGTGGACTCCTGAGCTTGCAGCTGGTGCCCATCTGAATCTTGCCACGGGTGGCTGGGGACGAGTTGACCAGAACCCAACCAGATGAAGAGAAGATGATCCATGCTGTGAGGTAGGGTCGATGGCTGCGTCCTGACGGCTTGTTCTGGACTTGACTTTGCTTGTGGATGCAGACGCTCAAAGTTTCCAAGTCGAACATAGAATTTGTCAGCAAAAGAAACATGTTTGTTCCCTCAGTGTACTGATATGATGTTGTTGTTGTTGTTATGTGCTGTCAAGTTGCCTGCAACTCACAGCGACCCTATGTGCAACAGGTCTGAAGCCTGCCCTGGCCTGAGCCAATCTCAATGACCCCGACACACCAACCCCCATTGTCCCAGTTACTATATCAATCCACCTCACCTGGGGTCTTCCTCTCCTGTGCTATCATCCCTCCACCCTTCCAAGCATGATGTCCTTCTCCAAGGACAGGCCCCTCCTGGCCACTTGCCCAAAATGACAAGTATGATAAGGGTGGACAAATCAGAAACCGGCTATTTGAAATGAAGATATTAGGCCTTGAGGCATGAAGTGAACTGGCTTACACGCTGTCATGAATGTAGTTATTAGTAAAATAAATGTAAGGGGGAGAAAACTCCACAATGTACATGAACAAAATATAATGAAAGATTGTACAAAATACAATGTACATGCATGAAACACAATGTATATGAATGATAAAAATATTAATTAAAAAATATTTAGAACCTCAGAAACCCAGTGAAAGGTTAAGTGACTATCAACTTGTTGGCAGTGAGTTTTAGAATATATTAAGAAAATGGATTATGCTCATACAACTATCATTTAAGAATAGCAACAACATACATACACACTACAGCTATATGCAACAACATATTGTATTACTAAGTGCTGTCAAATAGACTCCAACTCAGAGCTACTCAAACACACCAGATCCAAAGCTTGTCCCAGTGTGCACCATCTCATAATCTGCACGTGGTCAAGTCTGTTGTTGTTGTCACTGTGTCAGTCCATCTTGTTGAGGCTCTTCTTCTTTCTTGTAGACCCTCTACTTTTCCAAGCATGAGATCTTTTTGAGTATGGGGAGGTTGCTGGACCTGGTTCATTGCCATGCAGCAAGGTCGAATCTTGAGGCAAATGTGTTGGTATGTGCCCTGTTGTTATGCGCCTGAGCTGACTCAGAGCTGACCCTGCAGTGGGTTTTCAGGGGCTGTAAATTGCACAGGAGGAGATTGCCCTTCTTTCACCCACAGAGCAGCTGCTGGATTCCAACCACTTGACTTTGGTTTGGCAGCACAGCTCCTTACCAGTAGGCTATCAGAGCTCCCAACTGAAAACCAGAAGAAGAGCAAGAGAGGTACAAAAAGCAGTGGGAAGAGAAGTAGGTTAAAGCAGAAAAAGGGTTAATTAAACAAGAGACATTCTTAGGAGAGAGAAGGTGGGTCTATCTCAAGAGGTGAGAATGGATGTTATTTTCTTCTTGAGCTTCCAAATATATAGGCTTTTGTACTTCCTTGTTCAGAGAGTTGGACAGTGAATAGGGATGACAGTAGAAGAATTGATGCTTTTGAGCTGTGGTGCTGGAGAAGAGTGTTGGACTGCTAGGGAAACAAACAGGTTTGTCCTGGAGAGGGTGAAGCTGGGCTGAATCTTCGTCCGACATACTTTGGACATGTTGTGAGGAGGGACTGGTCCTTGGAGAGGGACATCATGTTTGGGAGAGTGGAGGGGCGGTGCAGGAGAGGAAGACCCTCGATGAGATGGATTGATTCTGTGACTGGAGTGGTGGGAATGAGTGTGTTTGAGATGGTGAGGTTGGCACAGGATAGAATGGTGTTTAGGGCTCTTGTCCATAGGGTTGCTACGAGTCGCAAGTGACTCAAGGGCACACAACAACAACACCAATAACAACTTCCTTGTTCTGTTTGAATGCCTGCACCTTTTGCCAAGAGAGGCTTTTTGAGCAAGCTCACAGGTCCATATATTCGCAACTGGCTCAGGTCTGATGTGACAGGCTTTAATTGGTTTCCCCCATCTCTCTGTGTTTCCTGGGTCTCCCTCCATTCATTGTTGCCATCTTGCTCTTGTTCTCTCTGAACTCTATCTTCTTTTCCAGGAACTGGTCCTTCCTGACAACATGCCAAAGAGTATGTGAGAAGTCTCACCATCCATGCATCTAAGGAGCTCTCAGGCTGTAATCCTTTCAACACAGACTGGTTGCTTTCAAAGATCGTGGTATGAGAAGCCACACACACACACACACACACACACACATGAATACATGCTACACGATTCCATTCAAATGAAGTTCAACTACAGAAAAAACAAATGGATAGCGGTTGCTCTTCTAAGACATTTACTGGCAGGAGACATGAGGACACTTTCCGTGGTGCTAGAAATACTCTGGATTTTGATCTGGGTGATGGATTCCAAAGGTGCACTTATACTTGAAAATTTATTGAGATGTGTATTTAGTATTTGTGAATTTTGTTGCATGTGAGTTGAGATTAATTGCCATATACTTTATTAATAAAGTCACATATTTAAATTAAAATCTAAAAAATAAATAACCTCTAAGTTTTTGATCCTCTTCATACTATGTCTACTGTGTAAAGCCATAGAAAGCGGCTGACAGTCTCAATTGTTCTCTCGACCCTGCCGCAGCACTGCCACTCTTCATTTAATTGCTCTAAATTTATGGCCCCCATCAACAAATGAATGGATGGTATATTCATACAATGAATATGGTATATTCATATAATGGAATACTATGCAGCACTGAAAAACAATGAACTCATAAAACATTACACAACATTGGTAATTCTGGAGGACATTTTGCTAAGTGAAATTTCTCAATAACAAAAGGACAAATACTACATAGCACCACTGTAATAAAGCAGGTCTGACATGGGGGTTGGGAGGAGAATAAGTTAAGTGTGAATAGGTAACAAATATTGCATTGGAACAGATGAAGGAAAGAACTGTTTAAAAGTTCTGGTGTGAAAACAATGTATACAAACTTTGTAAGTAAACCAGTATAAAATAAAAATTTTATTTATTAAACCCCTCAAAAAAAGGAACATATGATTAGGCATTATACATGTGACAATAGCCCAGAATAAGAGGTATTTTCCTTGCAAAAATGATTGGGGTAGGGAGGTAATTGTGCAACAATGAATGAATGTTAAAAAAAAAAAGTGAATTGGGGGAGGAGGAAGTAAGGGAGAGTGGGAAGTCAGGAGGAGAAGGTAAAAATGTGCAACAATGAATGAATGAAAATCTAACTTTTCTGTAAACTTTTGTTAAATCGCAATTTATGGCCCACTTCTATTGGATGAAGTCTTATGGTAGGCACTTCAGAACACCAGATGCTACACCTAGCTCTTTGCCCTCTTTTAAATATGATGCTTTTATCAACCAGTCTCCAGGTCTGTTATTCTCATCCCTTGTCCTCCTTCACCTGGTCCCTACTACTGCCATTTGCAGATGAGAAAAGGCTAGACCTGACACATTCCACAATCCACAAGCAACACCACAGAGAGGTAGATTCCTAGCACATTGCTGTATTGCCCCAGTTGGAATCATCCTCCTCAGCTAAACAAGAGAAAGGAGGAATTTTCTTCAGTATGTCAGACTGAAAATGCCAAAAAGATGAGAGAGAGAGAGAGAGAAAGCCTTCTCTTCTAGTCAACACAAATGAGCATAAGAGAGTGGACCTGGGTTTGTGGTTATTATTACCATTTTAAAAATAAAGACTCTTTAAAGGCATGGGATTGCAGGCAGGTGAATTTCAAAAGGAACAAGGAAATGAAACA
This sequence comes from Elephantulus edwardii, assembly GCF_000299155.1. NCBI lineage: Eukaryota > Metazoa > Chordata > Mammalia > Macroscelidea > Macroscelididae > Elephantulus > Elephantulus edwardii. Next base: position 2,073,521 of record NW_006399888.1, on the reverse strand, counting down.
AGATGATGCTGAAATAATGTAGGTAAAAATAGCCATAACCATTTTAAGAAGATAGCAGATGATTTTATGTTCATTAAGTAAATGACTCACCCTCATGCTGTTAGACATAGGACGAGGTTGCCCAGCATTTCCTCTGATGCACAGTCGAGCAGCTTGAGCGGGCTTCGTCAGGAGCTTCCCACAAACCTCACGTTGGTCTCCCTCAGTCCCCTGAGCTGGTTGGAAAAAGACAGATTTGTGTGACAATTTGAATGAGATCTGATCAGAGGATAAAGATTGCTCTTATCCCATGCTTGTTCACATCCTTTAAAAGCTCCAAGTTTTGTATTTGGATTCTTTAAAAAAAATCTTTTAAAATTGAAAGTATACACAGTAAAAACATACTCTGATTCATGAGTCTATCTTCGATTCTTCAGTAGTAAGTGCTTCAGGTTCTCTTTGTTTCCAGCAAGCACTACTGTATTATCTGCGTAATGCCGGCTGTTAATGATTCTTTTTCCAGTACTGAAGCTGAGTCTTAATCCCCCTACTGTACATCTTCTCAGGTTATTTGCTCAGTAAATAGATTAAATACATATGGTGAAAGGGTGAAACGGTATGGACACTTTTACTGATTTTAAGTACCCCTTTGTGTTTTTCAAACAATTGCCTCTTGGTCTATGTAGAGGTTCTATATGAGCACAATTATATGTTCTGCAATTCCTATTCTCACCAACATTATCCATAATTAGTTATGAACCACAAAGTTAGTGCATTTGCCCATCAACAAATGAATGGATAAAGAAGCTCTGGTATATTCACACAATGGAATACTATGCTGCATTGAAAAACAAGGAACTAATGAAATATTACACAAAATGGGTGACCCTGGAGGACATTATGCTGAGTGAAATATCTCAGTCACAAAAGGACAAATATTGCATAGGGCCACTGTTGTAAAATGGGACTGACATCAGGGTTGAGGGAAGACAGAGAAGGAGGGGATAAATTATGTGTACCACATTGAAGCAGATGAGGAAGAGAACTGTTTAAAAGGAATATATGATTGGTTATTACTGTCATGACTGCAGTCCAGAATGAAGGCTGCACAATGGAGTGGATTTAGGGGGAGGGACTGCATAACAATGAAAGGGTTTTACTTTTCAAGGAGAAGAGTGATTGGGGGGAGGAGGTGGGCAGGGAGAAAAGTGCAACTATATATATATTAGTGCATATTCATAAGGAATACCCACCTCCATCTATGCCTTTTTCACTCTCCTACTTCTTGGATAACTACTTATAAACCTTGACCTCTCTACATTTGTTTTTCCTGTCTTGTTACAATATGTGACATCTTTCAAATTTATCCTTTTGTGATTGACTTATTTCATTCAGCACAAAGTCTTCAAACAGCATCCATACCATACATAAGCCTTCAGTACTCCTGTTGCCTGAGTAGTATTTCATTATATGTATGTATCGCATCATTTTTTATCCATTTGTTTGTGGTAGGCATTCAGATCGTTCCTACCTTTTTGGTTGTTGTGAACAGTGCTGCAGTAAGCAATGGTGTATAAGTCTCTGAGTCTGTTTTCCTATCTTTTGAGTATAGCCCTAGGTGTGGAATTGCTGGCCACTCGAGCTCCCTTGACATTCGTCCTTTCATAGTTTGATTTTTTTTTAAGCTTCATATTTTTTTTTTACAAAGACATCTTGAATTTCCACCAGTAATGAACAAAATTTCCTCTTTCTCCTCATTTTAAACAAAAAGGCAGGGGAGGGTGTCATTTTTGTTTTTTTTATCTTTGAAAACTAAGATCTGACAATGAGTATAGATGAATGGTGATTAATTTTATAAAACACAGTGTGTAAGAATGATGATAGAAAATACAATGTGAATGAATGAAAAACAATGGAAATGAATTTTCTATGCAAACTGATATAAAATTTTTAAAAAGTAAAAAAAACCCAAACCCCAGAACCAACAAACACCACAACAAAAACAAAGCTATCAGCCAACCTAGTAGGAGTGATATGATATTGTATTATGGTTTTGATTTGCACCTGTCTGATGGTTAATGACATTGGGCACCTTTTTTTGTTTGTTATTTAAATTCACATCTCTCTATAGCTAATGATCTTTAACATGTCTTCATGTGTTGGTTAGCCATCTGAATATCTTTTTCAGTGACGTGCCTACCTATGACTTTTGTCCATTTTATAATTGGGTTGTTAGTCTTTTTCTGATTGAATTGTCATAGTTTTCCTTAAATTATTGATGAATCCCTTGTCAGATGTGTCATTGTCAAATATGTTTCCTAGTCTCTCTCTCTCCTTTTTTTTGAGTAGTTTTTGGATGCATGTAAGGGTTTCATTTTTAGGAGGTCCCAGTTGTCTGGCTTATCCTCTGCTGTTTATGCATTTTCAGCTATATTTTATCTTTGCCATGTTGTTGTTGTTGTTATGTGTCGTTGAGTCACTTGTGACTCATAGTGACCCTATGTACAACAGCCCTAAATCCTGCTCTATCTCTTGTCAATGTATTGTCTCTGACACACCCATCCCCATTATCCCAGTAACTGAATCAATCCATCTCATCAAGCGTCTTCCTCTCCCGCGCTGTCCCTCCACCCTCCCAAGCATGATGTTCCTTTCCAGGGACTGGTCTCTCCTTGCAACATGTCCAAATTTTGTCAGACAAAGCTTACAGAATCCTTGCCTCCAAGAAGCAGCTAGGCTTCACCCTCTTCAGGATGAACTTGTTTGTTCTCCTAGCAGTCTATGGTATATTCAGTACTCTTCTCCAGCATCAAAGCTCAAAGACATCAACTCTGCTTCTATCATCCCTAGCCATTGTCCAGCTCTCTGATGCATAGCAAGTAATGACTAAGACCATGGCCTGGATCAGGCACACCTTAGTCTCCAGACTGACATCGTTGCTTAAAAGAAAATGGATCTCTGGTGGTTTAGTCCATTTAGAATTTCTCTGCAATTTACTCAAATTGCTACCTTGATGATCTTTATATTATTTTAGGTTTTGTGCCTAGATCTTTGGTTTATCTTGAATTAGTTTAAGTATGATATCAAGTATGACTTTTGTTTCAACTTTCTGCAGATATCCAGATTCACCAGCACCATTTGTTAAGGAGGCAATCTTCTACTTCACCAAAGAATACATTTAGATTTCCAACAGATACATGAAAAAATGTTCAAGGTTATTAGCTATTTATTAAAGAGATGAAACCCCAAACAACTATGAGACAACATTTCACCCAAGCAACAATAGAAAAATTCACTAAGACCACAAACCACAAATGCTGGTGAAAGTGTGGAGAGATTAGAACTCTAATATAGGAATGTGAATTAGTGCAGCCACTATGGAAAGTAGTTTGATGTTTCCTCTGAAATTTGGAAATAGAAATACCTTTTGATCCATCAAGCCCTTTATTGGATATATATCTCAAAGAAATAAGAACTATGACACAAATTGAGACACACATATTTATGTTTATTGCAGCATTATTTACATTAGCAAAGAGTAGTAAACAACCCACGTATTTATCAATGAATGAATGGTCGAAGAAGCTAAGAGCTAGAATTTACTTGACAGCCCCTCACAAGAGCATTCTAAATTTGTATTCCTGGGTTAGTGCCAGCAGTTAACACACTAGCTGCTAGTGAAATGTTCAGAGATTCAGGTCTACCCAGAGACAACTAATGATCTACTTCTGAAAACATCAGCACCTGAAAGCTCTGTGGAGCACAGATCTACGCTGACATACATGGAATTGCCATTGGTCAGAATCAACTCAGTGACAACTGGTCGTAGGTGTTCTAACCTGTGTGTTAACTTGGTATCCAGCCAGGGAAACCCCACCTTCCTCTACATCTCCTCCTCTGAGTATTCAGGCCTCAGTTTTCCACATTCATGATCCCATTATCACAGATCCCATTAATCAATACTATTGATAATGTCAACCACTTATGAAGCTCTTGTTCTCACCAGACATTTATTTTCTGCATGGTGTTGTTGTTATGTACCATCAAGTCACCTGCAACTCATAGCCACCCTGTGTACATTAGCTGTGAAATTTGCCCTATCCTGAGCCAATCTCATTGTCTCCGACAGACCTAATCCCTTTTCTCCAGTTACTGAGTCAATCTATCTCACCCTTATTCCTTATCTTGTGCAGACAAGAAAGCTGGAACTCAGAGAGGAAAAGCCACTTGTCCAAAGTCACTGAGGTCTATAAGTACTAAGGTCTGCTGGCTCCTTACCTGTATCCTTCCAAGCATCACCTTGTCCCTAAACTGAATGCTTCTCTCTCTCGTCATCTCTTATGCCCCCTGTGCCCTCAGCTCTACCCAGGAACTGTATCATCACTAACACTACCATTATTTCATTAAATGTTTAGTTTTTGCTTGATACCAATGTATTCATGCAAGTACCAGAAGCCTTGAGGAGCAGAAGCAAAGCAGAGGTCAATCAGAGACAAACTTTACTCTGTCCTTTGGACACTGTAGAATTTCTATTTCCTCCTGACTTGGATATGTCATCTCATCAGCTTTGACTATTCCACACTGGCCTTGAAGGGGCAAAGAGAGGATCCCTGGTGCCTGAAGAGCTCATGATCCTAATTCCAAGAGAGGAGAACTCCTCAGTGATGACCACTTGTGTTTATACGCTGAACAATTGTTATTTTAGTCCATTTCCCTGAGTTAAAAGGACAGCAGGCTTCTGAACACCAAGAGAAATTAAACACTTAAATATCTATCCTCTCCCCCTCCAAACATACTTGGCACTGTGGAGAATTTCACCGACAATTAGCCCAAAGAGGAAGAGACTGTCTCCTTCATCTGATGCAAACACAAACTTCCTACAACATAACCTCCCATTTTCTACCTCAATTGTCAGCTTCTCATAGTACATGACGAAGCTCACAAGATTCCTTATTAGAGAGACTAAAATAGCACACTCCTTATCAGATTTAATTACATTCTTCCTTTTTCTTACATAAGCCTTTGTCATTTTTTTTAACAGCAAAGTAGACCTCTAAATGTTAGAAACCATGTGTTGCATTGTTGTTGTTGTTGTTATGTGCCATCGAGTCGCCTGCGACTCATAGTGACCCTATGTACAACAGCCCTAAACTCCGCTCTGTCCTGTGCCAATCGCACTGTCTCTGACACTCCCAT
>NW_006399888.1:2059162-2065901 GCF_000299155.1 Elephantulus edwardii | reverse complement strand
TATTGTACTTCAAGACAGATCTAGCAATGACTTTTTTAACTATGAAAGCAACTCCATTTTTCCTCACTTTTTCATCTCCAGAGTAATATATCATGTGGTCATCCGACTCAAAATGCCCGAAGGAGGAAAATTCTGGTTTCTAGATGTATATCTGGTTTGTCATTGCCTTAAAATCTTCATTCCTATTCATTCAAGAAACATCCGTGTGACCTTTCCTGAAGGCAGGTTGAGGGTGTATTAGCCCACCATCTGTCTGCAAGTGCATAGACCCGCTCAGGTCACGAGCCATAAGATCTTCACATTTCTGTTACTACCTGGTCCTTCTCTCTCCACCCACCCCTCCTCTCTTTTGTATCTCGAGATATTTTGCCCTCTATATGCTAGGGATGTGTCCTATCTCCATACCTTTTCAACCTGTATGCAGAACATATTATTCAGGAGGCTTGGCTTTAGGAGAAGTGTGGCATCAGGATTGGTGGAAGGTCCATCAACGATCTGTGGTTTGCAGATGACACAACCCTGCTTGCTGAAACTGAGGAGGACCTGAAGTGCTTGCTGCAGAAGGTCAAGGACTGCAGCCTTCAATATGGATTAAGGCTCAATATCAAGAAGACAAAGATTCTCATCACTGGGAAAATTGGCAGCATCAGGATGGATGGTGAAGAGATTGAGATTGTTTACAGCTTTAGTTTGTTTAGCTCCATAGTCAACACTCTTGGCGCCAGCACCCAGGAAATTAAAAGACGTACTGTGATGGGATAGTCTGCTGTTAGGGACCTCTCCAAAGTACTGAAGAGCAATAATGTCACTCTGGAGACTAAGGTGTGCCTGATACAGGCCATGGTCTTTGCAATCACTTGCTATGTATCAAAGAGCTGGACAATGACTAGGCAGGACTGAAGAAGAATTGATGCTTTTAAGCTGTGGTGCTAGAGAAGAGTATTGAGTGTACCATGGACTGCTAAGAAAATTAACAGGCTCATCCTGGAGAGGGTTAAACCAGGCTGCTCCTTGGAGGCAAGGATTCTGAGGCTTCATCTGACATGCTTTGGACATGTTGTAAGGCGGGACCAGTTCTTGGAGAGGTATGTCGTGCTTGGGAATGTGGAGGGACATCACAGGAGGGGAAGATCCTCTATGAGGTGGATCGATTCAGTGAGTGGGGTAATCGGGGTGGGTGTGTTGTAGACAGTGAGATTGGCACAGGACAGAGCAGGGTTTAGGGCTTTTGCATATAGGGTCTCTATAAGTCACAAATGACCCGATGGTACATAACACCACCACCACCACCACCACCACCACACGTTATACTGGTGACTTAATGGCGAGAAGCTGCACTGCAATTCTGAAGGCACACGGTTCAAAGTCACCAGCTGCTCTGCAGAAGGATGGCAATCTCCTCCCATGAGATTAACAGCCTCTGGAAACCCACTTGAGGGTCAGCTATGGGAGGGTTCTGACTCCATAGCACACAACATTAACAACAACATATGCTACCTAAATTAACAACCATATACAAAATAGGTGGTATTTTATAACTGTCTTTGTACAGAGTCTCTAAGAATTATACTGGACTCGACAGCACCTCATAGCACTATCATGCCAATTATCTTCTTTTGTTTATTTTTTAAATTTTTTATTGGTTGGCATACAAGATACGTATATATTGTATTTCACATTTTCCTTCATTCACCTTGTGTTTCATATAAGCATTGCTTTGTTCCAGGTTATGTTCTAGCCATTGAGAAACAACAGTGAACAAGGCCGACTTTCTACTCTCCTGCTCACACAACTCCTGTAAGCACCATTTCCTTTGTGCTGTATACGTGCCCAATTGGAGGTGCCTCGGAAGAAATGCCTGGAGATCATCCCACTCTCATTCTCAAATCTGCGCGGGGCACAGAGCTACTCTGGTTTACTTAGAGCCATCATGCGTTGGAGTCGACTTGATGGCAACTGCTAAGGGTGGCGGAGGGCAGATCCTCCTGTTTGTCCTGACTATGACAAACCTGACGAAGGACGGGGCTTGGGAGATCATGAAGAGTGTGGCGTGGACTTGAGGGGAGGGATTGTGTAACAACGAAAGAATTTTTCTTTTTCTTTTCAAAGAGAAGAACAAACTGGAGGGCAGAGGTGGAGAAAAGTACAACAATGAATAAATGAAAATCCAAAATCTCAGTAAATTTTCATTAAAATTAATAATAATAATGAAAAAGGGGGGAAAGAAAAAGAAAGACTTTTAAAAATTTTTAAAAAGTGAGGAGTGGTGCGGTGTTCTTGCGAAAGTTCACATTGTTCGTTGGACCCGGGCTCTTCTGACTCCAACAGTGTTAGTTATAACTAGAGCATCGTTCCCAAACTTGGCTGCATTTGAATCACCTGGGGACTTTGAAAACATCCCAATTATGCAGAAATCCTTATTTCAGCTTATCTGGACTGTTACCTAGGATTCAGTACTTTAAAAAAAAAAACTTCCCATGTCATTTTCTAAAAAATCTTGGTGATACAGAAAGAGGATTGATTCACTGCCGATGTGTGGGGGTCTCTCGGGCCTTCGCTCTTCCCACCTCCACAGATGAGCAGAAGCACAGAATACTCGTCTAACAGGTGGATGTGGCTGTGTGGTGGGGATCAACTCTCCTAGGTCACTAGTTGCTTGACAAGCTGCTAGATTGGAGTACACTTCTTTGACAAGTTCTGTTTGAAGGTGGCAAAGTTCCTCTCTCTCTGCCTGACTGGCATCCCCACCATCTGCTTACACGTAAGATTGACATGTTTTTCTTCTCTGCATGTGACTAAGTTTTTTTCCAAGGCAGAAAATGTTAAGGAGTTTCTGTATTCACCCATTCTTCAGTACCTGAGAACTTTGAGAAGTTAGAAGGGGTCCTGGTGACACAGTCGGAGCTGTGATGGCCTAGGGCGAGGTGGAGTAGGGTGTGATCTCTCTGGCTGCTAACTGAAAGGTGTGAAGTGTCTGGTGTCATTGCCTACAGGGAGTCACGTTGCTAGCCCAAAGACCACTCTTCTCTGGTGATTCAAATCCATCAGCCACCCCTTTGGGATAAAGTTCTGTGGCCGTCTTCCTGTGCTATTTACCATCTTGGAAACACACTGGAAGGTCAACTCGGAGTCAGACTCAACTCAACAATGATGAGAGAAGCCCTGCTTTGAGGCAGAAGGGTGGACCAGCCTCCTGCAAAGACTGGCAGCCCCAGAGACCCTAAGGAGGGTCGCCATGCAGTGGAATCAATCCAGTGGTAACACGAGGGTGACTTAATATAGTAGCTTTGCCACTTCAAAGGGGAGGATGAATATCTCAGTTCATATTTCACTCTCCCTCATTCTTTGCACTTCTGCTCTGTATAATGACCCTTAAGTGACGACATGGGTCTCTAAGCTTCCTTTCATGGGATCCAGATACCACTGCACTTGTCAGACGTCCTGGGAATCCACACAAGATGCTGTACCTATTCCACAGTTTTCTTTATGCACAGAGTTCTATTTTCTAGGTTTGATGGAGTTTTTGTTTGAATATTGGTAGGTTGCTGAACACTGTGACACTGATGTGTCAAATGTGTTAATGGTTGGCTACCCAATGCGAAGAGAGAGTGGGGTGGAGCTCCCCGATTAAAACAAGCGTGGAAGGAGGAGTGGCATCCACTTCCATAATAGTTTGCCTCCAGAAACCCTATGAACCTGGAGAGAGGATGAAAGGCACCCAAGCGTCGAGGACTCTCCTTCATAGGGTCGCTATGAGTCACCTGCGACTTGATGGCACTTAACAACAACAACATTGGTAGGTTGTAGGAGCCTCCTACAGACAAATGCATGATTACTAATCTAGCTGAAACACATTCAGTCCTGGTTTTGCTACCAGCCAATTGTGTGAGTTGGGGAGATTTACTTAGCATCTCTGAGCTTCAGTTTAGCTCATGTTGGAACAGAGATAATGACATTTACATCCCATGCTATCATGAGGTAAAGTGCGACAATCTTTAAGCAAGCTCAAGGCCTAGCACGTGTCACGCAAAGCTGAATATTTGTCTCCTTTTCTACTTCACTGTTATTCCCACTGGGATTACACAGGGTCTGAAAGTCTGGGGAGGCATTTCCAATGAAGGGATGTAAAAGTGACACTTACCAAATCCAAGGTGTGGGAAGGTATCTGAGATTTCCCCAAAACAAGCAAAATTTCACCCTTCTTTGGAAATGTCTTTGTTTTGATTCTTCAAGCAGTCTCCTTGTCTCCCTCAGGATATTTTTTTAAAAAATATATGTTTCCTGTTATCTAAGCAGTGAACAGAAGACAAAGAGGAGGAGATTTTGTTCCCAAGCGGGCCAGGGTGTGACAGGGGTGCATCCTAGCCCTGGGGCTGATAGCACAAGAGACTGCACAGGAAATGAAAGCCCAATTTTCCCATCAGAAAATTTCCCTCTCATTGCTCAGAACACACATATATGTCCATATACACACCATCTGAGAGTCATTCGGGAGCCAGTGAGGGAAGCTGACCTACCACTGTGAGTCTTATGGAATGACATCAGAAAGAGGAAAACAACAAAAAAAAACAACAACGCTGCACAAATGTGGGAGCTTGGGAAGTGGAGGGAGTGGAATTGGAAAATCAGAGAAAAGTCCTTCATCAGCTCCCTGAAGCCCTGGAATGAAAGGGCAAGGTAGGGCTTAGCCAAAGTAGCAGACTGTTGTTATGTCCTGTTGAGTGGTCTGTGACTCATAGTGACCTCATGTACAATAGCTCTGAACCTTACTCTATCCTGAGATAGTGGAACCCCCACTACCAGTCACGGAGTTAGTCCATCTCATCCAGGGTCTTCCTCTCTTGCACTGTCCCTCCACCCTTTTCAGCATGATATCCTTCTCCAAATACTGACTGGTCCTTCCTGGCAATATGCCCAAAGAAATGGAGCTCTAAAATCCTTGCCTCCAAGGAGCAGCCTGATTTCACCCTCTCCAGGACGAACCAGTTTGTTCTCTTAGCAGTTCATGGTGTGTTCAATGCTTTTCTCCAGCCCCACAATACAAAGGCATTGACTATTCTTCTGTCGTCCTTATTCATTGTCCAGCAATGGCCAGCATAGCAAGTAATTGTGAAGAGCGTGGTGTGGGTCAAACGCACCTTAGTTTCTAGAAGATGCTAATAGCTATGGTCTCTGTGAGATTGCAGCACGAGTCTAGAGGAGACCTTGGCATGCTGATGGTCAGCAGGACTAGAGGTTCAAAGCAGAGATGGACACTGCAGAGAGCGTAAGGCCATGCCGCAACTCATCAGCATCGCTCTCTGTCACTGTATCTCACCACAGTGACTTTCAGAGAACAAATGACTGTTGACGTACTTACTGGAAACTCCATTTTTGGCCAACTCTAACCCCGAACCATGCATAGAAGGGGGTCCTGGTAGTAGCTCCAAGCACAGTCCATTGACACAGTATAGAACCAATGCGTGTGTTTGCATTTAATCACCAAATTTCAGTGTGTGCATGTTGGCTTTATACAACTTCAGAGCTATAAGCCACACCTCCCTCCCTGCCCCCGGGAGAATTAAAAATGGTGATTTGGATCATGCCTTTGAGTAAGGTAGGGCGTCAAGGTATATGTCATCCTAATCCTACCTCCTTAATACAACAGACAACTCTTTTAAACATAGACAGAGACTAGACTCACACAATGGAAGGGTCATACTACTTAATTCAGTGTACTATAACTGGAGAGGAAGCTCTGGTGGCCTAGTGGCAAGAAGTTGCACTGCAATCCCAAAGGCGCCCAGTTTGAATCCACTCTCTACTCCATGAGAGAAGGATGGGCAATCTTCTCCTGGTCATTTGATTAACTGCCTTTGAAAACCCACTAGAGGGTCAGCTAGGGGTTGGTTTTGACTCAAAGGTACAACACAACAACACACAACTGGAGAAGACAGGCTATTGTGCGTTTACTGAATTGAGTGTTTAATATATGTTCCAGAGAGGGTGAAGCTAGGCTGCTTTTTGGAGGCAAGGATTTTGAAGCTCCATCTGACATACTTTGTGCATGTTTCCAGAAAGAACCAGTCCTTGGAGAGAGACATCATGCTTGGGAGGGACAGCGCAAGAGAGGAAGACCGTGGGTGACATGGATTGATACAGTGACTAGGGCAATGGGGGTAGGTGTGTCAGAGACAGTGAGCTTAGCTCAAGATAGAGCAGGGCTCACTGCTGTTGTACATAGGGTCGCTATGAGTTGCAAGCAACTTAATGTCGCGTAACAATGACCAATAAATGGGACCATAGTTAATAATATTGTTTAGTTCTTTTATGTCTTTGATGTAAATCTGTTTAGTTGTTCTGTCTTCCACTGAAAGTAGTATATTAAAAATTACTACTCTTAAAGAAGGGGGCTCTGGTGGCCTACTGGCAAGAAGCTGTGTTGCAATCCTGAAGGTACATGGTTGAAATCCCACCAGCTGCTCCATGAGAGAAGGTTGGGCAATCTCCTCCCTTGTGATTAACTGCCTCTGAAAACCAGCTGGAGGGTCAGCTGTGGGTCAGCTATGTGTCAGTCCCTATCTGATGATACACAGCAACAACAACAACTCTTAAAAAGAAATATCTCACATGACAAAGTCATAGTCTCTTTTTCATTTGAAGAATAACTTTAAATTCCATTATCTCCTTGGCCATATATACAAGATAGATGTATGCATTTATGCATGTACAGATTTTATATACATAGATATAGATAGAT
>NW_006399888.1:2057190-2058737 GCF_000299155.1 Elephantulus edwardii | reverse complement strand
TCTGTGGGAGGATGGTCAATCTGTTGTGTGATTATCTGCCTCTAAAAACCCAACAGAGGCTCAGCCATGGGTCGGTTCTAATTCGACGGTACTCAACAACAAGAAGAGTCCAGTTGTTAGTTATCTAGCGCTGCTATCATAAAAGTACATGAGTGGCTCTAAAGAAGAGAAATGTGTCGCCTCACAGTTTGGGAGGCTGGAGACCTGACTGGGGCGCGGGCAGGGATGTATTCTGTCCACTTTCTATTGCCTTTATCTCCTTCAGCTTCTGGCAGCCCCACATGCTCCTTGGCATTCTGTGGCTTGTAGATGGGTCTCCCATGACTTCTCTTCCTCTGTGTGTCTCTGTGTCTATTCTCCTTTGATTAGATCAGAAGGGATTAGAGTTAGAACCCATCCTAGTTAGGACGTACTAACAAACTCTAGTTAAGATTATACAAGAAAATTTTATTCCAAAAGGATTATATTCTCAGCTATAGGAGTGACAATTCAACATATCTTTTTGAGGGGACAAAATCCAGTCGGTAACAAGGTATCAGCATATATGTGGTGGTTGTGGTGGTGTGTGGATTTTCAGGGGCAGTAAATTGCGTTGAAGGAGATTGACCATCTTCTCCCAAAGAGCAGTCAGTGGATCCGAATCATGTACCTTTGAGTGCAGATTCTTACTACTAGGACACAAGAGCTACCTATAAATAAATAAATACAAGCACATACATGTGTGCATGTATGTATTTTTGGCACCTCCCCTATTCAATAACTCTCTCTTTTGTATTCCTTTTCACATCAGCATATGAGCCATACTTGGCAACACACAACAACAACATATATGTGTGTGTATATATGTATGTATTTATTTATTTTTGGCAGCTTCCTATTCAATACTCTCTCATGGATTCCTCTCTTCATCAACACACAGATCAACCTCATTGCTTTTATAGTCTGGATAGTATAGCATTTGTTTGCATGGATGAGAGACTGGGAATGCTTCTTGTCTCTGTTACAAATAATGCTACCACAAACCTCTGAGAAATGTGTGTGTGTGTGTGTGTGTGTGTGTGTGTAAGACCGGGTATTCTTGAGATTCATATTTCTAGGGATAAAATGTCATTTAAAAGTTTACATGTCAATAGCTGTTCAGTTCCCCCCTCAAAATTTGTACTCATCTACATTCTCATCAATTGTGTATATTTCTTTCTTGTGTTCATCTGCTGTGTCTTGTGGACTATGTCTAGTTTTCTAGAACATTATTTGGGTTTCTATATTAATTATTTTGCTGGTACATATAGAGTGAATTTACCCCTTAATCTTATTTATTATCTTTTAACTTGGTTCATGGTGCCTTTTCACTTCACAAATTTCATGACTTTGTGTATGAAATCTTGTTCTGTTTGGTTTTTGGACTTAACGACATGTTTAGACTTGCATACTCACAGGCTTATAAAAGGCTAATGTATATTTTATTCCATTTTTGTTGTTTTAGATTCAGATCATTGTATCAATTGGAGTGCACTCTTTTTTTATTATTATTAAATTTTATTAATTTT
>NW_006399888.1:2040836-2055309 GCF_000299155.1 Elephantulus edwardii | reverse complement strand
CCACCAACTTGGAAGGAGAACTCTGTCATACCCTAACCTCAGGAAGGAGTTTAGAAAGAAAGTATTGATTTGTTTAAATGGGGCTCTGGTGGCCTAGTGGCAAGAAGCTGCGCTGCAATCCCGAAGGCACATGGTTTGAAGCCATCAGTTGCTCTGCAGGAGGGTGGACAATCTCCTGAGTGATTAACTGCTTCTGAAAACCCACTGGATGGTCAGCAATGGGTCTGTTCTGACTCTATGGTATACAACAACAACAACAACAACAACAAGCAAAGTGTTGAAGGTCGCTTGTGATTGGGTTGACTTAACAAGATGTGGCTTTGGAGTGCTCTTGGAGTCACCTTAGAAAGGAGACCGATAACACTGAGAGGGAGTTCTGGTGGAATAGTTAGTCCACAGTGAGTTGTCGGGCTAATCCAGAGGTTACACATCTCCAGGGTCCCAAGTCCACCAGCTCTTGATGGGATAAAGATGGGCAATTTCCTCTCATTGCAACTTACAGCCTCAGAAACATGACGGAAACTTGGCAGAAAGTCCCAATGAGTTGGAATCGACTCCAGGGCAGCAAGTTTTGAGTGAGAACCTTGTAGAACCATCTCCAGGATGGAGGACCTACCCTAGAACCGTTGTTTTACTGTCAGCTTCCATTTCCAAGTCTCTCGTTACTGTCCCCTCCTTAAGTGTTTACTGAGTGATCAAATGATCTCTGTAAGCCCCCTATGCAGCAGGGTCTCCCTATGGGGCTGTTGCCATGTACTTATGGGGGACAGAGGCCTAGGGACCCAGGAATTCACCTCAGGCAACGGCCAGGCCTTTCCCACATTTCTATCATTTTGTTTTGATACTTAATCAAAAGCACATTATGCATGTTTGCACAAGAATCATCTGGAAGCTAGAGGGTCACTTCTCCTCTGAGCAGAAAGTCATGGGAGAAAATGACTTTTCTGACCCATCCAGTTTGGCTTTGGAAGGGCCTTGACTAGGCCCTCTAATGCCTGTCTGTTATTCATTCTCCCTTTCCTCTCTTCTGGCCGTGAGGAGAACTATGGCAGCCTCCTCCTAGTCAAAGGGGCAGCTCCTTTCTTCTGTCTGTGAAGGACACATGCCAATGGAGGCAGCCTTCAGAAATCTAGAACTCACCCCACCTCAGCTTCTCTCCCTTACCTCTGCACGACACTCACCCAACCATGCTCACCCTCAGCCACCCACAGGCGAAGGCCCATATTTTCCCATGCTGAGCGTGTCCCCTCTGGCTGGTTGCCCCTGAAGTGACAACTAGTCCATCATCCCCACATTCCTGAGCCCCTGCCACAGGGTAAGGGGAACACAGCCAACACTCCTCACAACTTAACTTGACATGAGAAACGCTGGTGAACCAGTCAGAATAAAAAGCGATGTTTTCCTAGCGTGACTCTGTGCTGTGTGATGATAGCCATAGCCAGACACGATCTTTACAATGTAAGTTAGTTTGTTTTCATTTTAAGCCAATAACTCAGTTCCTCAGGTGCGCTAGCTGTAGCTGCCAGGGTGGACAATAGATTAGGTCATTTCCATCATCACAGAGAGTTCTATGGGGGCAGTGTTGATTTATAATCCGTCCTTCCTAGTTTGACTGGAAACTTGAATTCCAGCGCTGCTGGGTCATCTTGGGAAAGTCATTGGATCCCTTGCTGTGACTGCTGTGTCCCAAGTCACACTTTTAAAAAATATTTCTGCTGTTAAGTGTCATTGGGTAAACTCTAAGGAATTGTGATCCTGTGTATCGCAGATTGAAACCCTGCCCTATTCCTGTACCATCCTCACAACCTCCACCATGCTCAAGCCCATTTTTGCAGTCACTGCATCAATCCACCTCCTTGGGAATCATCTTTCCTTTCTCTGATCCTCTACATTACCAGGCATGATGTATTCTTCCAGGAACTAGTACCTCCTGAAGGGAGGGAGCTACGGTAGCCTAGTGGTAAGGACTGTGGTTTGAATCCACTAGTAGACTCCTCATGGAAAATACAGACAATCTCCTCATGTGCCTTTTACAGCATTTGTAAACCCTGTAGAGGGTTAATTATGAGTCCGTTCTGACTCAACAGCACATAACAACTATAATATTTCCTGATAATGTGCCCAACAATTTTTTAATTATTATTCATTTTCATGAAAATTTGCAGAGATTTTGGATTTCCATTCATTCATTGTTGCACTTTTCTCCCTATCCACTCCTCCCCTCCAGTTCGTTCTTCTCTTTGAAAAGTAAAAGAAAAATTCTTCCATTGTTATTCAATCCCTCCCCCTAGGTCCACTCCACTATGCAGCCTTCGCTGTGGACTCCTGTCATAACAATAATACCTAATAACATATCCCTTTTAAACAGTTCTCTCTCTTATCTGTTTCAATGCAGTATCCATTATTTAACCCATCTTTCTCAATCTCCCCCCAACCCCGATGTCAGTCTCATTTTACAACAGTTGTGCCCAATGTTTGTGAGATGAAATTTGACCATCCTCATCTCCAAGGAGCACCCTGGTTGCACTTCTTCCAAGAAAGGGTTGCCTTTCTTTTGGCAGTTCATGGAATAGTTAGTTCTCTTCACCAATACTACAACTCAAAGGCATTGATTTTCCTTCAGTCTTCTTAGTTATTGTCCGACTCTCACATGCACACAAAGTAATTGGAAATAACATTACTTGAGGCAGGTGCACCTTAGTCTTTAAATTGACATCATTGCTCTTTACCACTTTAAAGGTTCTTGACAAAAGACTTTTTCCCAATGCAACATGTCTTTTGATTTATTGTCTGTTGCCTCTGAGGAGAATTTGCATTTTGAATCTCAGTTTTTATTGTTGGGTGCCATCTACTCATAGTGACCCCAAGTGATAGAGTAGAACTATGTCCCATGAGGTTCCATAGATGACACTCCTTACAGGAAGGTGCTCTAGTGGTGCAATGGGTAAGTGGTTGGTTGCAAATGGAAAGGTTAGCTGTTTGAACCCACTAGCTGCCGTGTAGGACAATGCTAGAAAGCCTGCTTTTGTAGTAATTACTCCTTTGGGAACCCTATAGGGCTGTTCTACCATCTCTTACAGGGCCACCAGGTGCCAGATTGACTTGATGACACACAACAACCAATAAAAGTGTCAACAACCATTATGGGAGCTGACAACTAGTGTTTTCCTGCAGAGACTCTGGGTGGGTTAGCATTGCCAGCAATTACATCACCAGGGTGCTGTTGATCCACCAGGATGAGAATGCATGGGGCCAAGTTCAAGCGTTGAAAACCCAGTAGGATTAAATGCAGGCACATGCAAGTGCGTGATGGAAAAGTACAGCCATTTCTCTTCAAGGAACAAGTTGATGTTCCTGTTCGGTATATTACCGTATGAGCAGAGGACAGGCGTAGAAGATCAATGTTCTAGCTCTAAAATCTGTTTATTAGCAGAAGCCCCATCCCTGTTTATCTTAGGATTATGCTTCAAATCAGTGCTGAAAAGAGCCTCTGTGGATGACAATGGTCAACTGTCACCAACAAAAGCTTTTCTTAGTGATCCAGTCATCC
This sequence comes from Elephantulus edwardii, assembly GCF_000299155.1. Lineage (NCBI taxonomy): Eukaryota > Metazoa > Chordata > Mammalia > Macroscelidea > Macroscelididae > Elephantulus > Elephantulus edwardii. Next base: position 2,051,759 of record NW_006399888.1, on the reverse strand, counting down.
TCACCCTGCTTCCCTCTTTGTGGGACATCAGTACAGTGGGGTGACACTTTTATTTTGCTACTTGCTGCGAAGGGTCAAGGACTGCAGCCTTCAGTATGGACTAAGGCTCAACGTCAAGAAGACAAAGATTCTCGCCACTGGACCAATTGGCAGCGTCAGGATGGATGATGAAGAGATTGAGAGTGTTCACAGCTTCACTTTGCTCGGCTCCACAGTTAACACTCTTGGTACCAGCAGTCAGGAAATCAAAAAGCGTATCGCGATGGGAAAGTCTGCCGTTAGGGACCTCTCAAACGTACTCAGGAGCAACAGTGTCTCTCTGGAGACTAAGGTGCGCCTGATACAGGTCACGGTATTTGCAATCGCTTGTTATGCATCAGAGAGTTGGACAATGACTAGGGAGGACAGAAGGAGAGTGGATGCTTTTGAGCTGTGGTGCTGGAGAAGAGTACTGAATGTACCCTGGACTGCCAGGAAAACAAACAGATCCATCTTGGAGAGGATTAAACCAAGCTGCTCCTTGGAGGCAAGGATTCTGGGGCTTCGTCTGACATACTTTGGACATGTTGCCAGGAGGGACGGGTCCTTGGAGAGGGACATCATGCTTGGGAGGGTGGAGGGACAGAGCAGGAGGGGAAGACCCTCTATGAGATGGATTGATTCGGTGACGGGGGTAATCGGGATGGGTGTGTCAGAGGCGGTGCGGTTGGCGCAGGATAGAGCAGGGTTTAGAGCTGTTGTGCATAGGGTCGCTATGAGTCGGAAACGACTCGATGGCACATAACAACAACACCTGTGGTTCTCAGATTTTCTCACATTAGGCTTCTTCCCCCAGAGTCTGCTTTACAGCTTCTGCAGCTGGAGGGCGCCTCCCTGTGTCCTCTGTATCGCCACTGTTACATCACCACTGTTACATCACTGCTTTCTGTTTCCTTTCTGGTTTCTCGCCTTGGGAGTGCTACTCACTCACTCATTGCTATTGAATCAGAACCAACTCATAGCTGACTCTCCAGCAGGTTTTCTTTCTTTATTGTGATTTTAACAAAAGTTTACAGAAATATTGGATTTTCATTCATTCATTGTTTCACATTTTCCTCATTACCTGCCCCTCAGTTGACTTTAAAAAAAAATAATAAATTCATTCATTGTTGCACAATTTCCTCCCCACTTCCACTCACCATCCCTTCCACAGTCTACTTTGCTAGGCACTTTTTATTCTGGACTGTTGTCATACAAATAATGCCTAATCACAGATTCCCTTTAGACAAGTCTTTTCTTCATCAGTGCCAATGCAGTATTATTTGTCTCCTCTTACTTTCTCCCAAACCCATATATCAGTCTTGTTTTATAACAGTGGTGTTGTGCAGTATTTGTCCTTTTGTGACTGAGATATTTCACCCAGCATACTGTCCTCCAGGGTCACCCATGCTATATAATGTTTTATGAGTTCCTTCTTTTTCAGCACTGTATAGTATTCTGTTGTGTGAATGTACCATCGTTTTTCTATCCATTCTTTTGTTGATGGACACTTGGGTCTCTTCTATTTTTTTGCTATTGTAAATACCATAGCAATAAACACAGGTGTGGATACATCTGTTTGGTAGCAGCTCTGGTTTCTTTAGGGTATATTTCTAATAGCGGGATTGTCCAGCAGGTTTTCAGAGGTTGTACATCACATGGGAGGAGATTCTCCAGCTTTCTCCTGCAGACATAAGTGGATTTGAATCATGCTTCTTTGGGTTGGCAGTGCAACTCCCTACCACCAAGCTCCCTGTGTCCCCTAGGAATGTACTAGCATCTCTTTTTAAAAATGGTCATAACAGCTGTTCAAGAAGGTGGCAGAAAAATGTGTGTAATTAAAATAGATGTCACTTCAAGACAAAGCATGACCTGTCCATATCTTCTACTCCTAAAGCTTTTGTTTCTTCAGCCAGTGTGGATTTGCCGTACGAGGATCTGCTATCCAAATGACAGAGAAAAGAAAGCTACTGGTGTCAGGAAGTGTCTGATTTGCTGAGTCACTGTGGCTTATCTCAGAATGGGTGGCCAGGGATGCTGCATGGACCAGTGTTAGCAACTTTCGAAAGACAACTTGGAAGAGATCAGGTGCTGAGAGAAGCACTATCATTTCTGCCAAGTTAAACTCTCTCAGCTACAGGAAGAAATAATGATCAGTCTCTGGACTCCATCTCGCATACATGGGGCATGTTATATGGAAGGACCAGTACATATGGAAGGACATCATGTTTGGTAAAAAGATAGGAAGACCAAAACCAAGATGGATTGTTACAGTGGCGACAAGGAGTTCAAGGTCAGCAGAGAGTGTGAGGATGGCATTGGACAGGACAGCATTTGTCTTGTCACACTTAAGGTCACTATGTGAGGATGGCATAGGACAAGACAAGGTTTCCACCTGTTGTTCATAGGGTCTCTTTGAGTCACAGTTGGCTGGAAGGCACTTAATGACACCATGAATCAGGACTCACTCAGCAGTTCCTACCAGTAACAACAACAGCTCTGGGCTCTGACAACCTCCTGGGTCTGAAATGAGCCAGACACAAAACTGTGCTTCTCAGGCTGTAAACAACAGTTACTGGGTGTGTGCTATGGAGAACCCCACTTTTTCCTCTCTGGTTGCCAGAATGGGCCTGGAGGACACGGGACAGCCACACGTCTGATGACTATTTAGCCAAATGTTCATTTCTTTCTTACCCCAGTTGAATGTAGCACTGCATTCTTTCTGGCCATTCAGATATATAGAGTCAATCAAGTAATTACACATTTACCTTTCTCTCTAACCATAGAACGCAGGTCTGTTTGGTTACAAAAATCGGGGCATCACAATTAGCATGGGTTAATGAGGAACAGTGCTAAGAAAAGATGCAGTGTCTAGTGAAGAAGCCAGTCAGTGAGGGTGAGGGTCATCCCCTCAGGAAGATGGACAGATACAACAGACACAAAAATGAGCTCAAACGTACCAATGACCATGACGATGACACAGGCGAGTTGGTGCTCTGTTATACAGAAGGCCACCATAAATCAAAGGCAACCTGAAGACAGCCAGCAACAAAAATTCAGGAGAGTCACCCCTACGACAGACTGGAGTCACTAATGGCCTCGTTAATGGCCACAAATCTCCACTGCTCCCTACAGCTACACTTCCTGTCATATAACTTTGCAGTTTCTTCACTTAGAAATGTCGCTGGAATCTACTTCTCCGCCCTTTGGCTCAGTCATATGACTTGCTTTGATCAACAGAATGTTGCAGAAGTGACAATTTAACAGGTTCTGGCCTACTGCTCAGGAGGCCTGCTTCTGCTTGCTGTGAGACAGCAACATATCGGCCCCGAGATGTCGGGAGAATTCCGCCAAAAGGAGGCACCAGGTTGAAATGAAGACACGGAGAGGCTAATTGCTGATGACAAATGGCAAGTTTAATATTCTGGCAAGGGTATATATATGTCTTAGGAACATGCCTGCAGGGGTAATCCCATTATCTCTTATCTGAGATGCTGACTGGTAGGTCAAACATTAACTCTCTCAGACCTCAGCACAACACAAAGATGTTTTACAGCACATCTTATTGAGAGCTCTAAGAAACAACGAGTTTCAGTAAATAACATTCCCTAAGGTCTGAGACCTTTGGTCACTCTTATTCATTAACATACTGCTTCCTGGAGTTGTTTACTGTAGAAGGGATGGTCAAGCCAAGATGAGTGAGTGGTCCTGCTGTTTTTACAATGCCTTGCTGATCCTGCTTTGCCGGTTAGCCAGGCCCTGACAGCAACATGCTGGAGCTAGCCTGCTGTAGGACTAAAGACAGTGGAGCAGATCTGGTGACCCAGACATCTGGACCAAGGTCAGCCCACAACAGGGGACAACTAGGCAGCCCCAGAGCAGCCTGGTGAGGTGGTGCTGCTCCATGGAGTTGAAACCAACTATAGCTGACCCAGCAGTGGTTTTTGGAGGCATGGGAGAAAACAGCCTATCTTTCTCTTCCAGAGCAGCTGGTGGACTTGAACCTCGTGCCTTTGGAATTGCGGCACAACTTCTTACCATTAGAGCTGCCTAAGTGACCCCAGCAATGTGAGCATAAGCAGTAAATGGCTTCTGTGAAGCACCACTAAGGTGTGATTGTTTGAATTATTGTGCTTGTTATGAATTATGATTATGGTAATAGATAGATGCCCTCTGTATAATGAAAGACGACCTCTTCCTCATATTCAGAATAAACTGAGAGTACATTATCTTTCTCAGAAGTAAGATTTGGATATCTTTTCAGGAAAGAGGCACAAACTTGAAATTTGTCATTCCTTTCTGCCACTGCACTTTTTCAATTAAAACAACATAGGGTCTTTAACTGCCCTAGGCTCAGGCTTTCCCCAGACATAGCTTGGTCTTTTTACCATTCAATCAATATTTGCTAAACAAATAATCCAAGAAGCTGCACTATATGAAGAATGAGCAACAATCTGCAATATCCAGATGATAACAACCTTATGTACAGAATAAAACAGGAGCACTTTAAAAAAATTTATTATTAATTTCAATGAAAATTTACAGACTTTGGATTTCCATTCATTCATTGTTGCACTTTTCTCCCCTCCCAACCCTCCTCCCTAGTACACTTCCCTCTTGGAAAAGTAAAAGAAAAATTCTCTCATTGTTTTACAGTCCCTTCCCCCAGGTCCACTCCACTGTGCAGCCTTCGCTCTAGACTCCCGTCATGATAAAAATACCTAATCACATATCCCTTTTAAACAGTTTTCTCCCTCATCTGTTTCAATGCAGTATACATTATTGAACCCATCTTTCTCAGTCTCTCCCCAACCCCGACGTCAGGCCTGTTTTACAACAGTGGTACCATGCAGGATTTATCCTTTTGTGACTAAGATACTTCACTCAGCATAATGTCTTCCAGGATCACCCATTTTGAATAATATTGCATGAGTTCCTTGGTTTTCAATGCTGCATAGTGTTCCATTGTGTGAATATACCAGAGCTTCTCTATCCATTCTTTTGTTGGTGGATAATTAGGTTGTTTCCAACTCCTTGCTATTGTGAACAAAACCGCGATAAACATGGGTGTGCATATATCTGCTTGGGCGGCAGTTATGGTCTCTTTGGGGTATAATCCCAGTAGGGGAATTGCTGGGTCAAAGGGTATCTCTATTTGCAACTTTTTGAGAAAGCGCCATACCGCCTTCCACAGTGGTTGCACCATGGAGCACTTTTTAGTGAAGCAAAGAGTTTATAGCCTTCAGTAGAGATTTTATCTCAACATCGAGAAAAAAAAAATCTTCACCACTGAACCAATAAATGACATCATGATAGATGGAGAAGAGACTGAAGTTGTCAAGAATTTCATTTTGGATTGGATCTCCAATCAACACCCATGGAAGCAGCAATAATAAAGAATAAGTGATGTATTGGGCAAATCAAAGACCTCTTGAAGGTGCTAAAGGACAAGGATGTCAGTTTAAAGACTAAGATGCACTTGACCCAAGCCAGGATATTTTCACTTGCTTCATATGCTTGTGTAAGTAAGTTGGATAAATAAAGAAGACCAAAAGAGAATGGACAGTTCTGAAGTGTGATACTGAAAAGGAACACTGATGTATCGTGGATCACTACAACAAATAAATAGGTCTTGGAAGAAATACAACTAGAGTGCTCCTTAGAAGCAAGGATGGTGAGACCTGGTTTCACAGGCTTTGGGCATGCTATCAGGTGGGACCTGTTAAGGCATCATGTGTGGACAAGTAGAGAGTTAGCAAAGTGAAGGACCTCAACTAGACAGATTGATATCATGACTGCAGCAATGGGCTTAAGCACAATAGAGACTGTGAGGACAATGTAGGCTGGGGCAAGGCTCCACTCAGTTGTGATTAGTTTTGCTGCAAGTTAGAACTAAGTTGATAGCTCCCATCAACACAGTGCATAGCAACAGTCCACGTCCATTGTGAATGGAGCTGCCATCAGTTGAGGTCTGACCTGACAGTGGCTAACAAGGACAAGAGCTGTACCTATTCATAATTCACAAGTTCAACATCAAGGTTACTCTGCTGCAGAATCTGTTCTCTGATCTCTTACCTAGTTCTCAGTTCTCATCTTGTTCCTTGGGACTAAGCCCAACTTTATTCGTAGGCTCACTCAGCTGTGAGCCCTTCTTGACTCTCAGGGTCCACATTCTCTCCATTTCTTTGGGTTATTGGAGCTCCGTTGCCAAAGTCTGGCTTCTGAAATGGAAATGTCCTGTTCTGCCCATTGGCATAGCTATGAATAATATGGAAAACAGTTAATAGTGTTTACTTGTTGCTTTATTAGGCACTCTATAAATTATTCTCTATTTTCACAGCTGGCTTTCCTCTCACTACTGTGCTCCAAGGAGCAACTGGGTTTTCTTAGTTCTTATCCTTCCACAAACCAACAATTTTCATTGCAGAAAAAGAAAGACATGAGGAGTCTGTGGTTGATGGGAGAAACTGTGACACTGATATATTCCAGAGAAGAGTGGCATCCACGTGGTTTCTCCTAATAAATGCTCTCTTAGAATAAAAGATGGGGGCTTTGAGCATGCTGTCAGGACGGGGCTGTCTTTGGGAAAAGACACTGTGCTGGAGGAGGGTCAATGAAACAGAGGAAGATCCTTATACAAATGGGAGGTTCAGAGATAGAATGCTGGCTTTCTATGAGGGAGACCCCAGTTTGATACCCGGCTAAGGTACCTCAATTAAGCCACTTTCAATCTGTCATTCTTGTGTTGCTATGATACAAAACTGGTTTTGGCAGAGCTTCTAGACATAAGACAGTCTAGGAATAAAGATGTATTTTCAAACACCAGCCAAGAAAATCCATATGGCTCATAATAATCCAATCCCTAAACCAACACTACAGCTGAGGACAGGGCAGCATGTTGTTCCCTGCGCATGGGGTTGCCATGAGTGAGACTGACTTTACAACAGTTTACAACACTAACAACAGCAAGCAATAGCTCATTGAAAGTGGTTTCTAAATGCAGCTCCAGGGGGACCACAGGCAGACACTGACAGATGAGGGAAATCATCTGTCTGTCCCTTCCCAGCCTGCCGGCGCTGAGTGGGAGGATGCCTGGGTGCAGGAGGCATGTTCTGCCACATGTCAGCTGTCATGTATTCCTCGGAGCCTGCCAGAGATGAAAGCAGGCAACTGCAACTCTATTCCAAACAAATTATGGAGAAGGGACAGCTTGTGTGAAAACTTAGGTAAAATTTGGAAAGACTGGGAACTTGACTATTCTCAGCTATAAACTGCTCTCTTCAGTTAATGCTGAAGAAATGCGTGCCAAGTAAAGGTCTTGCCAGATGTACTTTAGTGAATGAAAAAAGAGAATTGCTTGATTATAATTTATGTATTGTATTCACTGAGGCCCCGAATGATTTAAAGAAACTTTTCTACAACATCTTTCTGACCCTAAAAATCATAGAAATTCCAGAAAAAATACTCTAAATAGTCATCCACCGTTTTATGTCCCAGAAATAACTATCACTGATACTAAAATGTGTGCAGTTTCCCCCCCAGTCCTGTTCTTTTCACTTAATGATATGCATGAACATTTTCCTGTATCATTAATCATTCTTTGGAAATACATTTAATAAATGCATGTTATTCTGTTAAAAAAAAGTGCCATCAATAAAACCACCATATCCCCAATACCTGGACTTTGGTATTTTCAATTTTTATATTAAAAAATAACATGATAATGAATATCCTTGTAAATAAACCTCTATATATTTCTGAATGTGTTTTTATCACATATTCCAAATGGTGGAATTATTGCAGAAAGGTGGGAGCATCTCAGGGCTCTGGCATGGTGAGGATGATGAAGATGGCATAGGATAGCGCAAGGTGCCCATCTAATGTCCATCAGGTCACTACTGTGTGTCATTGCTGACTTGAAGGCACTTGACAATGACGACAGATTGATTCCATGAAGTAAGACGCTCTCTTCAGCAATGTGACAGGGAGCCTTCCCTCTTCCATTCTAGCCATCAGGGCACTGGCTCAAATGTTCCCCATTTTAATGGAACAATATAGCATTGTCATTTTGTGTATGGTGATTTTTTTATATGTAGACTCTCTCCTAATTTCATTCAACAAATAGTTGGTGTACACCAGAAGGTGTGCGGGATACTGGGAATCCATGTGGGAGCAGAATCTGAGACCCATCTGTTTGATAGTCACTGATAACAAGTAAAATTGTGTAATGAGGGGACAGATGGTAGTAGTGTGCGATTGCTTAACAGGGAATTGTAACTTCAAAGGTGAAGGCATTAACTCAGAGTAGAGGGAGCCGTGGTGGCCTGGTCCGCTGGAAGCTGCATTGCTAACACAAACGTGTTACTACCTCTCTAGTCATCGGAATCCACTAGGAGCTTAGCAGGAGAAAGGTGGACAATCTCTATCCACCCAATTTACAGCCTCCATCAAAACCCACTGGAGGGTCGCCTATGAGTTAGTTCCAATTTGATGGCAATGAGAGGTTGAGCGGTGTCATGGTGATGTAAGCAGTTAATACTCATGGCTGCTAATCACAAGGTTGGAAGTTTGAGTTCACATCGTGGAATCTTGGAAGAGAGACTTGGTGATCTAATTCCCCCAAATTAGTCATTCAAAACCCTAGTGAGGAGAAGTTGAGGGAGGGAGAGAGAGAGAGAGAGAGAGGAAGAAACAGAGAGCGCGAGAGCGAGAGCGAGAAAATATGAATCAACCATTAAAAATATTGCCAACTAGCCGGATGAAGAATTGTGTCTTCAGAAGGTCATTCCATAATTCCATCAAGCTAGCTCGTTCAGGATGATGGGGACACATAGTAAGACTAATTAATTCCTTGAGCATGTGCCCATTGCTATAATTCATTTTATTTGAAGTGAATCTTTTGATTTGAGACAGTGCTGTGTGGAATATAATGGTGGATAAGGTATTTTGTAATTCACAGATTGTAGTCTTGGCAGAAGTAGTGCACACAGGAAAGGCAAATTCATATCCAGAATAAGTGTTTATTCCAGTAAGAATAAAAAGCCACCATTTCCATGTTGGAAGCAGTCCAATGTAATTGACCTGCCACCAAATCGTTAGCTGATCAATGCAAGGAATAGCTACATACTGGGGACTCAATACTGGTCTCTACTGTGAAAACGAGGCCAGGTGCTGATTGTGGAACAGACCATCAACTACTCATGTGCAAGTTCAAACTGAAGCCAAGAAAATCCAATCCACAAGAACCAAAGTTTGACCTTGAGTCTATCCCACCAGAACTTAAAGACCATCTCAGGAACATGTGTGAAGCCTTAAGCACTAATGAGCAAAGACCAGATGAGCTGTGGGAGGATATATATCAAGAATATTATTCATGAAGAATGCAAAAAGTCACTGCAAAGACAGAGGAGTAAAAAAAGATCAAGATGGATGTCAGAAGAGACTCTGAATATTGCACTACAATGCCAAGAAGCAAAAGCAAAGGGAAGAAATAAAAAAGTTAAGGAGCTGAACAGAAGATTTCAAAAGGCAGTGCAGGAAGACAAGGCAAAGTATTATAATGAAATGTATAAGGAGCTGGAGTCAGAAGATCAAAAGGGACAAACTCATTCTGCATTTCTTAAGAGGAGGGAACTGAAGAACAAATTCAAGCCTTGAGTTGCAATACTTAAGGATGCTGAAACAGAATGTTGAATGACCTAGGAGTTATCTAAAGAAGTTGGAAAGAGTACACAGAGGCACTATAACAAAAAGAATTGTCCGACACAGGAGAATTTCATGAAACAACATTTGATCAAGAGCCTACGGTAATGAAGGAGGAAGTTCAAGCTGCTCTGAAGGAATTGGCAAAAAACCAAGGCCCCAGGGATTAATGGAATACCAAGTGACATATTTCAGCACACAGATGCTGACCTGGGTACACTCACCAAGTTATGTGAAGAATTCTGGAAGAAAACTACCTGGTCAATCAACTGGAACAGATATGTATTTACTCCCATTCCAAAAAAAAGTGACCCAAGAGAGTGTGAAAATTATCATACAATATTACTAATATCACATGCAAGCAAGATCCTACTGAAGATTATCCAGAAAGACTGGATCAGTATATCAGCAGAGAAATGCCAGATGTGCAGGCTGGGTTTAGAAGAAGCCATGGCACTAGGAGCATCGTTGCCAATGTTAGATGGATCTTGGTTGAAAGCAGAGAGTACCAGAGGAATGCCTATCTGTGTTTCATTTACTATGCAAAGATATTTGACTGTGTGGATCATAACAAATTGTGGCTAACCTTAACGAGAATGGGAATCCCAGAATACTTAATTGTGCTTAAGCGAAACCTAGGAAGCAGTAGTCAGAACAAAACAGAGAAACACTTCATGGTTCAGGATTAGAAAATGTGTACATCAAGGGTGCATCCTAGATCCATCTGAAATGAGCAATCATATCCCACAGCCTCTTCTAAACCCAACTTGAACTTCCAGAAGTTCTCTCTCTGTCAATGAAATGTTGGGGTGTTTTTTTTTCTATCTTGTTACAAGCTTTTTCTTATTTTTTTTGTCAATGTAATGTTCTAGTCATTTTTTTTATGATCTTAAGTAATATTTTGCTTACATGTGCTACTAATTATATTGTTCAATATTTTCCACATCTGTTAGATCATCTTTTTTTGGGAATGGGAACAAAATCAATAAACTCACACTTCGTATTCCTTGCAACATTATCACATACCCTTAACAGCCATTCCTGCACATATTCTCCAGGATTCTGTTTGTACATATTTTAAAAGTCAAACAGGCACTTCACCGAAGACGACATTCAGGTGGCTAACAAGCACATGAAGAAATGCTCAAAATCCCTAGCCCTAAGAGAGATGCAAATTAAAACAACTATGAGATAGCATCTCAC
>NW_006399888.1:2009023-2039561 GCF_000299155.1 Elephantulus edwardii | reverse complement strand
ACGAACTGGGGATGAGGGTGGAGAAAACAGTGCAACAATGAATGAATGAAAACCCAAAATCTCTGTAAATGTTCATTAAAACTAATAAAATTTAATTTAAAAAAAAGTCAAACAGTAATTTTGGGGTGCAGTATATCTCCTCACAATTTTACTTCACCTTTTGGGGATCATTAGGATTGAACTCTTTTGTAGGTCTAAAAGCAAACCCAGGTGGTGGGAATGGTTTCAGAGAACATTCTGCACTATTCATAATACATCTGCCCCAGGAAATGCCTCCGACAATGTCCTAGGCTTTGCCACAGTCTCAAATATTAAGTACACCTAGGTTCATATAATCAAATAGGGGCAAGGGAGTTGGTTCGGTTGGCAGGGTGGTTCAGCAGAATTTAGAGCCTCCATGACCCCAGCTTCCTGTGTTATACTCTAAGTTTCAGGTATTCTCAACCAAGGATCTCACTTTAACTTCAGACACCATTTGAGGTTGGGATTTCAGTTACTATTGCAATTTGGCCACTCTTACAATAAGATCTTGCGTTTGATTGTCAGCAATATCAGCTCTGATGTCATAAGATGTAAATGTCCTTTCAAGAAACAATAGGACACTTTAAGGTCTTTTAGGTGATGGTAGAGCTCAGAAATCTTGACCTTTTCTTCTTTCATCCCTTTGTCTAGTGCAAGAAGAATCAAAACACAGCTTCCTTAATAAAATTGTGGAAATCTGTCAAATACACCATTGTCCCGAGGCTCATTTATCACTAAAACTTATCTCTTGGTGATATTTGGGTTATCAATATTGTCACTTCACTCCTTGGATTATCAGAGCCCTCTCTACTAAGGGAGGTAGAACCTCTAAGACCAGTCAAATACAAGAACCAATTAAAAAAACCCCAAGAACAAACTCCTCCTTATTACTTTTTTCTGCAAAAAAGCCTGAAGACTTATGAGAGTTTCTACATCTGACACTTAATGCAAAAAATTTAATATAGTAATGAAAATGAAAATAATTTCAAACTCTAAAATAGTGGTGGCTATATATTGATTGTTATTTTATACACACATACATACAAAGACATGTGGTATGTATATATAAAGAGATATAGCTATAGGAAATGACTCATGCCTCTCATTCAAGTCCAAAAAAAGTTAAAGAGGTTATGAATCAGATGTAGGATCTAAATTGAGCAAAACTGAAGCAAGTTTTGCCAGATTTCTATACATACTATTGATGTTGGCCACTCCCCTCAATGAGAATCCTTTTCAACTGATTGACTGCTCATAGCAAACCTTATCAAGGAAATGACTACATCATAAGTGCCAAACTAGAGAATCATAGCCCAGTTGACACACACACACAGAGGCACCCTATTTTGCAAATGAGGAATCACACTGAATGTTTTTTCTAATGTAGTGTTTTCAGTGTGGTGCTCACCCATCCACACACTGTCACGGAGTTAATTTGACTCCTAGCAACAGGAGTGGCATCCACTTCCCAAACAACATGCCCCTGGAAACTCAATGAACTTTGATAAATGACAGTAGTTATAGAAAAGTTCAGGTCCTGTGGTCACTATGAGTCATGCTCGACTCAACTGCAAACAACAGCAGCCCTACAGAACCAAGAACAACATACCAGAGGGTTTCTGAAGTGAAAACAAAGGAGTGGATGAGGTCTACCTCTTTATAACGTCATCAATTTATAGCTAGAGAGTTAGGGAAGCAGGGGCAGGGAACAAATGATGATCTTTAAAAACTTTAACGTCTGGAGTATTTTTGTAAATTGAAGTTTTGATGCTGAAACGTCCTACAATGTGCGTAAAGAACAAGGTAAATACAGCTGGAAAAAACCCAACATGTTATTGTTGTTAGCCACTGTTGAGTTGATTCTGATTCATGGCCACCCCAAATAGAGTCATTGTTTTAATCCTGCCCTCTCTGAAAGAGATAAGAGTGAGCAGGGGAGTGGCAGTGTTAGCAAGGCCAGGGGGAGGCTGCTTTCAAATCCATGTCCCCACAGCACTGAGCTGGGTCAAAGGCTCTATGAGTCCACCTCCAAGGAGACAGGTTAGACAACTTCAATTGACCTTCAGCAAGAGCCCCATCTCCTTGAGATGTGGCCCGAGTCTTGGAGGCCTCAAAGTGGACCGTCTCCAAGACCGAAGTGGATCTTCACTCTGAAGCCCCAGCTATCACTTGACATTGAAACTAAGCTCAAGTCAGTGCTTGCTTTGACCCTTCACTGCCAGAGCAATTGTGCCTTCTCTCCCTGCCCTGTCCCAGAGGCCCTGCTCACCAACAAACTCCACTCCAGATTTCCTTTCTGCCTCCTGAGTCAAACCCAGAGCATCTTGCTTTGCCAGGTGTTTGCAACCCTTCCCCTTGATATCCATGTTCTGACCCTGCACTGTGGCTCCACTTTGCTCTTTTAGCTCAATGTTCATGTCAGTGCCCCTGACCTTGGACCATGGCTGGGTGTCCAGTGGCTACAAGACCTCTCAGCAAGAGGGTGGTCCCTCCAGCCCCTTCCTCAAGTGCTGAGGTTGCATTTCAGAGGAGAAGGTAACATTCTTATCCCTTGTTCACCAGTGGATGAAATAGGTGGGGACAAATTGTCCTTCCTTGTCATTTCATGTGTTATGAGAACTTAATTCGAAGTGCCCCTTTAGTGAGAATTTTTTTCAGTAGAGTTATTGGTCGTGTTCCCAGATTCTTTTTTGAAAAAAACAAAAACTAAGCCCAAACTCTGGAGGCAAACAGACACACACACACACACACACACACATACCGCCGGCACATACAAACTATTCATTTGAGCTGATGCTAACTGAGCTGGACACGTCTGGTCACCCACTCCCTGGGGGTCAGCAACAGGCACTTAGCTTCACTGGGCTCCTCTCAGGCCAAGGATGGTTGCACTGAGCTACCCCAGTTGAGGTATTGGCAGGCAGGCCAATCCACAGGGCTGGTTGGCAAAGAACAAACTTGGCACACAAAGGGAACCAAGAAGGGGAAAGATAATAATTGAGCTCCAGGCATAACATAAGGACATTTGGGGTTGACATGCCTGGGACTCCAAGCAAGCAAGTCTATTCAGTTAAAAAGATCAAGTGCCTGGTGCTAAGTCATCTCAAGAACTCTATGTGGAGTGATTTTTCTCTCTTTTGCTGTTTCTATCAGATCTGAGAGTTGGATATGCTCATCACCTGCTCTCCCCTGTGCATCCACAAGTCTGAGGGTCAACCTGAACTGATGATGCTCACTTTGTACTGAGTACCTGTGGCTTTAATGTGCTTTCCCTTTGCTCTTCAAAACAAGCCACGCTTTGAGGAATCCAGTTGAAAAGATGGTGACATAAGACATGAGGCAACATGTCCAAGGGAGTGGAGGAGCTGGAACGCCTTGCTGGCCCTCTATTCCCACCTCGAATCTGCCCCATTGACATCATTGTCACAGGGATTCTTGAGGATGTGTGCATACGGCCACTTTGTTGATGGGGTAACTGGCTGTATGCTCTACCCAGAGCTCAGTCCCATCATAGCCAGACCCGTCCTGAGTCTCAATGCATCACCCTTATCTGCTGTACTGTCTTCTCTTTTATTATTATTGAGGTAAAATGCACTTAGCATATATTTTTCCATTTTTGTCATTTTCAGGTGTATAATCCAGTGTCATTAATTACACTCCCAGTGATGTCTAAGAGTTGTATGGTTTTGATCTGCGCATCCCCTGCTTGAAATCATCCTTTGCAGCTAGGTGGAAGAATATTCAAAATTCCTTTATTCATCATGCTGGGAAAGGTGGAGGGTCAGAGAAAGAGAGGAAGACCTTCAACAAGACTTATTGGCACAGTGACCGTAAGAGCAGGCTCAAGCAGATTTAGAGATGGTGAGGATGGCACAGGATAGGGGAGGATTCAGCGCTTTTGTTCACAGGATCAGTGCCAATGGTGGGGCATAGTCTGTGCAAGGTACCCAAAATCCAAGAGGTACCAAAGGTACCAAAATCTCTTCATCAGCTGCCATAGAGAGTCATTAGAGTGAAGAAAGTTAAAGTATCACAGATAAATCTATCACGATAAGCCAACATGGGCACCAAGGTGCCTTTTGTCCTGTGAGGGCACGCAAAGGAGGACCGTGTGGTTGACCCAGAGTCAAGGAGCCTTCCCTGCATGGGGCCTGAAGATGATAGGGTCTTAGTAGACAGTGGAGACTCTACAATTCAGGCAAAGGCTCTGTGCAGGCAGAGGGTGTGTGACCCCTGGAGGAATTTCAAGCAGGTCAGAGTGTTCCATATTGGGCTTGGGTCACCCTGGAGATCACCTCTAGGGCCATGAAAAGGCATCACTTAGTCAGATGTTTCTTACTGCCAAAGAATTTATCACACTCTAGAAGAAATATTTAGCAACTTCATGATGGATGGAGAAGAGATTGAAATTGTTGATAAGTTCGGCTTGCTTGGTTCCATAATCAACACTCTTGACACCAGCAGTCAGGAAATCAAAAGATGAATTGCATTGGGAAAGTCTGCTGTCAGGGACAACTCTAGAGTTCTTAAAAGCAGCAATGTCATTCTGGAGACTAAGATGCTCCTGATCCAGGACATGGTCTTTGCAATTACTTGCTATGCATCCAAGAGCTGGACAATAACTAAAAATGATAGAAGAAGACAGATACTTTAGAATTGTGGTGCTGGAGAAGAGTGATGAACATACCATGGACTGCCAGGAGAACAAACAGGTTTGTCCTAGAGAGGGTGAAACCAGGATGCTCCCTGGAGGCAAGGATTTTGAGGCTCTGTCTCACATATTTTCGGCACGTGTCCAGGAGAGACTAGGCCTTGGAGAGGGACAACATGCTTGGAAGGGTGGAGTGACAGCCTTCCAAGGGAGAGGAAGACCCAAGATGAGACAGACTGACTCAGTGACTGGAGAAATGGGCTTAAGTCTGTCAGAGATGATGAGATTGGTCAAGGCTAATGTACATAGCTGGAGAGAGGACGAGAGACACCCAAGCGTTGAGGACTTTCCTTCATAGGGTCGCTATGAGTCGCCTCCGACTCGACGGCACTTAACAACAACAACAACAATGTACATGGGGTTGCTATGAGTCACAGGTGACTCGACGGCACATAACAATAACAACAACAGCAGAAGAAATATTTAAGCTTGAAGAAGACCATGAGGAAGAAGGAGAGGTGAGCAGTCTTTTTAACTCTTAATTGATTGTCTTCTCGCTCTCTCTCTTTTTTTTTATGTCTTCTCTTGAAGGCACAGCAGGGAACACAGTGGGCTTGAAACATGGCCTTGGCCCTACTTGCAAAGTTTCCAAGCAAACAACCCCTGCAGACACTAAACAAATATACATCTAGATAATTAACTGAAAATTAAGGTAAGTGCTGCAAGTTAGAGAACAGGGTATTATGAGAAATAAGAAAAGAGAGTTTTAATTTCAATTAAGGGATTAAGAAAATGTCTTTCTGGAAAAACTATATTGAAGCAGAGTCCTGTTGTTGTTGCTATTAGGTGCCATCAAGTCGACTATGATGCCTTGATGCTACCAAGTCAACTATGACACCTAGCGGTCCTATGAACAACAGATTGGAGCCTTGCCTTTTCCTGCTCCACTTTCACCATCTCTGATATGCTTGAGTCGGGTGTCACAGTCACTGTGTCAGGCTTAAATATTTCTTCTGTTGGTGTTGTCATTGTTATGTGCCATCGAGTCACCTGTGACTCATATCCACCCTATGTGCATTAGCCCTGACCTATCTCATCGAGGGTCTTCCTCTCTTTCCGACCCTCCACCTTTCCCAGCATGGTATCTTTTCCCAAGTATTAGTCTCTCCTGACAACATGCTCAAAGCAGAGAAGAGAAATAAACCTGAGGAGTGGGGTTCCAGACAGAGGAATCACAAGGACATTGTCCATAGGGGGCCTGTGCTTTATGCTAACCCATGGAGGGGCGCATCAGGCAGGAAAGTGGGAGAGGGAATGAGAAAGAGGTGGGTGATGGCACAGGAAATGGGAGGGAAAGCTCTGAGAAGCCTCACATGTCACTGGGGGTCTCTATTTAGGGCCTTATATGGCTGAGACGCTTGAGATAGACAGCTGCTTCCCATAAGGACAGTTCTGGGGCCAGGGGACAGCCACACCTCCAGGGCTGACTGGGTTGGGAGTCTGGGTGGAGGGACTGTGGGTGCAGCCCTTGAGGTCCTTGCTCCTGGTCTGAGTGAAGGTCTGAGTGAAACCTAAAGTCTCCCCCAGGGCAGCCTTGACAGTGAAAGAGGGCCCCTTCTGCTTTGCCAAAGAGAAGCCTCAACTCCTTACACTCAGGGACGATCAGCCTGGATGTCTGAGCACTCAGAAATTCCCAGGGAGCCTGGCCCTGCAGGTGAAGCAAGAACCTACGCCTTTAGGGTCTGAACTCCAAGACCTAGAACACAGCAACAGATGTTCTCTAACCGTCATTATAATCGTTGATTTTGCAGACAAGAGGAAAAAAACAAAACACCTTAGCCCAAAGTTACAAACAAAAATTACCCAAAAGTTGGAAATAAAGCAAAAGAATAACTTTCAGTGTTAGAAATAGGCCTTAGTCTAACTGGCTTTTCCTAGTATTATTTGGGGAACACATTTTGGTTGGACTTGCTGATTTTTTGTTGTGTGTGGCACAGATCCTGTGCAGAGCCTGCCAATGGGTGCTACAAAAAAGTGTCATCACATCCTATAAAAATGCACCCACCCTTCCCTTATGCCTCAGTGCTAGCATGTCCCTGTCACTTCATACCATCGACCCACGTGCTTAACCTTCCACTAAATCTCTCTGGAGGATTTTTGTCCTTTTTATATTAGGCCTTTATTTCTCTTCAAATGCTTGATGTCAGATTTAATTACCATTTGGATTGTTAGTCCGCTAAAAGAATCTGTGTTTCTTGCTCATGAGGTGATTATAAGAGTGAAATCAGTTCTCCAAAGACAGATTATGTACTTATGCCTCTTTATAGACCAAACGAGCTGCCATCAAGTTAACTCCAACCTATGGTGACCCCACGAGTGGCAAAGCAGGATTGTATTCCATAAGATTTTCAAAAGGGTGACCTTTCAAAAGTGCATCACTGGGCTTTCTTCAGAGTCTCCTCTGAATAGATTTGAACTACTAATCTTTTGGTTGACTGTGGAGCACTTAGCCAAAGACGCCAATCTCTTTACCAAGCTGTCACAAAGATATAAGGACAGAAGTGGAATTGCTTTGTTGCACACCAAAGGAACAGTGGAAAGGCACAAGAAATCAACTTCTCCCCACTTCCCAGCTTCCCTCAAGGCCAGGTCTGCCTGGGACCATCCATTTGAACAGGCACCGGGGAGGACAAGGGAGGGTGAGAAGCAATCATTTCCCCAGGCACAAGCAGAAATTAGAGGTAAAATTTAATTTAACTAAGCCTTACTCTGGCCAAATTGATTGATTTGGGCAATGAATTGAGCAAATTGGCCGTTGGCTTGGGGGTTGCAGATATAACCTGTATCGGATTACAATCCCAAGGCTTCTGGGGGAAATCAATGTGGTAAATTCTGTCCCAAGTCACCTGGGTGTTTTTGTGGCATCAATGGGGGTGTGACCCCGTCATTAACAAAAATTTTCCGTATAGCGTACTGATGTGTCTCGTTGGAAAGGACAATTCTTAATCTCTTAAAACTGAACTGACAGAATTCCTGGGTCATGTACACAGTTAAGGATTTAGCTCCTAACCAGAAGGTTGGTAGTTCTAATACGTGCAGAGATGCCTCAGAAAGCAGGCTTTGAAAATCCTATGAAGTACAATTCTATTCTGATTTCTGGATGGTTGTCCTGAGTCAAAATCCACTCAATGGCAATTTTTAAAATCTTGAATAGTTGAATTGATAAGCTACTTGGGGAAACAGAAAAAGAGAGGAAGACCCTCAACAAGGAGGATTGATACAGCAACTATAACAGTGGATCCAAGTATATTAGAACTGATGAGGATGGCACAGGACAGGGCAAGGTTAAGATACATTGTTCATAAGGTCACTCTGAGTTGTAGTCAATTTGATGGCATCTGCTAACAACAATAACAACATGGTTAACAGCACAGCCATAGTCACAACTTCTCTGGGCCCAACCTTATTGGTAATAGTGTTGTTATTATTCATTGGCTTGAAGTTGGAACCAACTCATAGCTGAGCAGCCAGTGGGTTTTTAGAGGCTATAAATCATGTTGGAGGAGGTTGCTCAGGTTTCTCTCTCAGAGATGCTGGTGGATTCAAACCGCCTGACCACGGGTTGGCAGCTTAACTCTTGCCTACTAAGCCACTAGAGAAAAATGCTCGCCTTGTACCACCAAGTGAGCTCACAAAGGTATTAGGAGATTGTGCGGGGGGTGGGGGGGAAGGAAAAATTCTCACCCCACAGTTGTATAATAGGAACGAGATAGTCCCCTTTTGAGGAAGAGTAGAATAGAAAGCATTCAGAAGTCACTGTTATGTAACTAAGGCAGGATCTTCGCGGGCAGGCTTGGTGAAGACCTTCCATTCTCTGGAGGTGGCGGAAGCTTCTTCCAGGACAATCTTCCTCCTTGGGCCCCACATGCAGTGAGCACTGGAGACGATGCACTTGGGGATTGCTGGTGTTGTTGTTGAGAGGTAACAACTCTTTGTATAGCAGAAGGAAATCCTGTCCTCATCATCTTCGCTGCACTCAGGCCCATTGCTGCAGTCACCACGTCAGTCCATCCTGTTGAAAGTCTTCCTCTCCTTTGCTCATGTCCTGCTTTTCCTGGGATAGTACAGCTTTTACTGGGTCCTCTCTACTGTTGCAGTTGGAGGACTTGGATGCAGTTTTATAACCAGAGACTTTTATTTTTTTAGTTAAAGATATTTTTTTTATTTTACTTTGATTGATTTACAAAGTTTGAATACATTTTTTTCCACAAAAGATCCAGGCTTTTTCGTTATTATTTGCCAATGAGGCAGCTCTGACTCATGGTGACCTCATGTCCTGCAGAATAAACACGGCGCTGCCCCGCCCCCTCTTCATGAGCTCGGCTATGTGCCGGTCCATTAGGGCCGCGACTGAGTGTCTTAAGGGCTTCCCAATCCAGGGGGCTCACCCTCCTGCACTCAGAGCATTCATTGCTGTCAAGTTGGAATCTATTCATAGCTGACGCTCCATTGGAGTTTGGAGATCGTAAATCTGTATGCAGAACAGATCATCTGGGACACTGGGCTGTATGAGGAGGAATGTGGCATCAGGATTGGTGGAAGAGTCATCAACAAACTGCATTATGCAGATGACACAACCTTGCTTGCTGAAACTGAGGAGGACCTGAAGCACTTGCTGCAGAAGGTCGGGGACTGCAGTCTTCAATACAGATTGAAGCTCAACATCAAGAAAACAAAGATTCTCACCACTGGGCCAATTGGCAGCATCAGTATGGATGGTGAAGAGATTAAAATAGTTAACAGTTTTAGTTTGCTTGGCTCCACAGTCAACACTCTTAGTACCAGCAGCCAGGAAATCAAGAGACGAATTGCATTGGGAAAATCAGCTGTGAGGGACCTCTCAAGAGTACTGAAGAGCAACGACATCAGGCTGGAGACTAAGGTGTGCCTGATCTGGGCTATAGTCTTTGCAATTGCATGTTATACACTGAAGATCTAGATAGTGACTAAGGATGATAGAAAGAGAACTGATGCCTTTGAGCTGTGGTGCTGGAGAAGAGTGTTGAATATACCATGGACTGCTAGGAGAACAAACAGGTTTGTCCTGGAGAGGGTGAAGCCGGAATACTTCTTGGAGTCAAGGATCCTGAAGCTTCGTCTGTTGCAAGGATTGACCAGTCCCTGGAGAGGAACACCATGTTTGGTAGAGTGGAGGGACAGCACAGCAGAGGAAGACCCTCTATGAGATGGATCAATTCAGTGATTGGGGTAGTGGGAATAAGTGTGTCAGAGGCTGTGAAGTTGGCACAGGACAGAGCAGAGTTTAGGGCTCTTGTACATAGGGTTGCTATGAGTTGCAAGAGACTCAACAGCACATAACAACAACAACAACAACAACAACAAATCACACAACCTTCTCCTCTGGAGTCAATGGCGGATCCAAACTGCCAGAGAAGTGTGCTCTTTGAGCTAACAGCACAACTTTCTACAGACTAAGTTCCTTCTCACATTGTATCAAATAATATTGTCTTGTGATCCACAGGGTTCTCAAGGTCTAATTTTCAGGAGTCAATCTCTAGGCTCCTCTTCCTTGTCTCTTTTAGCCTGAAAGCTCCTCTGAAACCTTCTCAGCATGGATAACACTGCCTGCATTTGAGACAGGAGTGATACAGCTTCTAGTTTCAAGGCATCAGGCAAACCAGCAACACAAAGACCAATTGCTGAGAGGCAAGATTTTAAGGACGAAGTGATGGTTTTGCCTTAACTCCTTCTCAAACGTGTTAAGTTTCTCTCACATTTGCTTCCAGGTGATTCCATATGCCAAAACGACTATATTCTTTCCCAAACATGTTTCTCCAGCCTGCTCTCTTTCTTAGCTTCTTTTACCAAATTTTTTCCCCATCTTTGTGTAAAGTTCCAGCGTAGACACCCAGTGAATCCATAGATTTAGGAAGGCCACGTCTTAAATCTGACTCTTGACTCAAAACAGAGCTCTTTTGTTTTACTGAAAAGTCCTGATGAATTGTTGTTATTCCAAGTCTGTTCTTGGTCTTATATCTTCCCATTTAGGGTCTGGATACAGTAAATCCTTCATCTCGGAAGTCTCCGGGTTCCTCTCAACTCTGCTTGAAAGCCAGACAAACTTACTTGAGCTTGTCTCTGTCTTATGGCCTAAAACCAGCAACAGGCAATACACAATCATCTGGGACTCACTTTCAACAGCTAATTTTTAGAGTCCTAATTTCAGCAGCCATATACCTGCTTTACACAATGAGTGAATTTTTTCTCTTTTCTTTTTCTTTTTTTTTTGGATTTCCACTCATTCATTGTTGTACTTTTCTCCCCTCCCAACCCTCCCCCCTAGTACACTACCCTCTTGGAAAAGCAAAAGAAAAATTTTTCTTTTCATAAATGTTTTACCACCACACTTATCCATCTTTCCTCCTGTATGTGTTACCCACCCTACTGACTTATTATGCCTGTGTCACACAGTTCCCATTTCCTGATTCTGAAAGTGTCGTGCTAATGTTAGCTCTTGTTAGGCTAGATAATACTATCATAACAGAGTCAGACATGTAATGGCTCAACACTTAGACTAGTCCTGAACATTTAGTATAGTCCTGAAAGATGAGAGAGAGAGGAAAGAGAGAGAGAGGAGAGGGAGAGGGGAGAGGAGAGAGACAAAGAAAGAGAGAGAGAGAGAGAGGCCAAGAATAAAAGAGGGACACATAACTTCTCACTTTCTATTGGCTAGATCTCAGACACAGGATGATTGGCTAGATCTCAGTCACATGATGACAACTAGCAAGGGAGGCTAAGGGAAATGTAGACTTGTGTGTACAGGAAGGGAAAAAAAGACTTTAAAAAACCATGAGGAGTGTCTACCATAGTCTCCCTTTCTGAGACACTGGTTCCATTGTTGTTGTTGTTGATTGCTGTAGAGCATAAAGTCAACTATATCTCCTCAAAATACATGTTTACCTGAAGGGGCCATAATTCTCAGTGTTTTGGATGTTGTTATTGTTGTTATGTGCTGTCGAGTTGCCTGCAACTCATAATGACCCTATGTACAACAGCCCTAAACCCTACTCTATCCTGTGCCAATCTCACTGTCTCTGACACACCTACCCCCATTACCCCAGTCACTGAATCAATCCATTTCACCAAGGGTCTTCCTCTCCTGTGCTGTCCCTCCACCCTCTCAGGCATGACGTCCCTCTCCAAGGACTGGTCCCTCTTTGCAACATGTCCAAAGTATGTTAGATGAAGCTTCAGAATCTTTGCCTCCAAGAAGGAGCCTGGCTTCACCCTCTCCAGGACAAACCTGTTTGTTTTTTAGCAGTCCACAGTATATTCAATACTCTTCTCCAACACTACAGCTCAAAGGTATCAATTCTCCTATCATCATTGTCATTGTCCAGCTCTCTGATGCATAGCAAATGATTGCAAAGACCATGGCATGTATCAGACACATCTTAGTCTCCAGGCTGACATCATTGCTCTTCAGTACTTTAGAGAGGTCTCTAACCTTAGACTTTGCCATTGCAAAAATTCTTTTGATTTCCTGGCTGCTGGTGCCAAGTGTGTTGATTGTGGAGCCAAGTAAATTAACCGTGAACAATCTCAACATCTTCACCATCCATCATGATGCTGCCAATCGGCCCAGTAGTGAGAATCATTGTTTTCTTGATATTGAGCCTCAATACATACTGAAGGCTGCAATCCCTGACCTTCTGCAGCAAGCGCTTCAAGTCCCCCTCAGTTTTAGCAAACAGGTTTGTGTCATCTGCATAACGCTGTTTGTTGATGAGTCTTCCTCCAATGCTGATGTCACATTTCTCTTCATATAGCCCAGCCTCCCAGATAATCTGTTCTGCATAAATATTGAAAAGGTATGGAGATAGGATACATCCTTGGCATACACTCTTCCTAATTTTCAACCATGCAGTGTTTCCTTGCCCTGTTCTGATGACTGCCTCCTGGTGCAAGTATAGGTTTCGCATTAACATGATCAAGAGTTTTGGGATTCCCACTCTTCTCAGAGTCAGCCACAGTTATGATCCACTCAAGCAAACGCCTTTGCATAGTCAATGAAACACAGACAGACATTCCTCTGGTACTCTCCGCTTTCAGCCAAGATGCATCTAACATTAGCTACAATGTGCCTAGTACCATGACCTTGTCTAAACCTAGCCTGCACTTCTGGCAGTTCTCTGTTGATGTGCTGTTCCAGTCATTTTTGGATAATCTTCAGCAGAATCTTGCTTGCATGTGATTTTAATGATATTGTTCGGTAATTTCCACACTCTGTTGGATCACCTTTCTTTGGAATGGAATGTCTCCTCAAAATAACATGTTTAACTGAAGGGGCCATCATTTTCAGTGTTTTGCATGTAATAGCTAAGTAATGGTCCCTGTGATTTGCTAAATGAATCAGAAGATTAAGGGTGGAATACAGCATCACCACCCAGAATTGGAAAGAGGAATTTCCCTAGGATGCGGCCTGCAATACCTTTTCTCTTTCAAAAGATATAAAGAAAAGCAATCAAGCAGAGAAAGGACCTCTGTACCACCAAGAAAGAAGAGCCAGGAGCAGAGTATATCCTTAGGACCCAAATCCCTGCCCTGGAATCTCAACACAAGAAAACTGCGGCATATGGGGATTTCCAAAGAACACAAATTCTACACATTGAAAGGAGACAAGGACCTTCCATCAAGACAAACAGAGATTGCATTTCCTTAGAACAAGCAGTAGTGAATATGCCACGGACTTCCCAAAGAATAAACAGTGATGTCTTGGAGAAGATGCAGCCAGAGTGCTCCTTGGAGGCAAACTTTGTCTCACGTACTTTGAGTATGTTGCTAGGAGAGGCTATTCCTTGGAAAAGGATGTCAAGCTTGAGAAGGTGGAGGGATGGTGAAGGAGAGGAAGATGCTTAACCTGGTGGATTGACACAGTTACTGCAGCAACGGGCTCAAGTGTGTCAGAGATTGTGAGGTTGACACAGGACAGGACAGGATTCAGATCTGTTGTTCATAGGATCGTTGAGTCATCCTTGATTTTTTTTGTGTGTGTGTGTGAGAAAAAATTGTATTTAGCATTAGCCAGCTGGACTCAGTTTAGATGATCCCAATTTTGTTGGCAACGTCCAAAGCATCATAGTCAGGAGCAAGTAAAACATAGGCCTTCTCTCCATCAGGCCTAATCCAAGTGTTGACTTTGGCCACATCAGTATGATAGAGCTTCTTTACAGCTTGTTTGATTTGGTGCTTGTCGGCCTTGACATCCACAATGAACACAAGTGTGTTGTTACCTTCTATCTTCTTCATGGCTGACTCAGTGGTCAGGGGAAATTTGATGATGGCATAGTGGTCAAGCTTGTTTCTCCTGGGGGTGCTCTTCTGGGGGTATTTGGGCTGCCTTTGGAGTCTCAATGTCTTAGGATCTTCTTTTTTTGTCTGTGGATGCCCTTCAGGACGGCCTTCTTGGCCTTTAATGACTTTGCTTTGGCTTTAGTTTTGGGAGGGGCAGGGGCTTCCTTCTTCAGTTTTGGTGCCATTTTCATAGAAAGCGAGTCATACTTGATTTGACAGCACTTAGCAACAATAACATCAGTGCTAAGGAGTTGTGCTGCCAGCCCAAAGGCACACTGTTCTTATCCACCAGCGGGTCCCTGGGAGAAAAATGGACAATCTCCTGCCTTGTGATTTACAGCTTCTGAAAACAGACTAGAGGGTCAGTTATGAGTCAATTCTAGATCAGCAGTACACAACAACAACACATAATTATAACCCTAATTCACCATGTTTGTAAAATACTCTATTTTGTATTTATGCACTTTCAACAAT
Organism: Elephantulus edwardii; assembly: GCF_000299155.1. Taxonomy (NCBI): domain Eukaryota; kingdom Metazoa; phylum Chordata; class Mammalia; order Macroscelidea; family Macroscelididae; genus Elephantulus; species Elephantulus edwardii. Next base: position 2,025,040 of record NW_006399888.1, on the reverse strand, counting down.
CCCATTTGGGTCTTGCAGTGTTGGTGGTGGGAGGCAGGAAAGATTCTCCTAGATTTTTTCAGCGATGACACAACAAAGCAATTCCTAAAGAGTTAAGTGTGTCTCATGGTTCCAGTAAGGTAGAGGCCTGACCAAGAATAGCACAGGGATCTATATCTCCCTTCTTGCCTCTTGCCACACTATACTTTGTGTACATTTTTTTGATGAAAAGTCAGACTTTATTCTAAGCTACCCAAGGCCCTAACTGGCTTCTTGTTTTAATTAAGCCACTTACGTACTGAATTTATTATGGTTGCCAGGGGGAGATTTGGCCGCATAAATCACCCTGGAGAAAAGCCCTGCAACTTGGCTTTTAATTGGATTGGCTAAGGATAAGTCAAGCAGAACCACATGCTAATTTTAAAAGAATCCTATTTATTAAGCAGCGAGGGCTCCCTTTTACCCCTTCACATTATAGTTACTAATGGTCTCCTTTCCTCAGTCATTTAAAATCCTTTTCTCTTCCTTAGGTCTGCATGCTCCCCTGGAGGTGCAGTCCTTCATGGGGACCTTTGGACTATCATGCTGATCTCCGTGTGCAAAACTACTGAGCTTGCTTTCCTGAATGCAGAAGAGCCTCTCTGCCTCTCATTTCCCCTCTTCCATCCACAGCAGAATCAAGCCTGAGACACTAGATAGTGAGTCAGCTGGTCCAGCATGTGGATTAGGAGCTGTGTGGATCGTGCAGCACCAGCCCAGAGGAAGTTGAGCTCTAATCCCCAGTCTTGAGAATACCAAACCCTGGGAGATCCACAATTCTGCAAATCTCCTGGTCTGATGGAGTTGACCAAACCCCATTCTTCAATTTGATTAATGCCTCTCACCTGTTTACTCACCTCTGTTCATGCCAAATCCAAAGCAGCTGTCACAGAGATGACTTTAACCAACAGTGACCAACTCAATGGGACCAACTCACCATACACTAGAAGCACATCTTAAAGTCTTTCTTTTTAAGATTTCTCTGGGTTCAGGAAAGCCAGCTGTCTTAGTAATTAAGCAAGTTAACTGTTTGTCCTACTCAAGGAATCCAGTATAAGCCAGGTAAATGAGAGATTATAGGCAGTCTTCTTTAGAGGCAAGGATATTCCTTAGAGGCAAGGATGATGAAACTCAGTCTCATAGACCTCGGGCATGCTGTCAGGAGGGCTAGTCCTTGATGAAGGACATCAAGCTGGGAAAGGCAGAGGGTCTGGTGGCTTAGAGGTAAGTAGTTGCCTTGTCAAATCCAAAAGCCATGCAATTTTAATCCACCAGCTGCTTTGCTGGAAAAAAAGATAGGCAATCTCCTCCCGTGTGATTTACTGCCTCCGAAAACCTGCAAGAGGGTCAGCTATGAGTTGGTTCCAACTCAATGGTACGTAACAACAGCCTCCATGAGGTAGACTAGCACAATGGCTGCCACAATGAACTTGACAATGGTGGAGACCATGATGGTAGCGCAGGCTGGGACAAGATTTCTATGTGTTCACAGAGTCACTATGAGAGTTATCTGACTCGACCACACAACGACAGGCATTCTCAAGGGCAATTAATACCAAATAACCTTTTGGTGACATCTACAAACTTAGTTCACTTGCTTATATATGTTAGACAATGCCATTTTCATGCAGGAAAGTGGGGAGGGAGTGGAAGGATGTGGTGACGCCCCCCAACTTTTTTTTCTTTTAAAGCTCTTTATGTGCACTAGGTGCAGTTTTGGGGGAAATGTCATGAAAAAGAAGGGGCTCACATCGCAGATAACCAGGTCTGTGGGAGAAATGGAAAAAAGAGGCTACACTCTTGGGCCTTGTCATGTGGACCTGGATCCTGGGTCTCTTGGGGTTCGGTGGAGCACTCCAGAGCCAGGCGAGCATAACCTTAGCGCTGGAATTTGCTATAGGAATTGCACTTGAATTAAACCAGGCTTAATATAGCCTGAGCATTACTAATAACAATAATTCTGCAAGCTATACCTACCCACCAAGAAGCTCTGAGGGTCTACTGGCAAGAAGTTGCACCACAATACTGAAGACATGTGGTTTGAACATGTGTACGGAACAATGATGGGAAATCTCCTCCCATCTGTGATTAACTTCCTCTGAAAACTTGCTGGAGTATCAGCGATGGGTCAGTTCTGACTCCATGGTGCACAACAACAACAATATACCCACCCATCAGGAGCTCTGATGTCCCTATTACTCAGCAGTCCCATTGCCTCTGGCAAATCAGTGCGCCATTAATTGTGATTTGTCCGTCCAGGGCCTTTCTGACTTAAGTAGGAAACACTCCAAGAACTATCATCTATCTTCCAGACACCTTTGAGAAGGAAAGTATGCATTGAGTTATTTCTTTCTTACACTGGAAGTCTATTTTTAAATTTCTCAAAGATTCCCCTAAGAGAAAATACTGGAAAACCACAGATAAGCAAAATTGGTAAAGCTAATGCTTCTTTCTCTGGATATAATATGTCTCTCTAATGAAGGCAGGAGTGGCATCCACTTCCTAAACAACATGCCTCCAGAAACTCTATGAACTTTGATAAATGTCAACAGTTATAGAGGGGCTTCAGGTCTTTTGTTCATAGGGTCACTCAAAGGCAATCAACAACAACAACAATGCCTTACTATGGGGCTCTAGTGGCCTGGTGGTATAAAGCTGTGCTGCCATCTCAAAGGCACTTGGTTCGAATCCACCAGCTGTTTCACCGGAGAAGGATGGGTAATCTCCTGTGTGATTTACTGCCTCTGAAAACTCTCTGGAGAGTCAGCTATGGGTTGATTCTGACTCGATAACACACGGCAACAATAGTAACAATACCCTACTAGATACAAGCATTTGATGACAACTATCTTAGCAAAACTTTAGTGACAGACTTAAGTCAGAGGGAGCCAGAGTTGATATCTATTAGTGGTAGTTCCATTTCAGTCTGAGAAATCAAGAAGCTTCTGAGACTCCATATTTAAATGAAGATATGATAAAATCTACTATGACGTTCTCTGCAGTCTTGGTTTCTTAAAATGCAGTAGCCCTGATAGAAGAATAATTCCCTTTATTTTCTCTCTTTATTGACCTGCTAGTTATAAAATCCTTTGTTATTTTTAAGAGTACTCTCAAAATAAAATTTACTCTTGACTTAGAATTCCATCCACGTTAGTTATTGACCACTATGTTGATGATCCAAGGGCGCTCTCATAGCAACGCTAACCCAAAGGCTGAGCTTCCTTGGTGACTGGGATTCACCAGTCCCAGCCTCCTCCCAAGACTGGAGGGTCAGCTGTGAGATGGAACTGATTTAACTGCAAAGAGAGAGAAAGACGAGAGGGTTCAAGAGCGTTAGAACACACTAAATTACTCTGGTGGCGTAGTACGTTTTACATTGCACTGCTAATGGAAAGATCAATGGTTTGACTCCATCCGCTTCTTCTGGGGAGGAAAGACAGGTATTCTCCTTCCTTAAAAACTTCTTGTTGTTGTTGTTGTCGTCGTCGTTATGTGCCGTCGAGTCGCTTGTGACTCATAGCGACCCTATGTACAACAGCTCTAAACTCTGCTCTGTCCTGTGCCAATCGCACTGTCTTTGATACACCCATCCCGATTACCCCAGTCACTGAATCAATCCACCTCATAGAGGGCCTTCCCCTCCTGTGCTGTCCCTCCACCCTACCAAGCATGATGTCCCTCTCCAAAGACTGTTCCCTCATTGCAACATGTCCATAGTATGTTAGATGGAGCCTCAGAATCCTGGCCTCCAAGGAGCCGTCTGGTTTAACCCTTTCCAGGATGAATCTGTTTGTTTTCCTAGCAGTCCATGGTACCCTCAATACTCTTCCCCAGCACCACAGCTCAAAGGCATTAGAGCCTCAGAAACCCTGCACAGTGAGTGATGACCATGGGTTTGGTTTTATTGGATTCAGAGCATTGTGACTACATTTACTGTCTTCTGTATTGTTATGTACACCAATTTTTTTTTAAAAAATTTAGACTTAATCTGTGTTTATTATTATCATCAATCATTTTGTTTGTACATCCTTTATGCAAATATGTTTGTTTCACTTTTCACTTAACTGGCATACAAATACAAATCAGTTTTTCAGGAATTTCTGACTAATACATTTTCTGACCCTCCGAATGTCTAAAATAGATCTCCTCTTGCCTTCCCACATGAATGTAAACTTACCCGAATATGAAACGTAGAGTTCCAGAAATCAGAATTTGTTTGTTTTGAAATGTGAGACTTACAGGACTTTTCCTTTATTGTAGCTCAAAACACTTGCCCGTTTATATTTAAGAGGGGATCTTTTCTCCTTTTTTGATTTTACATATTACTGTTCTCTTTTCATTTGTGGGATGTGTCTTAAGTGGCAAACTTTATTTAGGATGCCAAAGACACAACAGTGAAAGATAACATTACTCCTGTTAAAGAGTGCAATAAATACATGTCCTTGGCAGATAAATGAGCAAAACATTTGTCACAATGGAGTGGATTAAGGACCATAACATGGTAATAAAAGGTATTATGAAACCATGGAAGAACATAAAACCTAGACATTTGAAGTTAGACGTCATGGAGTCAACTACTACTCATAGGGACTCTATAACGACAGATAACCCTGCACTGTTCCACCATCCACACAGCCTCCACCATACTCAAGCTCACAAGTGCAGTTTCTCTATCAACACATCTCTTTGAGATCTTAGAAATGGCTTCTGTAGGACATCTAAGACAGTTTCATAACATCCCCCACAATAAGTCTAACATCTTCTTCTCTTTGGCCACCTTGATCTTAATGATCTATCTATCTATCTATCTATCTATCTATCTATCTATCTATCTATCTATCTACCTAGCTACCTACCTACCTACCTTCCTACCTATCATTAGAGATCCTTCCTAATCAACCGGAGAAACTTGTCTTCTGAACCTGGAGAAGGGCCTCCAATCTACAGCTTCAAAAGGAGTTGGAGTTAATATTAGATGTCAGTTAATGAACAGACAATTAGTCACTGGGCTTCACACAGTCTAGTGACCACAGGGTCAGAGCTTCTGAACTGTGTAGTCTCTTCTCCATGCTCCAGAGATTTGTTGAACCACGTTTCTCTGACCTGATCAACCAGAGCATGATAAACAGCTTGTATGATATCTCCAAATATTCTTAGAGACTGTCAAGCATGATTTCATTGCTTTATAGTTTTCACCTGCCTCCCCCAGCAATGTTTGTTGCAGAGATTGATGAAGTCAAGGCCAATGCTACACATGAGTGGTTGCTTTAATTTGGATTTCTCCAGAAGGTAGACTTGAGACAAGGTTTCCATGGCAAGGAGTGAATTTGGAAGTATGGAGAACACTAGCAGGGGAGTGGGACAATGAGATAGGGAAGAGAAGGCAGTCAATGTTGTTCTTGTTGTTAGGTGCCACTGAGTTGAGTACAATTCATAGTGATCCTACGAACGACAGACCTAAACCCTGTCCTATCCCATGCAATCCTCATCATCTCTGTCACACTTGATCCCATTGCTGACTCTCCACTTTTCTAAGCATAATGTCCCTCTTTAAGAAATAGCTTCACCTACCAACTTGCCAAAAGTATGAGACAGTGTCAGGACAGTTTTCATGGACAACTAGAGCTACATCTCAGTAAGAACGCTGGTAACAAAAGTAGAATATTTGCTGCCTAAGAGTCATCCCACCTAAGACTCAAGAGATCTTGGGGTACCTGTGCCTTACCTCCTGAAAGCTGTTTCCAAGAGCTGGCCTCTTTCCAGATGCCTGTGACAGGTGTGGGCAGAGTGGCCTTCGGAGTGTTTGGAAAGAGCTCCCAACTGAGGGATGCTGATTCTGGAAGCTGGAAGTGGGCTTGGAGCTCACTGAAGTGATGTAGACAGGAATATTCCTGGTCCCTCCTGCTCTATGTCTAGCTTGAACTACTCCTCAAGTACTACCGTTGTTTGCTATCATTTAAACATCTCTGGGCACATGGCACATATAACAAAATGAAATTGTCTAGTCCTATGTTGTTGTTGTTGATTGCCTTCAAGTCAAGCATGACGCATAATGACCCTATGAACAAAAGCCTTGAAGCCCCTCTACAACTATTGACATTTATCAAAGTTCATAGAGTTTCCAGGGGCAAGTTGTTTAGGAAGTGGATGCCACTCCTGCTTCCAAAATAAAACAAAAATCCTCACCACTGCGTCAATAGGCAGCACCATTATAGATGAAGAAAAGACAGAAGGTGAAATCAAAAGATATATTGTATTGGGAAAAAAATCTGTTGCCAAGGACATCCCCAAAGGGCAGAAGAGCAAAGATATCCATTTAAAGATGAAGACACACCTGATCTAAGCCATAGTCTTTTTAATTATTTGCTCTCCATCTGCATTTGGAAGATGGAGAATGACTAAGGATGACAGGAGAAGAATGAATGCCTTTGAGCTGTGGTGTTGGAAGAAAGTACTGACTCTCCCAGGACTTTCCAAAAGAACAAACAAATATGCCCTGGTGAGGGTGCACCTAGGGTGTTCTTTAGAGGCAAGGAGGGTGAAACTTTGTCTCATATACTTTGGGTGTGTTATTAGGAGAAGCGAGTCTTGGGAAAAGACATCATGTTTGGAAAGGTAGAGGGTCAGCATAAGAAAGGAAGATTCTCAACATGCTAGACTGACACGATGACTGTAACAAAGGGTCCATGTATGGCAGGGATGATAGGAATGGCACAGGATAGGGCAGCACTCAGATCTGCTGTTCTCAGAGCTGCTGTGAACCATAGTCCACTCAACATCACTTAACAAGCTCTACACCATCCTTGAGTACAATTGCAGACCGAACTGTGGTGACCTGTAAGGTTTTCAGAAGTAGATCTGCAGTCTTTCCGTCCCAGGTTATTTTATCTGGAAAATCTGCAGAAATATATTCCTTATCACAGCAACATACAAGTCTCCTCTGACAAATGGGTGGTGGGCGGAAGAGTCAACTTGACCCTACACAACGCAGCCAGTGGGTCAAGACCTGAGACCTTAAAGAGTTTTGGGGCAGAGCACAACATGGGAGGGAGAGTGACTGGTTTCATTGAGTGGGAACGAAGCCCAGTTCTCCCTCATAGAATAACATCTTTTAAAACCTCATCCTGCTTTTAGATCCTTGCCACAGGTGGGGTGTGGGGTGTGGGGTGTGGTGAATCACATTTGAAGAGCACAAGCTATTGTCACCTCTGCCCTTTGTGTTTATACAGTAAGCCAAGAGCAGCCTCAGATCATCCCTAGGGTCATCTTTTCTCATCCACTCACTCTCCCTCTGAACTAACTCACCAAATATTTTAAGAGGAAAAATGTTTTCATGTTTAAAAACAATTATTGAGCCACTGTGCCAGGCACTGATGATTTCTCCCAGAAGGGTAGTCAAACATGGTACAGTTGAGCACTCAATGTTCTTCCTTCATTAACAAACAACCTCTTTCTCCTGCAGATTTCTACTGAACAATTCCGTGGACATAGACGTTTATTCCACTTCTTTTATGCCACCCCTGGGGTTGATTCCTTTGTTATAAGGCTTCAACTGTCATGTTTATCTTTGTAAGATAGATAGATAGATAGATAGATAGATAGATAGATAGATAGATAGATAGAAAAAAATGATTGGGCCTAAATGATTATACCAATACAATTATTGTTGTTATGTGCTGTTGAGTCAACTGCAACTCATAGCGATCTAATGCACAACAGCTCTGAATTCAGCCTTATCTTGAACCAATCTACTGTCTCTGACACATCTGCCTCTGTTGCAACATTCACTGTTATCAAGCTGTCTCATCCAGGGTCTTCCTCTCCTATGTTGACCTTCTACCCTTCCAAGCACGATGTCCTTCTCGAAGGACTAGTCTCTCCTGGAAACATGCCTAAAGTATGTGAGATGGAGCTTCACAACCCTTGACTCCAAGGAGCAACCTGGTTTCACCGTCTCCAGCACAGACCTATTTGTTCTCTTGGCAGTCCATGATATGTTCAATACTCTTCTCCACCACCATACATAACTCAAAGGCATCAATTTCCTCTGTCTTCCTTAGTCATTGTCCAGCTATCAGATACATAGCAAGTAATTGGGAAGACCATGGCTTGGATCAGGCACACCTTAGTCTCTAGTCTGACATTGTTGCTTCTTGTCACGCTGGAGAGGTGTTTGTCAGCAGACTTTTCCAAAGAAACTCTACCAATACAATTAATAAAATGGAATCATGACTATTTTAAGCTTTGCAACAAAAACTATTCGAGGAGTATTAAACATATATTATATTTCTATTATAGATTCTACTGAAGATTACCCAAAATCGACTGGATCAACACATCAGCAGAGAACTGCCAGAAGTCCAGGCTGGGTTTAGAAGGGGTTGTGGTACTAGGGATATTGTAGCTAATGTTAGATGGATCTTGGCTGAAAGAAGGGAATACCAGAGGAATGTCTATCTGTGTTTCATTGACTATGCAAAGGCGTTTGACTATGTGGATCATAACAAACTGTGGCTGACTCTGAGAAGAATGGGAATCCCAAAACACTTGATCATGCTAATGAGAAACCTATACTTGGACCAAGAGGCAGTCGTCAGAACAGAGCAGGGCAACACTGCATGGTTCAAAATTGGGAAGGGCGTACTCCAGGGATGTGTCCTGTCTCCATACCTTTTCAAACTGTATGCAGAACAGATTATCCGGGAGGCTTGGCTCTATGAGGAGGAATGTGGGGTCAAGATTGGTGAAAGATCTATCAACAATCTGCGATATGCAGATGACACAACTCCGCTTGCTGAAACTGAGGAGGACCTGAAGTGCTTGCTGCAGAGGCTTCAAGAACTGCAGCCTCCAATATGGATTGAGGCTCAATGTCAAGAAGACAAAGATTCTCACCACTGGACCAATTGGCGGCATCAGGATGGATGGTGAAGAGATTGAGATTGTTCATAGCTTTAGTTTGCTTGGCTCCACAGTCAACACTCTCGGCACCAGTAGCCAGGAAATTAAAAGGTGTATCGCCATGGGAAAGTCTGCTGTTAGAGATCTCTCCAAAGTACTGAAGAGCAATGATGTCTCTCTGGAGACTAAGGAGCATCTGATACAGGCCATGGTCTTTGCAATCACTTGTTATGCATCAGAGAGTTGGACAATGACCAAGGAGGATAGAAGAAGAATTGATGCCTTTGAGCTGTGGTGCTGGGGAAGAGTATTGAGGGTACCATGGACTGCTAGGAAAACAAACAGATTCATCCTGGAAAGGGTCAAATTGGGCAGCTCCTTGGAGGCAAGGATTCTGAGGCTCCATCTAACATACTTCGGACATGTTGTTAGGAGGGACCGGTCCTTGGAGAGGGACATCATGCTTGGTAGGGTGGAGGGACAGCACAGGAGGGGAAGGTCCTCTATGAGGTGGATTGATTCAGTGCCTGGGGTAATTGGGATGGGTGTATCAGAGACAGTGCGATTGGCACAGGACAAAGCAGAGTTTAGGGCTGTTGTACATAGGGTCGCTATGATTCGCAAACGACTCGACGGCACATAACAACAACAATTATAAAAATAAGAATAGTCTAAAAGTATTATATTTTAGGGCATTATTTTTATCGTAGGAGTACGCAATGAGGGTTGCAGAGTGGATTATATTTGGGGGTAGGGGGTGGTGTTTGGGGAGGTGCGGGGGGGGGCGATTGTGTACCAATGAGGGAGTTTTTCTTTTGCTTTTCAAGGAGAGGAGCAAATGGAGGGGGGAGAAGGGTGCAACAATGAATGAATGGAATCCCAAAATCTCTGTAGATGTTCATTGAAATGAAAAATAAACAACCTAAATTTTAAAAACAAAAACAAAACAAAACAAAAATCATTATTACTAAATGACCACTAAATTAAAACATATAAAATAGTCATTGTAATAAATTGTGTCCTCCCAAAATGTGAGTCTACTTGTCTGGGCGACGATTCTCAGTCATTTGATTGTTATATGATGGTGTAAGAGGACTATTATGGGCTCAACACCATTACCAGCCTCATGATCTGACATAAAGTCTTTCTGGGCTGTGATCTGCATCACCTTCTATCTTACAAGGAACAAAAATAGAAGCAAACAAAGAAAGAGGAATCTGACTATCATCAAGAAAGAAGAGCAAGGAGTGGTGAACATTTTTGCAATCTAGAGTGCCTACATTGAGGAACCTTCTGGAGTCAGGGAAAGATTGAGGCCAAGACGCAGGGAATCTTCAAAGAATGCTGGGCTCTCAGATATTGAAATGATACAAGAAACTTCCTTTGGATTTAACCAGGAAAGTATTTCTCTAGGACTAGCACACTAAACTTGAACTAAACTGTAAGAGAATAATTTTCTGTTTGTCAAAGTTACTCCCTTGTGATTTATTTTATTCATTCAGTTATTTATTTATTTTACAGTAGCCTTTAACTGAGATAATCACACATGAAAATAGGGAAAAAACCCCCTCATGTCTAAAAGAAGAACATACGCAATTCATATACTCAGAAGTATAATATAACTAAAAAAACACCCATCTCACTGCAGTGGAGTAGATCCTGACTCCTGGTCACCCTCCAATGAGCTTCTGAGGTGCAAATCTTAATAGGAGGAAACAGCATCATTTTTCTCTAGGGGAGTAACTGGTGGATTCAAACTATCAACCTTTCTGTTAGAAGATCAACATGTACTACTGTATGCCACCAGAGCTCCTATAACATAACTAGAAACCAATGCAGACTACATCTCAACATCAAGAAAACATACATCCTCACCCCTGTACCTACATGAGAGACAGAAGAAAAATTGACTTTGTCAATGATTTAATTTTATTTGGACCCACAGTCAACACCACTGGTAACAGCAATCCAGAAATCAAAAGGCATGTGCTATGTCTCCAGAGAACTAAAGTATAAAGATGTCAGTTTGAAGACAAGGTGCACCTGATCCTAGCTATGGCATTTTTCAATTTCTTCTTTTGGATCTGGAAATTGGACAATGAATGTAAAAGGATAAGAGAAGAAGTGTCAATGCCTTTGAATTAAGGTGTTGGCTGAGAAGACTGTGTATCCCATGGACTTCCAAAAGAACAAACAAGTGTGTTTTGGAGAAAGTGAATCCAGGGTGCTCCTTAGAAGCAAGAATGGTAAAACTTGGTCTCCCATGCTTTGGCGTGCAGTCAGGAAGGGCTAGTCCTTGGAAAAACACAGCATTCTGGGAAAGATGAAGGATCAGAGAAGAAGACGACTCTCAACCAGGTAGACCGACGCAGTAATGGGCTTGAGTGTGGTGGAGTTCATGAGGATGATGCAAGGTAAGGTAAATTTCCAATCTGTGGTTCATAGCATCGCTATTAGTTGTAGTCAACTGGATGACACATTGCAAGAACAAGAACATTTTATGCATACTTTCCTGCATAATTATTGGATTTAGGAGGAAGCCAAGGATATAAAAACAACTAAATAATGAAAATCAGAATTAAAATTCAAGAATATGTAAAAATTTGTTCTCAAGTAATTAATACTGCTAAATAGATTACATTTTTAGAAAATAAAAGCAAACAAATTATTTCAACTGAAAAGACAAAATAGTCAGGGAAGTAGGAAGAAATTAAAGTCAATAAATAAATCAAGAACACACAAACACATAATAAAGAAGCCTAGAAAATAATCAAATAGGCCAAATTCTACAAATCAAATGTAAAGATCCAATAATAAAAAAGAAAATAAATAGAATGTAAAAATGTGAAAATTATCACTCATTATGGCATCCACTTCCATAATAGCTTGCCTCCGGAAACCCTATGAGCCTGGAGAGAGGATGAAAGGCACCCAGTTGTTGAGGACTCTCCTTCATAGGGTCACCTGCGACCCGAAGGCACTTAACAACAACAACAACAATAACAATGTACTTGAAGATTATTGAAATGGAGATTTTTATTGAGAAGTCCATGTTGTCAGAATTGACTCACAAGTCCATCCCTAAACTGATCACTAGCGAGGGAGTGCATTGATCTTGGTTAAGTTGTTACAGACATTGGGTGATCATTTTTTCAAACTAATATACAAATTATCAGACTAAAAAACTCTTGTCTGCTTTTGAGCGTTTCAAGAGTATTTTAATCTTTTCCTCCTATGTTGTTATTGTTGATGTTATATGCCATTGACTTGGAACCAACTCATTTTTGGCTTCCCAGAGAATTTTCAGAAACTGTAAATCTTGTGGGAGAAGTTTTCCTACCTTTCTCCAGAGGAGCAACTGGTAGATTTGAACCACGTACCTTTGGATGTTTTCTATGCAACTCCTTACCACCAGGCCATCAGAACTCCCATACAGATTTTATACATATATTTTAAAAAATTTCTTAGATATTCATGTATTCTATTGCTACATTAAACAAAATCTTCTGTCATTGCATTTTCCAATTAATTGTTGTTACGTATGAAAGCTATTGCTTTCTATGTATTAATTTTTAAAAATCACTGACTTACCACAATTCCTTTTGCTCATAGAGGTTCTTGGTCAATTCTCTTGGGGTTTCCAGGTACAAATCATACTGTCCACAACGAGGAAGAGGTCATCACTGGTATCTTTGTTGTTTTACCACTGTACCACTAGGGGATCGATCATTCTTAATGTTAAAATAATATAATATAAATTTTTTAAAAAGTCTTCTTAAAATGAAAGATTGAGTTGATGATCATTCTTAATGTTATTATTTACCAATTGTTATTTTTTTAAAAGTCTTCTTAAAATTAAAGATTTAGTTGAATGCTGTCAGTGTCAATATGTTAAATGTTTTCTTCTAAAAAGGATGTTGTTGTTGTTAGGTGCCATCGAGTCAGCTATGACCTATAGTGACCATGAGATTCTTGCTCTGTCCTGCTCCCTCCACACCCTCTCCAACATCCCCACTGTTATAGTTCCTGGGTCAGTTCATCTTGTTGAGAGTTTTCATCTCTTTCTTTGGTCTGCGACCCTTCTCAGTATGATATCTTTTCCCAAAGACTGCCTCCTCCTAACAACGTGGCCAAAGTATGTGAGAAGTTTCACCATCCTTGCCTCTAAGAAGCACCATGGAATCGCTTCTTCCTACACATATTTGTTTGTTCGTTTGGCTGCCCGGGAGATATTTAATGCTCTTTGCCAGCACCACATTCAAAAGCACTGACCATTCTTCTCTTATCCTTTAGCATGTGGGTTCATGCTAACCTCTCCTAACACCAAAGTGGTATAGTAGTGTGGAGCTGTGCTGCGACTCAAAGCCCACACGTCTTTGGCAGTTCAAGTCCATCAGAGGCTTTGTAGAAGGAAGATGGGCACGCTCCTCCCGTACAGCCTCAGAAAATGCACTGGAGGGTCAGCTATGGGTCAATTCCTAGTCAATGGCAATGAGAAATAGTAACTTTACTTAGTAATAGTAACACTGAAGTATACCTGCATTTATGGGGTGAACCCTTCTTGGTCATGCTACTCTTTTTTGTGTGTGTGGGAGAAAAAAAATTTGTGTTTAGAATTAGCCAGCTGGACTCAGTTTAGATGATCCCAATTTTGTTGGCAACATCCAAAGCATCATAGTCAGGAGCAAGTTAGACATAGGCCTTCTTCTCTCCACCAGGCCTAATCAAAGTGTTAACCTTGGCCACATCAGTGTCATAGAGCTTCTTGTTTAATTTGGTGCTTCTTGGCTTTGACGTCCACAATGAACACAAGTGTGTTGTTATCTTCTATCTTCTTCATGGCTGACTCAGTGGTCAGGGGAAATTTGATGATGGCATAGTGGTTAAACTTGTTTCTCCTGGGGACGCTCTTCTGGGGGTGTTTGGGCTGCCTTCGGAGTCTCACTGTCTTAGGCAGCCAGAAGGTGGGTGACGTGCGGATCTTCTCTTTTCTTTTGGCTGTGGATTCCCTTCAGAATGGCCTTCTTGGCCTTTAATGCCTTTACATCGGCTTCAGTTTTGGGAGGGGCAGGGGCTTCCTTCTTTGCTTTCAGCACCGTCTTCATAGAAAGGGGCTACTCTTCTTTTAATAACTTCCTTATTCTGGTTGCTGTTGTTAGTGTTTCATTCCATACACTTGTAAGTGAGAAAAAGGTACCCTTTTTTTTTTTAAATACATTTTTTTGGCTGGTTTTTATATCAATGTTACACTCATTTCATAAAAAGCCATGTATTAGAATTTAAAAACAGAGGTACTTTAAGCAGAAGTACATAGAACAGAATGAAAACAGAGCCTCAACTTTCCATTCTTTAATGTACAAACTTTTTTGTTCATTTGTATTCACTCCTTTCATGCAGAATGATCTCAAAACTGAGATTGAAGGCTTCTAATTTCGTGCAGAGTGACAGCAACAGCCAGGCTTTTATTTTCCCCAAATAAACAAACAAACAGATGTAGTTTAATTTGTGATTATAAAGTGAAGCAACATGAACACACAAAATTATTCATTTTATCTGGATAAATATGTGACATGAATGTGCATTCATAGGGTTTTAGTTATTTAGTAAAAATGTAAAGAAAACCTTAAAAGAATAAAAAGAAATAAAATTATATGCATAGAACAGGTACTACAGAAAGAGAAGCTCAAGAGGGAAGAAAATGAAAAACCTATATAATTGTAGGAAAGATCATATTTAAAAGAAAATAACAGAAAAGAAAGAGGAACTTTAACTCCATTTTAAAGTCTTAGCATGAGCCTGGAATACGTCCTGAATTTTAAAAAGCTGCCTTCACAAATCAGTTCTTTGAACCTGGGTATTGAACTGGTCATACACCTTAACAATGACATTCTTTTTCTGAGGTCGGGCAGGTGTCAGATATCACAATTGATTTCCAAATGGTCCTTTTCACTTCACTCAAACAAATGCACAGTAAGACAGCTTGTGCCCAATGGGTTTTGACGTAGGCAGTTTCAACAGCTTAATACATGTTATTATCTACAGGCCTACACAATGCACCTCAGACAGACAAGACTGAGGAAGCAATTTTACTAATAAACCTATCGCTGTGGGTTTCTGACTGATTCTGGCTTCTAGCAACTGAGTCTGTAAATCTTCACAGGAGAGACTGCCTCCTCCTCCTGCGGAACAGCTGTGGACGCAAACTACCCAACCTTCTGACCTTCAGTTAGCAGTTTGATAGGTAGCCCACTCTGCCACCAGAGCTAATAGGGTATCAGAAAAGCCTGGTCTTATCTCCGTACTGGGACCACCCTGGAATATACTGAATGGCATGTGCTTTTAACCAATCCTGTGAACCCACAGACTATTATTCACCTCCCTTGTCAAATACCAGCTTCTAGAGTCCCTACTTTTAACTTCTCATGATCTTTCAGTGAATTAGAAGTTTTGTAACCTTTTGCATCTGCTCACACAGCAGCCTTGTGCTGTTTAAAAGAATACTTTAGAATGTGCTTTGAAAAGAAAGGTGGAACTGTTTCCCTAAAGGCTTGGAAACAAATTCACAGCCTTGGAAGCTGTACCGCCACCTACTCCGTCCTACCAGATCGCCAAGTGTCAGGATCAACAAAATAGCAACGCATATGAGTAGTTTGGTGATTTTTTAACATATTAATTTCTGCTTTTATTGTTAAGACTTTTCTTCTTTAATTGCTTTTGTGTCTCCCCTCTGTCCAATTTTTTTAGTATTTTAGATATTGAATTAATTTCCTTTAAATGTACTTTCTTTGAAATAAATATTTAAGAGTTTTCTTTTAGCCATGATCTAGTTATATGCATAGTTTTGATGTATATTTTAAAAGTCAGGTTTCATTCAACCATTCATATACATTTTGTTGTATAACATTGATTGCAATTGATTAATGCTGTTTATTTCAATGTCTCATCAAATCACATTTATTCTGGAAATGATACATGAGTCTTAAAGCATTTGCAAATCTCCTGAGAGCCTTGTTAAAACACAGGTGTGACTTCTCTAACAGGGTAAAAAGGGAAGCCACAGACTGGGAAAAAGTGTTTGGTAATGACATGTCAGATAAG
>NW_006399888.1:1979653-2007103 GCF_000299155.1 Elephantulus edwardii | reverse complement strand
AGGGTTCCAGTTTCTCCACAACCTTACCAGCATTTGTTGCTTGCTGTTCTGTTAAATTTTGCTATTTTGACTGGGGTGAGAAGATATCTCATAGTTGTTTTGATTTGCATCTCTCTTAGAATTAGGGATTTTGAACATTTCTTCATGTGCTTGTTGGCCATCTGAATGTCTTCTTTGGTTAAGTGTAAACCCTGCATTTCTAGGTGACCAAGTTATTTCACATTACTAAGAATGCAGGGAGCTCTGATGATGGAGTATGGAGGGAGTTTTCATGTCTATGTCTCATATAACTTACATCCAAAGGCAGCCTTTCTCTGGTAGTTCAAATCCATCAGTGGCGTCAAGAGAGAAGGATGGGCAATCTCCTCCCATGCAGTTCGCAGCCTTTGAAAACCCACCAGAGGGTCAGCTATGAGTCAGTTTTGACTGGACAACACATAATAACAATAATATGTGGTTAAATATTATGTCTTTTTCTCTCTGCATTTACTTATTTTTGACCATCTGATCGGTCTTGGAGCAAGAGTACTCCGTATTGTTTCATCAAAGCTATGTTGTTTGGAACATAGGTGCACAGCTGTGGAAAATTTGGCTTTTTTGAAGCAATTATAACCTCATTGTATGATATAATACATGTTCTTGTTGTGCACCATGGAGTCAGAACTGACCCGTAGCTGACCCTCCAGCAGGTTTTTAGAGGCAGTTAATCGCATGGGAGGAGATTGCCCTTCCTTCTCCCACAGAGCAGCGGGTGGCCTTGAACTGCACGTGCCTTCAGGATTGCAGTGTAACTTCATGCTATTAAATAGTCAATATCTAACATGTCATTTTCCCAAATTAATTTCTAAGTTTTATATGATCCCAATAAAAATTCTAATACTAGGTCTCTCTTCTAATTTCCCTTTTGAACTAGATAAAGCTGGTTCTACAATTTCATATGGTGGTGGTCGTGGTGGTGGTACATACTATCAAGTCAGAACTGACCTGTAGCCAACCCTTCAGTGGGTTTTCAGAGACAGTAAGTTTCAGGGAGGAAATTTATTACCTTTGGCCCATGGACCAGCTGGTGGATTCAAACTGTGTACCTTCAGATTGGCAGCACAGCTCCTTACCACTGACTGTGGGAAAAGGAATGAAAAAAAAAGCCAAGAAGATTCTGAAAAGGGAAAACAATGAGGTGGCCTATCTCCCCTGAGAATTAAAAGCACAAGAAATTCTCATCAATGAAAATGATTAAGTAAACTATATGCTACCAGTACATGAATAGACAGAAATACAAACTCTAAAAACCAAAGCAATACTTGAAATAAATGTGATGGCTTTTAAAGTATTTTCTTGAGGAGAGGAGGACTTTTAAGGCATAAATCCAAACTCAAATATCAAAGAAGAAAAATTATATAAGGAAGTTAGAAAATTTAAATAAGCCAGAAGAGAAATTAGAGATGAAAGAAAATATTTACATTAATTTAGGGGGGAAAGACTTTGTTTATATACAAAGAGTTCTTACAAGTTATTTATAAAGATAAGCATATCAAATGAAAAATGGAAATATGAACAGACAGTTTACAAAAATAGCAAGTGAGAAGGAGAAGAGTCAGAGAAGAGGGAGGAAATGTAAAAAAGACACCATGAGGAATCAAAGAAAGAAAAAGGTCAATCTCTCTGGTCTCCAAAACCCACTCAAATTCATTATTATTTTAAAAAACAAAAATTATACATTTAAAGCTTTAATAACAACCTTTCATTTGGATCAGTTTTATTTTTTCTGAGCTAACTCAAGAGAAGTGTGAGGAAAACAAGCCCAGGTGAAGTAGAGTCTAAAACACTGACCAGTGGACCAGAAGGTCGGCAGTTGAAACCCACTGGCTACTCCACAGAAGAACGATACAGCAGTCTGCTTCTATAAATACTGTCGTAAGGTGCCATCAAGACGAGCATGACTCATAGCAGCTCTAGACAAAAGATCTGAACCCTGTTCTTTCCTGTGCCATCCTCGCACTTCCTGACACACTAAAGCCCATTGCAGCAGTCACCGAGTCAATCCACCTGGCTGAGGGTCTTCTTCTCCTTCACCGACCCTCCACCCTTCCCAGCATCATGTCCCTCTCCAAGGAAAAGCCCCTTCTAGCAACATGCCCAAACTATGCTAGGCAAACCTCATCATCCTTGCCTCCAAGGGCACTCAGGCTGCACCCTTTCTAAGACATAGTTGTTTGTTCTCTTGGTCTTCCATGGGACATTCAGTGCTTTTCTCCAACACCATAGATCAAAGGCATCAATCCTTCTTCTGTCATACTTATTCATTGTCCAGCTCTCAGATGCATAGCAAGTTATCAGAAAGATCATGGTCTGAATCAGATGCACCTTAGTCTTCAAATTGACATTACTCCTCAATAATTTGGAGAGATTCCTAACTGCAGATTTTCCCAGTGCAATGTGTCTCCTTATTTCCTGACTGCTGGTACCAAGGACATTAATTGTGGATCTAAACAAGATGAAGCTGTTGCCAGTTTCAATCTCTTCTCTATCCATCATGACACTGCTTATCAATCCAGTGGTAAGAATCTTTCTTTTCTTGACATTGAGATGCAATCCATAACGAAGGCTACATTCCTTGATCTTGATCTGCTGCAACAAGTGCTTCAAGCCTTCCTCACTTTCAGCAAGCAAGGTTGTGCCATCTGCATAACACAGGTTATTGATGAGTCTTCCTCCAATGCTGATGCCACATGCCTCTTCATAGAGTCCAGCTTCTCAAATAATTTGCTCAGATTGAACAGGTATGGAGAGAAAATCCAACCCTGATAACTGCTTTCTCAATTTTAAATCGTGTAATGTTCCCCTGCTCTGTTTGCCCAAAAGCCTCCTGATCCAGGTATAGGTTCTGCACCAGCACAATTAAGTGCTCAGGAACTCCCTTCTCAATGTCAGCCACAACGTGTTACAATCCACACAGTCAAACATCTTTGCATATTAATAGACGTTCTTCCATAAACATTATAGCCTAAGAAAATCTATGTTTGTTAGTTGTAGTTGTTAGGTGCTGTCAAGCTGATTATGATTTCTAGTGACCCTATGAACTGAACCTTGCTCTGTCCTGCACGTTCCTCACAATCTCTGATATGTTCAAGTTCATTGTTACAGTCACTGTGTCAATCCATCTTTTTGAAGGTCTTCCTTTCTTTTGCTGATTCTACCTTTCCCAGCATGATGTCTTTTACCAAGGACTAACCCCTTCTGATAACATTTCCAAACTACATGAGACAAAATTTCACCATCCTTGCTTCCTGCTTGGAATCATTCTCCTTGACCTTTCCTCCAAGCCAGACTTTTTTATTCTTCTGACAGTCTATAGAATACTCTTTAATTTTGTCCAACATTATGGTTTAAAGACATCAATTCTCCTTCAGTCTTCCTTATTCATTGTTGAATTTTCAGATTTATAGGAAGCAGTTGAAAATACCATGGCCTGGATCAAGTGTGCCTTAGTCTTTAAACTGATAGCTTTGCTCTTTGGCATTTTTAAAGTTATATGAGAAAACAAAGACTACAGTATGCTATTTCATGAGTATGTATTAGTGCAGTAAATTTGAATGGAGATTTAGAAAAATCTGACAAGCTTAAATGTGCATAATCCATTTAATGCTTTTAAATATAAAGAGTTTCTCTTACAGATTAATTCACTCAAGTATTAAAAGCTGTAAATACAGGGAAACCAATTGTAGTGTAATAAACGCAACTCGATGGCACCTAACAACAATAACAGACATTATCTAAGCATCTAACGTAGAAAGATCTACCTATACAACAAGAAACTTTGCAACAATTCAAAAGAAGGAGGCAGAAGGATTATTTTTGGTTTTGGGTTTTTTTAAATGTTAATTTGACCTTATCAAAATATTATGTGTACACAAATACTAATATGTGCACAGAGTTTAAAAGGCCATGTAATAGCTAACAAGCTTATGGTAAGTCCAAGGGTCCTCTGCCCCACATTGCCCTCTCCCCCAAAATGCTCCTCCCTAAAAATAGCCATTTTCAACTCTTTGCGAGATCTCTCTTGATGTTAGCACCCTCCACACTTAAAAATCACATATGCTTACTGTTAGCTGCCGAGTCAGCAAATTTAGAACTTCTGCATTGGCTTTGTGTCATCGCTGATAAACATTTACCTCTCCTCAAAGCCAGCCCGTTTCTCACCCCTCATTCTCTCAATATTCTATTAAGAGCACTGTGCTTTATCTAGTGCTTTATGTGTCGGGCTGCTAACCAGGAAGTCGGCAGTTCCAATCTTGTGGCTGACCCTTAAGGGACAGATGAGGCAGATTCCTCTCATAAAGATTTGCAGCCTTGGAAAAAGAGGGGTGTTGTGAGTTGGAATCCAGTCAAGGACAGTGAGTTCCATGTTGGTTTTTTGCTTTGGGTTCAATATTATCCTGTGTTCACATTAATATGCTTATAGCAGTAGTATTGGTAGTATTATAACTGAGAATTTAACATGCTGTATTTCCTTTTTTTTTTCTTTTTAACTTTCTGGCCCTAAGGTTAATAATTGCCTAGTTTTTAGCCTTCTTTTCACGTTTTGCTAACTGCTAACCAAAAGCAACTTTGCTCAGGAGGTTTGAATCCACCAGTGACTCCTTGGAAGAAAGAAAGATAGGCAATCTTCTCCCATGTGATTTACAGCCTTGGGAACCCAATGGAGAGGCAGCTAGGAGTGGGTTCTGATGAGAAAAGGGTGAGGAGAGAGAGAGTGAGTGAGCACATACTCTTCCACAGCTTCCAATTGCCTTTCAGAATCATTTTCCATGAGGTTAATTACATTAAATAATCTATGGCTTGAACTGTTTTTAGGGAGCTATGTCCCCTGGAAACTCCCATCTTCTTTTCTCTTTGATTGTAATGCTTTATATCTGATGATATCAGGATTGGAGGAAGACTTATTAAAAACCTATGTTATGCAGCAACTACATTGCTTGCTGAAAAGGGAAAAGACTTGAAATGTTTGCTGCAGAAGACCAACAACTACAGTCTTCATTATGGGTTGCATCTCAGCATCAAGAAGGCAAAAATCCTCACCACTGGACCAATAGATAACATCATGATAGATGAACAGAAGATTGAAGTTGCCAATGATTTCACGTTATGTGGATACATAATCAACACCCTCAGCACTAGCAGTCAATAACTCAAAAGGCATATTACATTGGATAAATCTGCTGTCAAGGACATCTTCAATGTGTTAAAGAGTAATGATGTCAGTTTAAAGACTAAGATAGATCTGATTTAAACCATGGACTTTTAAATTACTTGTTATGCATACGAAAAAGTTGGACAATGTCTAACGATAACAGAAGAATTGATGCCTTTGAGTTATAGTGTTGGGGAAGAGGAGTGAATATCCCATGAACTGACAAAAGGACAAACAGATATGTCCTGAAGAAAGTTCAACCAAGATGCTCCTTGGAAGACAAGCATGGTGAAACTTCATCTCACATATTGTGTGCATGTTGTTAGAAAGGGCTGGCCCTTGGAAAGGGACATCATGCTTGGATATATGGGGATTCGTTGAAAGAGATGAAGACCCTCAAAGAGATGGATTGACAGAGTTACTGTGACAATGGGCTTAGAGATGATGAGGGCAGCACAAGGGTAGGGCAAGGTTCAGATTCGATGTTCATAGGTTTGCTATGAGTCATAATAAACTCAAGACACATAACAACAAGGAGGTAGATACTCATAGTCTCTACCTCCAAGATGTTGTTGTTGTTGTTGTTATTGTTGTGTGCCGTCGAGTCGCTTATAACTCATAGCGACCCTACGTACAACAGCCCTAAACCCTGCTCTGTCCTGTGCCAATTGCACTGTCTCTGACACTCCCATCCCGATTACCCCAGTCACTGATTCAATCCACCTCATAGAGGGCCTTCCTCTCCTGCGCTGTCCCTCCACCCTACCAAGCATGATGTCCTTCTCCAAGGACGGGTTTCTCCTTACAACATGTCCAAAGTAATGTTAGACGGAGCTTCAGAATTCTTGCCTCCAAGGAGCCACCCCATTTAACCCTCTCCAGGATGAATCTGTTTGTTTTCTTGGCAGTCCATGGTACTTTCAATACTCTTCTCCAGCACCACAGCTCAAAGGCATCAATTCTTCTGTCATCCTTGGTCATTGTCCAGTTCTCTGATGCATAACAAGTGATTGCAAAGACCATGGCCTGTATCAGACGCACCTTAGTCTCCAGAGAGACACCATTGCTCTTCAGTACTTTGGAGAGGTCCCTAACAGCAGACTTTCCCATGGCATGCACCTTTTAATTTCCTGGCTATAAGCAAGAGTAATGAAAAATAATGACTCTGAGAAAAGATAAAGGGGCAAATCACTGTGAATTATGTACTCAAGTGGTGTGCATCTCCCAAAGAAACACAGGAAAGGATGAGAAGCTAGTTCAGTACTTCTTAAATTTGGCTGCACAAAACTGGAATTACCTGATGTTCTTGGAGCTACAGGTGAGTTTATCCTCAACCTGAGAGCTTCTAGACACCAGCATATTAAGAGACTCTCTGGGCATTTCCAACGTGGAGACAGGTGTTGAGGACTGTGACTTAGGTGCTAACAGGTATGAATTACTGATGCAGGTCCTGAGTGATGGTAACATTGCAAGGATCCACCAAAATAAAAATCAAAATACACAAATCAGTAGCTGTCGAGTTGATTCCAACTCATGACAACCCATCTGTCACAGAGAAGATCAGTACCATGGGCTCTTCTTGAGTGTAATCTTAACAGAAGCAAATGCTCATCATTCTTCCATGGTGCAATTGGATGAGTGTGAACCACTAACTCTTAGGTGAGTCGCTGTTAGGT
Organism: Elephantulus edwardii; assembly: GCF_000299155.1. Lineage (NCBI taxonomy): Eukaryota > Metazoa > Chordata > Mammalia > Macroscelidea > Macroscelididae > Elephantulus > Elephantulus edwardii. The sequence continues at coordinate 2,000,236 of NW_006399888.1, read as the reverse complement.
GCCATTGAGTTAAGCATGACTCCTAACAATTCCATGCCTAACAGATCTGAGCCCTGTCCTAGCCTGTGCCATCCTCAGCACCTCTGATACATTTGAACCCATTGCTGCAATCATTGTGTCAATTCATCTTGTTGAAGGTCTTCCTTTTTTCTGCTGACCTTCCATCTTTCCAAGCACGATATTACTTTCCAAGGAATAGCCTCTCTTAACAACATGTCCAACATATGAGTGGCAAAGTTTCATCATCTTTGTCTCCAAGGAGCACTCTGGCTTCACTTTTTCCAAAATACATCTGGTTGTTCTTTTGGCAGTTCATGGGATACATGCACCCACAACTCAAATGTATGCATTCTTCTGTCATCTTTATTCAGTTGCATAGCAGTTGATTGAGAAGATCATGGTCTGAATCAAGCACAGCTTAATGTTAAAACTAATATCATTGCTCTCTTTTGGAGAGGTGTCTGACAGCAAACTTGCCCAGTGTAATATGTCTCATGATTTCCTGTTTGCTAGTACCAAGAGTGTTGATTGTTGATCCAAGCAAAATGAAGAAGTCATTGGCAACTTCAACCCTTTCTCCATCTATAATGATGTTGTCTGTTGATCTTATGATGAGGACCTTTGTCCTTCTTGATGCTCAATGTAATCCATACCAGTTCTTGATTCTCTGCAACAAGCATTTCAAGTCCTCTTCACTTACAGCAAGCAAGGTTGAGTCATCTGCATAACGCAGGTTACTAATGAGTCCTCCTCTGATCTTGATGTCACAGTGCTCTTCATGGAGTCCAGCTTTGTGAATTATAGTTGAGTGCAAACCACTAGCACTACCTAGGCTTCGAGAATCCACAGAGGAGGATTATACTTTCTTCAGTCTTTGGAAGATAAAGAACCATTTCACAAATTTCTACTAGTTATCTGAATTTATTAATTCAATCACATTTATCTCAACCCTCAGAGTCAAGCACATTAGATTGGTTACTTGGATCCCCTCTACCTTAAATAAAACCTTCACCTTCTTTCCCTTCCTTTTCCCCTGGTTAAATAATCCACAATTCTTACACTATTTTTAACATTCATGTTCTTCAAGGACACTTTTGGCTTTGCCATTTCCTTTTGTAAGCTTTCAGATTTTTTATTTTAACTGTTTTCCGTGACACACAGTATTCTCACCCTGCCTTTCTCCATCCAATGTAATTATATTTTTTTTTCTTATTTAGGAGATAGCATCAAGAAACTTGCTTCAAAGAAGAATGACACCCTGAAATGTGTTTTTATAGCTATTAGATTGGACAATTGGGTTGAGCAACAATTCCTGGGCCACATCTCTGTGAACTCAGCAGCTCTGGTTCTGGAGATCACTGGCAAGACAGCCTGATATTTCTTTTCCGGTGGATGAGCTGATAAGTAGGCCTACAGGCTGGCTGAACTTTTCCATTTCTAAGAAACATTTATATCCAAGAGGTTTCTCATTTTAGGAATACTTCCATTACAATTCCTTGGAACCCAAATGAGCCTTTTCAGTTTGCACTATTTAGATTTTCTTTTGCTGAGGCAATTTTCCCTTGGGTAAGGAGTTGTGCTGCTAACCCAAGGGTGAGCACTTCTAATCCACCAGCTGCTCCTTAGGAGACAGATTTACAATCTCCTCCCATGAAATTTATAGCCTCTGAAAACCCGCTGGAGGGGTCAGCTACTAGCTGGCTCTGAGTCGACAGCAATGCGAATGAGAGAAAGAATAGCAATAGATGCAGCTTTTCTTGATGTTAAAATGGCATCAATCAGAAAGGGACACCAGTGATGACTTTTTTTTACTGACAGGGCACAGAAGAAATGGTAAGCATACTATAAAAGGGATCTTCATTTCAGAAGTGTCTAAATGGAGGAAAGTGTATCTGCTGAAATGTAGGATAAGGTTTGGGCTGTGTTTGTTCTGAACAAGCTGTGTGAGTGATACAAAGTTATTGTCAACTTATTGCTTTTATTCTGAATTCTCGGGCCCGCAGTTGTTATTGTCATTGGTAGGTGCTGTTGAGTACAGTATGACCCATCGCTACACTATGAACAACAAATCTGAACCTTGTCCAATCCTGTGCCATCCTCACACCTCCTGGCACACGAGAGCCCATTGTGGCATTCACTGTGTCAATCCACCTAGTTGAAGCTCTTCCTCTCCTTCGCCTAACCTCCACCTTTGCGAGCATCATGTTCCTCTCCAAGGAACAGCTCCCCTCAACAACATGTCTGAAGAATACTACCCTGGTGAACTCCTTCCTAATTTTAAACCATGTGGTGTTCCCTTGTTTTGTTCTCATAACAGACTCCTGGGTCTAGGTTTTGCATGAACACAATTAAGTGTTTTGGGATTCCCAGTCTTCTCAATATTAGCCATAATTTATTGTGATTCACACAGTCAAATGTCTTTAAAAGCATAAATAGACAATGTTCTGGTATTCTCTTATTTCAGCCAGGATTCATCTGATGTCAGCCCTGGTGCCCATGGCCTCTTCTAAATCCTGCTTGGACTTCTGGCAATTCTCTATCTATGTCCTATTCTAGCCATTTTTAAATGATCTTCAGCACTAAGTTGCTTGCATGTGATATTAATGATATTTTTGATACTTTCCACATTCTAGATAGAAATAAATATGGATCTCTTCCAATCCATTGGACAGACAGCTGTTCTCCAAATTTCCTGGCACAGAATGGTGAGCACCTCCAGAGGTTCATCTGTTAACTAAAACAAGTTCATTGATATCCCGTCAGTTCCTGGGGCCTTATGTTTTCGCCAATGCCTTTAATGCAGCTTCTACTTCCTTCTTCATTATCATTGGTTCCTGCTCATGTGGTACTTGTTCAGTGTCAGTGAGTTATTTTTGCTACAGTGACTCTGTGTATTTCCTCCATCTTCCCCCCCCCTTTCCTCTTTTTTTAAAAATTTTATATTGGTTTGCTTACAAAGTTTGTCTACATTGTGTTTTGCACTATTTTTCATTCATACTGAATTTCACATCATCATTCCCATGTTTTATAAAATTTATTTATTTTAAATTTATTATGTTTTATAAAATTTTATGCTTTCTGGATCATTCAATATATTACCTATAGTGTCTTTCAATATTGTGACTCAAGGCTTAAATTTGTTTTTCAGTTCTCTCAGCTCTTTGATGAAGTCAATTTCACATAATATAAAAATTCTTCAAGAGTTTCTTCTATAGAAAGAAAGAAAAAAGTCTCAGAGTGATAAAATATAAGAACTAGACCATTAATATCAGGCTGTCTGAAAATATTGAACATATTTTTGAGAATGACACACTGAGCTCATCATAGTGTTTGTGGCTCAGATTCACCAGTTGCTCTGTGGGGGAAAAACAGGCAAACTCCCACGTGATTCACTGTTTCTGAAAACTCACTGCAAGGTCAGCTATGGGTTAGTTCTGACTGAACACACCCAACAATACTAAAATAGTCCAGGGAGCTCTGGTGGCCTAGTGGGTAAGGAGTTACATTATCAACCCAAAGGTAGATTGTTTGAATCTCCCAATTGCTCCATGGGAGAAAGATGGGAAATGTAGAGTACGTTCTTCCCCTTTTATTCTCCGATTCCTGCTTTCTGTACATTCTGTTATAACACTTTGCTTTGTCTTTTCAAGCTGCGCTTTGGAATTGTCTGTTCTACTCTTTTACCTCAGCATGTGGCTTCTCGAGGCTCTAGTGAAGTTTTTAGAGCCTCTTCTGGCATCTATTTCAGTTTTTTTCTTCCTCCTCTGTTTTTGTAATGACCTGTTGCTTTCTTCATGGAAGATATCCTTGCTATCATCCCATAACTCATCTAGTCTTCCATCATTGGTGTTCAATGCTTCAGATCTATTCTTAAGATGAATAGACCTTCAGCGAGAATCAGTTGTTTACATTCCAACACATCACTTATTAAAGATGTGAAGATGCCACAGGATAGGGCGAGGTTCAGATTCATTGCTCATAGGTTAGCCGTGGGTAGCAGTTGGATGGACAGTGCATAAAAATATATCATCAATTCAACGAATAAATAGGTCAGAAAAAAAATCAATGCCTTTGAGTTGTGATGTTGGAGGAGAATACTGAGTATCTTATGGACAAAAGAATAAACAAGCCTGTTTTGGAGAAAATGTGTCCAGGATGCTCCCTAGCTGCAATGCTGGTGAAACGTCATCTCACATACTTTGAGTGTTTGTCCAGAGGGGCCGATCCCATTGGGAAAAGTAGAGGATCAGAAAAAGAGAGGAAGACTCTCAGTAAGATGGATTGACACAGCAACTGTGACAATGGGCTCAAGCATGTCATGGTGAGGCTGGTGCCCTTTAGGCAAGAGTCAGAATTACTATGAGTTGTTGATTCAACAGCACCTTATAGCAACATATCATCAATCCAGCTCTTTGTTAAATTCAAGTACAGTTTTTAATTCAGCATTTATAGAATTATTCTTTCTCTTTAATTCTTCCCAGTCTGGTTTGTTTCCCCTTTTCTTATCCTCCAGTTTTTTGTTTTGTTTTGTCTTGTTTTGCTTTCTGTAATTGCCTATAACCTCCTCCTGATTTTTGTACCTTGATAATTAGAAGGAAGCCCTATCTTTAGACTTGCTTCTCAGAATGTTATACTTTTTCTGGAAATCTTCAGGATCCTGCTGGTAATTATGTCCAGATTCTTTTTCTTTAGATACTTTTCCCTATTCTAGTTTTGCTTTCATCAACAGCATAGAAAGAAAGAGCAGAGGGCCTAGTGGATGGAAAGCCATGCTCCCAAGCCAAAAGTGGGTGACTCTACTCCACGGCCCTCAGGCCTGCCTTTAATTGTTTTTGCTCAAACATTCTTCTAGGTCGTGTAACCCTCCTGGCATGTCCACTTGTTATACAGAGGTAACTCGTGGTCGCTGTGAAGCCGAACACTGTGACACTGATGAGTCAAGTGAGAGAATGGTTACCCATGGTGGACAGTGTTAGGTGAAGCTCCCCGATTAAAAGATGCTTGGAAGCAGGAGTGGCATCCACTTCCATAATAGTTTTCCTCTGGAAACCCTATGAACCTGGAGAGAGGATGAAAGTTATACAGGAGGTATCCAGGACTTTTGTTCATAGGGTCGCTCTGAGTTGCCTGTGACTCGAGGGCACTTAACAACAACGAAACAACAATTTTGCTTTACTTTTCCTTAGATTCCATTTTTCCACTTGTTCCTGACTTGACTTTGTCTTCACCCAAAGTCAGTTGGCCTTCAATAGTGAAAGCTACTTATCAGAACCACAGCTAGGGATGAGGTTGATGTGCACACTTCAAACTTCTAATCAAATTTCCCCATTCCCAGCAGTCCTTTCCACATTTGCCTCCCTCTCTCATAATCATTCAATCTTCCATTTCTTGAGCTCTGAGACACCATCTACTAAGGCCCATTAAACCCATAATGCACTACTCCCAAGTGTCCTTCCCAATAGGTTCACAAGTTATTTCCCAAGAAAACAACAACAAAAAATGGCTCTGACAGCTGGCAGTCAGTGGCGAACAACTAGGCTGAAGCAAAATGTTCCCAGTTGAATATAAACAACTTTCTCAGAATATAAACAACAATCAGACAAGACCACTCTTAGATTGTGCCTTAAACAAGACAGAAACAAGAACATGCCACAAGCACACACAAATACACATCATCTTTTTCTAGCTGATAGAAATGACACTGATTTCTTTACCACTGTCAAATATTATTGCTGCAATCCCATCACCTAGATAAGAAATACCCAAGACCTTGAATTACCATATTACTCCCACTTTCTGATACAACTGCCTTGCAAACTGCCCCTCTCCTACTGACATATACACTCAGACTAAACCTTATATCCAAGTTCCTTTAACCTTCTTAGAACCCCTCAATACAAGCCCAAAACCCATAAAAGATTTCCCAAGAACATGCCACATTGGGCAGTCCCATTGTGTGAGTTTTTCCTTGCTTTATAAACTTTAAAACTCTGACTTGGTTTAACTATAGCTTCATACCTACTGATTTTTGACTAATGGATTTTAGCATCTTGAAAGGAAAAGAATTTCTCTAATTATTATCATGAACTAACAATTCCAAAGACTTATTTTGTATATGTGAATAAGGGCTAATTACCAATAATTGAGCAACTAACATTCTACTTGATTACTTGACTTTTCTCAAAATTCAAATTTGTTGAGCTCTGAAATATGTATGTTAAAAAAATTATGTATGAAATATGTATTCACAAGGGTTCTTCGTGTGCATGTTATCAGAAGACTTCTTTGTCTTCCACAGGTCATCAATGTTGAAAGGGCACATGCAAAAAGATTAAGGACTAGCTGGCTCTGCTTCTGATTTGGCTTGGCTATTTGTTGGTTGAGGGTCTCAGTTTGCCTCCTCTTAGGCTCTAATCCAGCGAACTTCCAGGCTTATCCTCGCTGCCCCTATTTCACAGCAAGTTACAAGGCCAGTCCCTTTTGGGTAGGGACTAAAACATGGAATTAAAGCCAATAATATTATCCATTAACCTCTCTGTGTCTCATTGTCTTTATCTGTAAAATGGAGAAAATAAGATCTACTTTTGCAGTTATTATTAGTCCTAAATGAATAAATAAATGAAGAATGTTGAGACTAGTGTCCACCACTCATTTGTTATGTACTATTGAGTCAACTATGACCCATAGTGACCCTTTGGACATATCTGAATTTTGCATTATATTCACTATGCCAGTCCATGTTGCTGAAGGTCTTTCTCTCTTTCTCTGACTCCCCACCTTCCCTTTATCTAAGGATGTACCCCTCCTAGTAACAAGCCCAAAGAATGTGAAGCAAACTTTCCTTTGTCTTGCTTCTAAAAGGCATTTCAGTTGTATTTTCCCCAAGACAGACTTATTTGTTCTCTTTGCTACCCATGAAAATATCCATACTCTTCAACAACACTGCTATTCAAAGACATCAATTCTTCAGTTTTCTTTTATTGTCCTACTTTCATAGATACAGGAAATAATTGAAAATACCATGTCTTGGGTCAGGTGCACTTTAGTCTTTAAACTGACATTGTTGCTCTTTAGTACTTTGGAGAGATCTTTTACAACAGGTTGGTTTTGGGTGTGGTTTTTTTAATGCAATAAGTCTTCTAATTTCTTTAGTGTTGTTACCATGGGTCTTTATTGTGGATTCACCGTGAGCTGGAGTATGAGAGTAGGTAAATGCTCAACCAAAAGGTTGGCTGTTCAAACTCACCTGTAAGCCCACAGTCAGGTTGTTGCTGTTGTTAGATGCCATTGAGTTGACTATGACTCATAGTAACCCTATAAACTATGGATCTAAACCTTGCTCCATCCTGTGCCATCCTCGTCATCATTAATATACTTGAGCCCATTGTTACAATCACTGTGTTAATCCATATCATTGAATGCCTTCCTTTTACTCACCCTCCATCTTCTCAAGCTTGATGCCCTTCTCCGAGGATTGACCCCTCCTAACATATTTAAAATATGTATGATGAAGTTTTCTTGCCTTCAAGGAGCCCCTTGGTTGCTCTTTCACCAAGAGAGATTTGTCTGACCTTTTGGCAGTCCGTGGGATATTCGGTACTCTTCTCCAGCACCACTCAAAGGCATCAATTCTTCTGCTCACCATCGCACAGAGACCAAAACACCTTTTAGATGATTGACCTCATGGCATGACTAGTTTGTATTTCCAAACTCAGCCAGATAGAATAAGTTTTCTTCTAATGTTCCCATGATGCTCGCAAGAGTGGGGCAGTGTTCTCACCATTTTCCTTCTGCAGAAACAGACTTGAAGTGTCAGGCATTCGGTCAGGCTGGCAGGACGTTTTAACACTCCAGCCTCAGACCCGGCTCTGAATGCTGGCCAGCAAACACACTGTTTACCACATCACTTTGTCTCTTTTATAAAAATTGCAAGAACGGCAAGAAGGAAGAGAACAGAGTACTGAGATCAACAGCGGGCTAATTCTAAAGATAAGACTTGCCACTTGGGGGTGGGTGGAACGTAACTATTAAACCTCTTCAAACAAGCCAGTTAAGCAGTCCTGCTTAGGAAGGGGAAAAACTTTCTAAATTGGTTTTCAAATAAAATGTTTTTCTTTATTGTTATGTAACTTCAGAAATGACAGAACACTTTGGACTGTACATTTTTTTCAATCTTTCCCAAATGAAATCACCTTTGGTAGAGGACCAAGCGTGGAAAATTTTAGCTCGAAAGAATGGCTTCATAAAAGCATACAGCCATTTAGAAAAAGTAGCGGGGGTGGGGGGGGCGGGGGGAAGTGTGAGTAACCAGCTGTAGTGAAATAGCTCAGTCAGACATGTTTGGAGAATGGGCTGCCTGACATAATAAATCACTCTATTACAGAAGCCTAAATTGTTATTGGTTTTGCATGAAAATCCATTATTGTTTTTGTTATTGCTTATCTTAAAAAGATTCAGTCAGGCATTTTTAAGAAGATATTTAAATACACTTGAGGACCACAATTTTCATGTTTTAATGTTTTTGTCATCTAGGTAAGAAAACAGTACAAGTAATGGAGTTCCCCCCAAAAAAATTGGAATATTTAATAAGATTCAATATTTATGATGGAAAAATAGAGGTTTACTTTTTATTTTGTGAAATAATTAACCAAATTTTTAAAAATTACTTTCTTTAGAAAGAAAACACCAACACACAGTCTCAACTCATTCCTGTCAAGTTGGAACCAACCCATAGATGACACTTCATCAGGTTTTCAGAGGCTGTACATGGTACAGGAGAAGGTTGTCAATCTCTCCAGAAATGGCTGGTGGATTTGAAATGCCAGACAGGAGCAGTCCTTGGGCTAATAGTGTGACTTTCTACCAATTGTGGCAAAAGAGCTCCCCTAAAGGAGAAATAAAAATCACCCATGACCCGCTCCCCAGGGATAACCACCGTTACCAGCTTCTTTTATCCTTAGACTTTTTGTATGTATGTGTGTATTTGTTGTTACTGTTATGTGCCATCGAGTCGCTTGCGATCCATAGCGACCCCTATGTACAAGAGCCCTAAACGCCTCTCTATCCTGTGCCAACCCTGCCATTTCAAACACACTCATTCCCACCACTCCACTCACAGAATCAATCCATCACATCGAGGGCCTTCCTCTGTGCCATCCCTCCACTCTCCCAAACATAATGTCCCTCTCCAAAGACCAGGCCCTCCTTGCAACATGCCCAAAGTTTGTCAGACAAAGCTTCAGAATCCTTGACTCCAGGGAACATTCTGGCTTCACCCTCTCCAGGACAAACCTGGTTGTTCTCCTAGCAGCCCATGGTATAGTGAACACTCTTCTCCAGCACCACAGCTCAAAGGCATCAATTCTCTTTCTATCAACCCTAGTCATTGTCCAACTCTCTGATGCATAGCACGTAATTGTGAAGACTATAGCCCAGATCAGGTGTGCCTTAGTCTCCAGTCTGACATCGTTGCTCTTCAGTACTCTTGTGAGGTCCCTCACAGCTGACTTTCCCAATGCAATTCATCTCCTGATTTCCTGGCTGCTGTTATCAAGAGTGTTGACTGTGGAACCAAGTAAACTAAAACTGTTAACTATCTCAATCTCTTCACCATCCATACTGATGCTGCCACAAAGTGAACTTTATTTTTACAAAATAAGACACTGTACAAATTATTTCATAACTTTGTTTTTACTCAAGAGGACATTGTGTGAACTAAACCTTTAATCTTAGATGCCTACAGCCCCAATGCTCCTTAGTAGAGATGAGTTTGATGAGACTTTATCGCGTGTAATGTGGATTTGTATCAGGAACAGCCAGTCCCTTGAGAAAGAGATCATGCTTGTTATAGTCAGAAGACCTGTAATTTAATGGACTGACTCACAGCATGTCACAGGATGTATGCAGCACTGTGCTCAGACATCATGGACTGTGAGGAGAGGGCAGGACTGGGTGGAGTTTCATTCCACTGAAGATCAAGTCATTATGCAAAATGAGAACAGGCCCAGTAGCATCTAACAACAAGAAGGCAGCTGATGACGTTGAAACAGATGAGGAAGAGAACTGTATAACAGGAATATATGATGAGGTATTATTGTGGACAAGAGTCTTGAACAAGAGCTGCATAGTAAAGTGGTCTTAGGGGAGGTGGGAGGCTCTATAACAATGAAAGAACTTTTTTTTCCAAAGAAAAAAAGCAAATTAGGGCGAAGGGGAGCAGGGAGGAAAATATGCAACAATAAATAAATGGAAATCCAAGTTCTTTATAAACTTTCAATAAAATCTTAATTTTTAAAAAAAGGTGGCTTTAGTGATGGTTTCAAAGAAGCTCATGTCCCTTACTTAGGTATTTCCCACACAAAATATTGCTGTATGTTCTCAAGTCAGAACTGACTCAGAACTGACCCTCCAGTGGGTTTTTGTTATTGTTGTTATTGTGTAATGTTGAGGAGGAACTGACCCATAGCTGACCCCCCAGCTTGTTTTCAGAGACAGTAAATCGCACAGGAGATTGCCTGTCCAGTGGGCTTTAGAAGCTATAAATAGCATGGGAGGAGTAGCTGGTGGATTTGAACTACCTGATTTGAGCTTGGCAGCACAAGTCCCTACATTAATCCACCAGAAACCCCTACACAAAAATGGATATCATCTGTTATGCTCTTTGATGAGCTTATTTGACAACTTATGCTTTTTCATATTGATATATTACTCCACAAGGAAGAAAGTGTTTAACTTGTTGTTGTTATGTTCCATCGAGTTGCTTGCAACTCATAGCGACCCTATGTACAAGAGCTCTATACGCTCTTCTATCCTGTGCCGACCTAGCCATCTCAAACGCACTTATTCCCACCTCTCCAGTCACAGAATCGATCCATCTCATCAAAGGTCTTCCTATCCTCATCAAAGGTCTTCCTATCCTCCGCCGCCCCTCCACTCTGCCAAACATGATGTCCCTCTCCAAGGACCAGTCCCTCCTTGCAACATGCCCAAAGTTTGTCAGACAAAGCTTCAGAATCCTTGACTCCAGGGAACATTCTGGCTTCACCCTCTCCAGGACAAACCTGTTTGTTCTCTTAGCAGTCCATGGTATGTTTAACACTCTTCTCCAGTACCACAACTCAAAGGCATCAATTCTCTTTCTATCAACCCTATTCACTGTCCAACTCTCTGATGCATAGCACGTAATTGTGAAGACTATAGGCCGGATCAGGTGCACCTTAGTCTCCAGTCTGACATCGTTGCTCTTCAGTACTCTTGTGAGGTCCCTCACAGCTGACTTTCCCAATGCAATATGTCTCTTGATTTCCTGGCTGCTGTTACCAAGAGTGTTGACTGTGGAACCAAGTAAACTAAAACTGTTAACTATCTCAATCTCTTCACCATCCATACTGATGCTGCCAATTGGCCCAGTGGTTAGAATCTGTTTTCTTGATGTTGAGCTTCAGTCCATATAGGAGGCTGTAGTTCTTGATCTTCTGCAGCAAGAACTTCAGGTTCTCCTCAGTTTCAGCAAGCAGAGTTCTGTCATCTACATAACGCATCAACCTTGTTGATGATTCTTCCACCAATCCTGATGCCACATTCCTCTTTGTATAGTCCAGAGTCTCGGATGATCTGTCCTGCATACAGATTGAAAAGGTATGGAGACAGAATACATCCCTGATGAACCCCCTTCTTGATTTTGAACTATGTAGTGTCTCCTTGCTCCTACCTCTTGGTCCGAGTATACATTTCGTATTAGCACAATTAAATGTTCTGGGATTCCCATTCTTCTCAGAGTCAGCCACAGCTTATTGTGATCCACACAGTCAAAAGCCTTTGCATAGTGTTTAACTTACTGAATTTTAATGATTTACATTCAAATGATTAGATTTTAAGAATTTACACTCAAAGTATTAAATGTTAATAATTTACATTCAAATGAAGCACTGACTTAAAATAAGACTCCAGGAGTTGATGGGATATGGATTGACAAATCTCTACTAACAGATGCAGCCCTGGATGCACTCACCAATCTGCACCAGGAATATTGGAGGACAGCTGTCTTGGCAACTGATTGGAAGATATTCATATTTGTTCCTATTCCCAAGAAAGGTGATCCAACAGAATGTGAAAACTTCCAAACAACATTATTACTATCACACACAAGCAAAATATTACTGAAGATTATTAAAAAATAGCTAGAACAGTATATAGACAGAGAACTTTCAGAAGTTCAGTCAGCATTTAGAAGAGGTTGTGCCAACAAAGATACCATTGTTGAGGTCAGATGGATCTTGGCTGAGAGTAAAGAATATCAGAAGACTGTCTATTTATGCTTTATTGGCTACACAAACACATTTGACTGTGTAGATAACAAGTTATGGCTAATGTTGAGAAGAATGGGAATCCCAGAGCACTTAATTGTGCTCATGTGAGACCTACATCTAAATAAAGAGGCTGTTGTGTGAACAAAGCAAGGAAACACTACGTGGCCTAAAATTAAGAAAGAAGTATGTCAGGGTTGTATCGTTTCTCTATACCTATTCAATCTATAGGTTGGGTAAATTTTTTGAGAAGTTGTATTCTATGAAGGAGAATGTAGCATCAAGATCCAAGGAAAACTCATGAATAAGCTACATTACACAGGTGACACAACCTTGCCTGCTGAAAATGAGGTGGACTTGAAGCACTTGTTATAAAAGAACAAAGACTACATCCTTCATTATGGATTACATCTCAATGTCAAGAAAAAAAAATTCTTACCACTTGACCAATAGATAGATGGAGGGAAAAAATGAACTTGTCAATGATTCCATCTTACTTGGATCCACAATCAATACACTTGGTACCAGCATTCAGGAAAACAGAAGATATATTGCACTAGGAAAGTCTTCAATCAGGGACCTCTCCAAAGTATTGAAGAACAATGATGCCAGCTTGAGGACAAAAGTGAATCTGATTCAAGTCTTGGTCTTTCTGATCACTTGCTATGCATCTGAGAACTAAACAATGAATAAAGATTAGAGAAGAAAAAATGATGTCTTTGAGTTGTGGTGTTGAAGAAGAGTATTGAATATAGCATGGACTGTCAAAAAAGAAAGGCAGTCAGAGTGCTTCTTGGAGGCAAAGATTGATAAAGCTTCACCTCACCTACTTCAGGCACGTTGCTAGTGAGGCTGTTCCTTCGATAGGGACATCACACTTGGAAACGTGAAGGGTAGGTGAACGAAGTAAGACTGTTTACTGTGTGGATTGACAGAGTGACTGCCAAAATGAGCACTTGTGCATCAGAAAGTGTGAGGGTGGCACAGGGTTGGATGAGGCTCAGATCTATTGTTCATAGCGTCACTATGGGTTGTACTCAACAACAGCACCTAACAACAACAATCATTCACATTCATTGTAGGATAAGTGATATTTTTGTAAGGATGGAGGAAGACTTGATGGCTTCTAGTTGTGGTATTGGAGAAGACTGCTGAATATCTCATGGATTTTCAAAAAAGCAAACTAGTATGTTTTGGAAAATGAAACCAGAGTGTTCCTTGCAGGCAAGGTTAATCAAACTTCGCTTCACACACTTTGATCACGTTGTTAGGATACACTTTGGTCATGTTGCTAGAAGGGACCAATACTTGGAAAAGGACATTATGCTTGGAAAGGTAGAGGGTCAGCGAGGGGGGGAAGACAACCCAACTAGATGGATTGAAACTGTGGCTGTCACAGTGGATTAGAGCATATCAGAAATGGTGAGAATGGCATAGGATAGGACAGGGCTCAGATCCATCGTTAATAGGGTCGCTATGAGAGGCTGGACTCTATGAGGAGAATTGTGGCATCAGGATTGGTGGAAGGTCTATTAACAATCTCCGTTATGCAGATGACACAACCGTGCTTGCTGAAACTGAGGAGGACCTCATGCACTTGCTGCGAAGGGTCAAGGACTGCAGCCTTCAGTATGGACTGATGCTCAATGTCAAGAAGACAAAGATTCTCACCACTGGACCAATTGGCAGCATCAGGATGGATGACGAAGAGATTGAGATTGTTCACAGCTTCAGTTTGCTTGGCTCCACAGTCAACACTCTTGGCACCAGCAGTCAGGAAATCAAAAAGTGTATCGCGATGGGAAAGTCTGCTGTTAGGGACCTCTCTAGAGTACTCAGGAGCAACAGTGTCTCTCTGGAGACTAAGGTGTGCCTGATACAGGCCATGGTATTTGCAATCGCTTGTTATGCATCAAAGTTGGACAATGACTAGGGAGGACAGAAGGAGAGTGGATGCTTTTGAGCTGTGGTGCTGGAGAAGGGTACTGAATGTACCCTGGACTGCCAGGAAAACAAACGGATTTGTCTTGGAGAGGATTAAACCAAACTCCTTGGAGGCAAGGATTCTTGGGCTTCATCTGACATACTTTGGACATGTTGCCAGGAGGGACAGGTCCTTGGAGAGGGACATCATGCTTGGGAGGGTTGAGGGACAACGCAGGAGGGGAAGACCCTCTATGAGATGGATTGATTCTGTGACTGGGGTAATAGGGATGGGTGTGTCAGAGGCGGTGCGGTTGGTGCAGGATAGAGCAGGGTTTAGGGCTGTTGTGCATAGGGTCGCTATGAGTCGGAAACGACTCGACGGCACATAACAACAACAACAATATGAGGTGTAGTTGACTCTCTACAGCACTTAACAACAACAACATTCTTCTGAAGGACCTTCAGACATTTTGTTGTCTGAAGAAATTAAGTTTTGTCTTTTCATTGGAGAGATGTAAAATTTATAGATTAATTGGAGAAAACTGGCATTCTTACAACATCATCTTTCCATTCCAGAAATTATCTATTTCTTCCTTTATTAAGTTCTTCTTTTGTATCCCTTGGAAATATTTTACAGATCTATGTAGATGCAGCCTATGTGTGACAGCACTGTTTTAGAGGATTTAATACCTCATTTGTAATTTTAGGCGGAAAATGTTATCATTTTGAGGCAAAGTCATTTCTTAAGAGAATTTGGAAGAACTTCCCCAGGAACAAAAACGGAACAATTTGTTTATAAATTTTACGGCTCTAACTTCTAAAAAAATCCTCACCACCGGACCAATAGACAACATCATGATTGATGGATAAAAGATTGGTCATTTTACTTGGATCCATAATCAACACCTGTGGCATCAGCAGTCAAGAAATCAAAATGTTGTTCTAGGGGAATCTGCTGTTAAGGATCTCTCCAAAGTGCTAGAGCAACGATATCTGTTTAAAAAGTAAGGTGCACCTGATCCACTCCGTGGTATTTTCAATTGCAGTCTACATATCTGAAAGCTAGACAATGAAGAGAATCGATGTCTTTGAACTGTGGTGAGAAGAGTACTGAATGACCTATGGCCAGTCAAAAGAACCAGCAAGTCAGTCACCCTTGGAGCAAGTAAACTAAGGTGCTTCTTGGAAGCAAGGAAGATTAAACTTTGCCTCACGTACTTTGGGCATGTGTCAGGAAAACTAATATTTGGAAAAGGGCATCATGCTCCAAAAGGTGGAAAGTCAGCAAAAGAGAGGAAGATGAATTGACACAGCCCGTTGTTAACAACGGGGTCAAGCATATCAGAGATGGTGAGGATACAGGATGGACCACAGTTCAGATCAGACCCTCCAGTGAGTTTCCACAGGCTGTAGATGATACGTGAGGAGATTGCCCGTCTTTCTCCCTGAGCTACTGGTGGATTTGAACTACCAGAGAGATGCATCCTTGGTTTAGGAGTGGAGCTCCCTAAGCGCTAGGCCACCAGAACTCTGCTGGATGACATTTGGCAATAATTTTCCATTCTTTTATAGTCTTTGCATGATTTGGATATCTGCGTTGTACTAGAACTATAAGGTTAATTGGGAAGTAAACCCTATATTACTAGTGTCTAGAAGAGTTTGAATATCTTATTGGAATTATCTACTACTAATTGACTATTTGATAGTCCTAAATAATCTTGTCTTTAAAAATATCCAGTCTAAGGGAGCTCTGGTGGCTTAGTGGCAAGACGCTGCACTGCAATCCCAGAGGTACGCAGTTCAAATCCACCAGATGCTCTGCTGGAGAAGGAGGGGGCAATCTCCTCCTGTACCAGTCAGATCTGATTTGACGGTGCATGTAAAAATAATACAATAAAAATTTAAAAAAAAATATCCAGTCTAGCTCATGGAATCACAGCTGTTTTGTACCACAAGTATAGTGTTGTCAAATAAAAATTTTAAAAAATATCTAGTCTAATAGATTCTTTTAGAGCTTTTTTTTGAAATTGCTAATCAAATTTCCTTAAATGTTATAGAATGACCTTTGTTATTTATTTCCTCTTTTTATAGGTATTAGTCACTTCACAAACTTTCTAATTTATTATTTTTAAATATTCATTCCTAATAACTTCTTACAACCTTTTAAAATTTTTCCTGAAACTACAGTTTTACCCCTTCTCCCTTAATATTATCTTATTTTACTTTTTGCCTTTTTAATTTAGAGATTTGCCCCAGGCCTTATCTATTAATACTTACAAAGAACCAAATTTAGCATTGTTAATCCTCTCTCTTGTATAATGTATATGTCCTAGTTTTTGAAACTTTTGCTTTTATCTTTATTATTTCCTTACTTCCCCTTCTTTGAATTTATTTAGTTGTTCTTTTTAGAATCTCTTAACGGTACATGTTCTGTTTATTAAGTTCTAACTTTTCTTCTTCTCTCATATAAGCATTTAAACTGTTACTTTTTCATCTCAAAGAAACTTTTTAGCGCTGTTTTCCAAGCTTCAATACATGAGTTTTTTTTGTTGTTATGGTGAGGGTTTTTCCCCCCAGTTTTTCTCATTTCCATTAGGTCAACTCTGGCAGCCTAGTGGATAAAGAGTTATGCTGTCAACCCAAAGGCAAATGCTTCAAATCCACTAGCTACCCCTCAGGAGAAATATGAACATTTTCCACTCAAGTGATGTCCACTCTCTATAAACCAATTATGAGTCAATTATGAGTTGGTTCTGACTTGAACTCATAAGTGATCAGGACAAACAGATCTGTCTTGGAGAGGGTAAAACCAAGTTGCTCCTTGGAGGCAAGGAATTTGAAGCTCTGTCTCACATACTTTGGGCATGTTGCCAGGAGAGAGCAGGACATCATGCTTGGAAGGGTGGAGGGACAGCGCAGAAGAGGAAGACCCTGGATGAGATGGATTGACGCTGTGACTGGGGTAATGAGGGGAGGTGTGTCAGGGACAATGAGATTGGCTCACTATAGAGCAAGGTTCAGAGCTGTTGTACGTAGAGTCACTATGAGTTGTAGTTGACTCAACAGCACATAACAACTGACTCAAAGAAAATGAGTTGGACTTTTGTGAGTTGTCATTTCCATTATGATTTCTTCTTGGATCTATGAATTATTTGGAAGCATATTTTAAAACATACAAACCAAATAAAAAGAGGAGCTAGAATAAAATAAGAAGAGATTGCTTACAAAATCCAGACTCCCTTAGCTATCACTGCCCACCAAGGAGACTCCATGTCTGATTTTTGAGCTGTAGTGTTTCTGTATATCTATAATTACTGTATTTGAGCCATCAAAGGTCAAGAACTCAAACCACTGCTGTTGAATTGGAACTGATTCCTAGCTTACCAGAGAAGCTATTCCTTGGAGAGGGACATCATGCTTGGAAAGGTGGAAGAGAGGAAGACCGCCAACATGAGGGGTTGACACAGTGACTGCAGCAGCAGGCTTAAGTGTATCAGAGTGTCAGGAAGTGTGAGGATGGCACAGGATGGGACAAGATTTAGGTTTGTTCTCCTTAGGATCACTGAGTCATACTGGCCCTGACAGCATCAAACAACATCCGCAATCTACATCATGATGGAGGAGATTACTCATCTTTCTAACCCAAAACTCCTGACAAATTCAAAATGCCAGAGAGGATTAGCAGTCCAACTGCCCTTTGAACTAGTGGCAACTCTCAAGGGACTGGGCCAGCAGGGCCCCTCCCAGGGAGTGATGTTGTTGTTAGATGTCCTCAAGTTTAGCATGACTCACAGCGACCCTATGAACAGCATCTGAATCCTGCTGTCCTGTCCTCCACCATCCTTACACTTCCTGACACACTAGAGCTCGTTGTGGTAGTCACTGCGTCAATATATCTCCTTGAGGGTCTTCCTCTCTTTGCTGACCTTCCTCCTTTCCAAGCGTGATGTCCCCGTCCAAAGAATAGCCTCTCCTAGTAACATGTCCAAAGTATGAGAGAAGAAGCTTTGCCGTCCTTGCCTCCAAGGGGCACTCTGGCTGCACTTTTTTCAAGATGTAATTGTATGTTCTTTTGTCAGCCCATGGACTGACTCCAACATCACAACTCAGAAGCTTCAATTCTTCTGTCATTCTTATTCTTATTTGCAGTCCAGCTCTCAGATGTATAGCAAGTGATTGAAGAGACTATGGCCTAAATCAAGCACAGCTTAGTCTTCAAACTTAACATAATTGCTCTCCAGCATTTTGGAGAGGTCCATGACAGCAGCCTTGCCCACAGTAACATGCCTCCTTATCTTTTTATACTGTTGGTACCAAGAGTGTTGATTGTGGATCCAAGTAAGATGAAATCATTGACAGTTTCAATCTTTTTCTCCATCTATCATGATGTTGCCTACTGGTCCAGTGGTAAGGACATTTCTTTTCTTGTTGTTGGGATGTAATCCATATTGAAAGTTGTAGTTTTTTTTTTTTCTTCTACAGCAAACGTTTCATATCTTCCTCATTTTCAGCAAGCAAGCTTGTGTCATAGGCCTAATGCAGGTTGTTGATGAGTCTTCTTCCAGTCCTGATGTCACATTCTTCTTCACAGAGTTTGACTCCATAAATTATTTGCTCAACATACAGATTTTATACATATGGAGAACGGTTACAAGCCTGACACATAACCTTCCTAATTTTGAACCAGATGGTGAGTGTTTGCTTGTTCCATTCGGACAGCAGCTTCTTGGCCTAGGCATAGATTTCGTATGAGCACAATTAAGTGTTCTGGTATACTCATTCTTCTCATTGTTAGTTATAGTATGTTAGGATTCACACAGTCAAATGCCTTTTCATAGTCAATAAAACACAGACAGACTTTCTCCAGGTATTCTCTTCTTTCAGCCAGTATGGGAAGCCAAACTTTATACCAAATATTATATGAAAACCCTTGTTCAGGAATTGAAGGAATTACAGATATATAAGTTAGGATTTCTCTTGTGGCAGATCCTAGAATATGAGCTGTTTGTTCCCTGCAAGACAGGAGACAGCAAGGGGCCCCCTACAGAGGGAGTGTTACTTCCTGAGCTGGAGTTCACCCTGAGGCATCAAAGTTAATAGTTAAGGGTAAACCAAATTCTTGCATTTGTAAACCCCTCCTTCCTGAGTCAAGCAGGTTTTCAATAGAAAGAGCTTGGCTTCATTTGCATTTAATTCTCTTTGTGATTTACTTCCTGATAATTTTCAATAAAGACACAGAGAAGCTTGACTTGGGGTCTTGAGAACTGCTGGCCCCCTGTTTTATGTTCTCTGCTCTATCACATTCCTGGCTGTTTGTCTCTTTATTAATAACTATAAAATTATTCCATTCTTTGGGACCATCGGTCTGCAACATTCTGGCGCCCTGAACGAGGGACAAGGTGGTGGTTTTTCTTTGGATAAGGTAGTTGTTTCTCTTTCTTTCTCTTTTTCAAGCAGACACCAGGAACCAAAAGGGAATTTGCTCAGGGTAAGTGAAACTTTCGGGAAAATTAAAAACAGGGTCATGAGAGAATCTTCACTCCTTGGAAATTAAGGATAGACTTAGAAAAAATTTTCATGAGGATTCTCTCACCCCTTAAAGGGCAAATTTAAGGGAAGAAAAATATTTCATGGAGAGTATACCCCACCCTCTGAAAACGTATTAAAAATTCAGAGGTAGAATTGATAAGAAAGAGTCGTGGGAAACAGCCCATCTTCTGAAGCTCAGTACATTACCTTAATTAAGGAATTAACTTAAGAGCTCAGGGGTAAAAGTAAGAGAAAAGTCATTTTTGCAGTTGTTTCAGTATGTGCAGAAACACTGTCGCTGGTTTAAACCAGCAAATAGAAAGCAGTTAAACTCAAAATCTTGGCAAGAGGTTATGCGAGCTTTACAAAGAGCTCAGCAAGAAGGGAGAGTAGAGATACAAAGAAAAAATCCACGCCTTCAGGGCTCTGTAGAAAATGTGAAAAATGTTATCATTGGACTAATGAATGTAGATCTTTATTTGACAAGTGGGGAGTAAATAAGATGCTGAATAAAAGGAAACGGGGTTATTTTCAAAAATCTAAATATAATCTTTCAAGAAAAGGATTGAGATATCCAAATTTATAATGAGGGCTACTGTTCCTCATGCTCTCCCCTTAACTTGGCTAACAGAAAAAACCAATTTGGGTGGAGCAGTGGTCACTTACTAGAGAGAAATTAGAAGTTTTAACAATATTTAGCAGCAGGTCATATTAAACTACTAGTCCTTGCAACTTTGCAAAAAGGAAATCAGGTAAAGGGACTAATTGGATACTATTAGTGAAAGTAAAAACTTCACCTTTGCAAGCAGATATTATACAGATG
>NW_006399888.1:1959736-1977438 GCF_000299155.1 Elephantulus edwardii | reverse complement strand
AAAACAGACTTTCAAGGAATATTCAACCTGAATCCTTCTGATCATATGGAGATTTTTAAAGTATTTCTTTATTATGTTTAATCTGTTTTATTTGTTTGTTTGTATATGAAGGATGGAGAAAACCAAAACAAGCAAGAGTGAACCAAAGAAGAGAAGATGCTAGTCTAGATGATAATATATTATGATAAAACAAAAAGGGGGAAATATGAGAAGCCAAACTTTATACCAAATATTATATGAAAACCCTTGTTCAGGAATTGAAGGAATTACAGATATATAAGTTAGGATTTCTCTTGTGGCAGATCCTAGAATATGAGCTGTTTGTTCCCTGCAAGACAGGAGACAGCAAGGGGCCCCCTACAGAGGGAGTGTTACTTCCTGAGCTGGAGTTCACCCTGAGGCATCAAAGTTAATAGTTAAGGGTAAACCAAATTCTTGCATTTGTAAACCCCTCCTTCCTGAGTCAAGCAGGTTTTCAATAGAAAGAGCTTGGCTTCATTTGCATTTAATTCTCTTTGTGATTTACTTCCTGATAATTTTCAATAAAGACACAGAGAAGCTTGACTTGGGGTCTTCAGTCAAGAACTGCTGGCCCCCTGGTGGTTTTTTTTTTGGCCCCCTGTTTTATGCTCTCTGCTCTATCACATTCCTGGCTGTTTGTCTCTTTATTAATAATTATAAAATTATTCCATTCTTTGGGACCCTCGGTCTGCAACAAGCCAGAATCCATTTGACTTCAGCAAAGATATCCCTAGTGCTACGGCCTCTTCTAAACCCAGTTCAACTTCTGCCAGTTCCACGTCAATGTGCTATTCTAGGATGATCTTCAAAATTATTTTGTTACATATGATGTTAATGATATTGTTCAGTAATCTCCACATTGTGTTGGTTCACCTTTCTTGGGAATGGGAACAAATATTAATCTCTTCTGTTCAGTCAGCCATGCAGCTGTCTTCTAAATTTCCTGACATAGACTGGTGAGCACGTTCAAGGTTGCATCTGCTGGTTGAAACATGTTAATCATTATCCCATCTGTTCTTGGGATCTTATTTTTTGCCAATTTCTTCAGTGGAGCTTCAACTTCCTCTTTTGCTACCATTGGCTCATGTTCATACGGTACTTGCTGATATTTTTCAGTGTTGACCAATTCTCTTTGATACAGTGATTCTGTGTGTTTCTTCTATCTTCGTGCTTTCTGGGTCATTCAAGATTATGCCCATGGCATCTCTCTGAATTGCAACTCGAGGCTTGAATTTGTTTTTCAGGTCTTTCACTTTGACAAATGAGGAGCGAGTTCTTCCCTTTTTATTCTCTGACTCCAGCTCTTTGCACATTTCATTATAATACTTCGCTTTGTCTTCTTGAGCTACCCTTTAAAATCTGTTCAGCTCTTTTCAGAATATCTTCCCTTTGTCTTGGCTTACTGATGCTTTTAATGCAATTTTCATAGTTTCTTCTAACATCCATTTTGGGTTTTTCTTCTCTGCCTTTGTAAGGACCTTTTCCTTTCTTCATAGATAGTATCTTTGACTTTCTTTCACAACTCCTCTGGTCTTCGATCACTGATAATCTATGCCTCAAACTTGTTCTTAAGATGAACTTTAAATTCAAATGGGATAGATTCAACATCATATTTTGATTCTAGTGATTTGTTCTAAAGTTCTTCAGTTTTAATTTGGACTTGCACTTGGATCTGTTCCACAGACAACACCTGTCCTGTTTCTGACTCCTGATACTGAGCTTCTCCAGTGATTCTTTCTAGACGTGTAGTCTGATTCCTATGAAGTCCATCAGATGAGGTCCACGTGTTAAGTAGTAGTCTCTTGTGTTTCTTTAAAAAGATATTTGCTATGAATAAATCATTGAATGTCCAAAATCCAATCATTCCCAGAGAATCATAGAACCAGTTAGATAGCAGTAAGCCTCAGACCTATTGTTTTGTTCTGCATAACTGTTGAGAGATGGCAATTCCTTCCACTAAAGTGGCCATTGTTTAACAGGTCTGCTGTGGTTTTAAATAACAGGAGTATTCCTCACCACCACCACCCCCCCCCCAGCTCTGGAACTAAAAGTTCAAACCAGTGTCAGTTTGTCTCGAAGGCTCTGAGAGAAGAACAATTTAACGTATTTCTCATGCCTGCAAGTGGCTGCTGGCAATTCGTGGCTTTCTTTTGTTGTTGAGAGACACATTTTCATGTGGTTCTGTCTCCATACCTGCCCTCTCCATTTATAAGATGTCAATCAGATACAAATCTGTCTTGGAAGAATTGCAACTAGGGTGTTCCTTGAGGCAAGGATGGTGAAACTTCATCTAACATACTTTGGGCGCATGTTGTCAAGACTAGACAGTCCTTGGAAAAATACATCACGCTGGCATAGGTGGATGGTCAGAGAAGGACCAAAATACCCTCAACAAGATGGACTGACACCGTGGGCTTGACCTTATCAGAGATGGCGAGGACAGTGCAGGACAGAACAAAGTGCAGATCTGTTGGTCATAGGGTCTCTACATGGTGTGGCGTGGTGGGCTCTATAGCACCGAACAACAACAACTAGAGAGGATTAAGACTCAATTTACTCCACTAGATTAAACCACTAATGTCAGCTTAAAGTGGTAAACTGATAATGAATATGTAGTTGTTGTTGTTATGTGCCGTCGAGTCGTTTGCGACTCATAGCAACCCTATGTATAACAGCCCTAAACTCTGCTCTGTCCTATGCCAATCACATTGCCTCTGACACATCCATCCCGATTACCCCAGTCACTGAATCAATCCACCTCATAGAGAGGGTCTTCCCCTCCTGCGCTGTCCCTCCACTCTACCCAGCATGATGTCCCTTTCCAAAGACCTGTCTCTCCTTGCAACATGTCCAAAGTATGTCAGACGAAGCCCCAGAATCTTTGCCTCCAAGGAGTAGCCTGGTTTAACCCTCTCTAGGATTTAAACTGATAATGACTTCCAAGATAGACCTTATTTCCCTAAACAGTTATCTATATCTATATCTAGGGGTATAACAGTTGGGATTGAGCATATATTTTGGGAGACACAACTTACTTTACAATCAGGTTAGATTCTCTCTCAGAGAGAGAGAGACTTCCCCTGACTCTCTGATAACCCTTAGAACCCCGTGTGAACATATTTCTGAGATGCAGCCTCTATTGGGAGGGGACTATGTGAGTGGCTTTGTCAGGCTTCTCTTTAGCGTAGAAGTAGATGGACAGAAAACTTTAGACCAGAAAGGACAGCACTGAGTACGTAAATAGTTGTAATTTCCAAATTATAACAATGTTGTGTGTGCCAGTGAAGAACACAGTTTCAATATAGAGTTATTGAAATTCAGATTCTATATCTATTCTATATTGAAATATACAATAGAGTTTCGCCATACAGTTTTCTGTTTTAAAACATACATTTCATTTGATATTGGTTTGCTTACAAAGTTCATATACATTGTTTTTCACACTGGATTTTCCCCATTTCCTTCATCTACCCTCCCTCCACCCATCAAATTGTGCAATCTTATGATTATCACCATGCCACCTTCCACCCCTACATCCATCCTTACCCTTCTGTTCCCCTCGCCCACTTGGATCCTCATACACACTTTACTAGTTATCTTTCTATTTCTACAATAATAGTTTTCTACAGTATTTCTCCTCATGGGACTGAGTTAGTTCACTTAGCATCATTAGCTCTCCAGTCCCTCCCAAGTTAGGTAGTGACTTTCAAACTCATTGCTCCTGTGTGCTGTATAGTATTCCATCGTGTGAATGTACTGTAATTTCTCAATCCATTCTACTGTGGTTGACCATTTGGGCTGTTTCCATGTTCTTGTGATGGTGAAGAATTCTGCTATGAACACTGGTGCACAAATCTCCATTTGTGCCTCAGTTCTATAGCACACCGTTTTCAATGGCTCCTTTGTTCTTAATTCTATCTCCTCAGAGGCAAGAATGGTAAAAATTTGCCTCACACACTCTGGGCATGTTGTCAGGAGGCACCAGTCTTTGGGAATAGACAACGTGCCTGGAAAAACACGGGGTCCGTGAAAGAAAAGATCCTCCACTAAATGGATTGGTCCAGTGTCTGCAACAACAGGCTTGAGCATGGCAGAGGCTGTGAGGATGAAAAGGACAGGCCAGGGCTTCCACTTGGTGTTCACAGGGTCATTATCAGGTCAATGGCACCTAGTAACAGTCACCAGACCTTTCCTTGGTGGGGCTTCTGGGTAGATTTAAACCTCCAACCTAATTAGCAGTTGAGGGTTTTAATCATTTGCACCACTGAGGAATCTTTGACCAACCAAGACAAATTCTCCCAGGTCTCAGCTTTCCACTGCCTTTCGGGGGGAGGGGGTGGCGTTCTCAGCATGTGGAAACACCTGGGCTCTCAGGGGGGACACTTCCTTCTTTCCTTGGGAATTGCAGGCAACACGCCAACCAGAGCAGCCGAGCTGGGTGAGTGCTCCACCTGTTTGTGATTTTGAAGCCACTCTCCATGAGGGCTGTCTACTCTTAGCTGAGAGAGGGATGGAAAGAGCTATCAAAGTCACCAGATGGGGAGAAAGAGAGGTCAGGAGTTGAAGAGAGACAAGCCAAAATAAGAAAGGAAACGTGTCTTTTTTGCTGTAAACCTCATCAGACCAGAAGGGAGGAGCGAATCTTCCAGATGCCATGGAGTCCCTTAGGCGCCCCACAGTGGGAACGGGGCTGCCTCTGTCCCCAACCGCCATCATGACATCCTGCAGACGTGTTTGTTCTGGCCCAGAAACCTCAATTCGTTTTTCCAGAAACCCCAATCCGTTTCTCCAGCCTGAACGTGCACACCACAGCCTGGGCTGGAGTTCTATCTTTGGAAGTCCTTCCTCTCTCAGCACTAAAAATAATCCCTCAGCTGTCCAACGTGGTTTGTGACAGACCCTCCCCATGACTCTATTCTCACAACCAAAGAAAACAGAGATGATCTATGGCCCCTGGGTCACGCCCGCCTTCTCGCCTCCCCCAGACCACTTCTCTCTGTCCAGGACTTCTTGGAAACACTTGAGTGCAGGGGGGCTGGGGGAAGTCATTAAGTTGTGGCCATGTGCAGTGTGAAGTGACAGAGACAACCCGTCGGTGCTGTCTAACAGACTTTGGGGTTCATGAGCATGAGTGATGAGAAACAACATTATGGTGTTTCCACTAAGAATAAAGGCCAGGATAATTGGGCTGCAGCAAACAAAAACAAGGAATTGTGACTTTCAACTGTGCTCCTGGGGCTAACTGCTTCCTGTAGTTAAATATTCTACATGAGAATTACTGGGATGCATGTGATTTATTTCCACAAACTGCTTTAAAACCAAGCTCTCATGCTCATGCTCGCGCGCTCTCATTTCAGGTCATGGATTCAAGTAAAATTAAATATTTCATGTGGACAGGCCAAGAATAGACAATGAAGAAAAAAACGTCATCACACAACTGTGATGCATTTTCAATCAGTGTTCATGGGATACCAGTGATGGCTCAGACACTATGCTTCAGGGATTCCACATCCAGAGCCATTCTGGGGGCAGAGTCCATGGGGAGCTGCATGCAAACCCAGAGGCTGTGCTTCTTCGGTCATTGAATCCACTGGTGGTTCCGAGGGACAAAGATAGGTAGTCTCATCCAGGGCAATTTACAGTCTCAGAACCCCGCTGGGGGATCAGGCAGGAGTTGGTTCTGACTTGATGGCAATCAAAATGATATTAACACCACTCTGTCCACACTCAAGCCTTTTGGGGCTCCATTTGTTTCCTGATGACACCGTGTAGCTAATTTAACTGGTGCATGGACATTCATTGTGAGTGATGCTAAATCCACAGCTGTCACGTTGATTCTGACGCATGGTGACCTCATGCGTTTCAGAGTATAACTGCTCACCAAGTTTTCAGAGGCTATAATCTCAAAACTATAGACTGTAAAGAAGTAAGACCTTTCTTCTGGATGGGTTCAAGGCTTCCGTCTTTAGGATAGTTGTTGTTATGTGCCATTGACTCAAGTAAGACACATAACGACCCTATGAAGAACAGATCTGAACCCTGTCCTATCCTGTACCATCCTCATCGTTGCTGACACACTTGAGCCCATTGCTGCAGTCACTGTGTTAATCCATCTCACGGAGAATTCTCTCCTCTTTCACTGATCCTACACTTTTCCAAGCATGATATTCCTTTCCAAGGAACAGCCAGTCTGGCCTCTACTAACTCCACAAAGGGAAACTGTTCCTATCAAGAACACCCACAGTACAAAACTCATTCCTTGTCCATCAACAAACAAATGGATAGAAAAGCTGTGGTATATTCACACAATGGGATTCTATGCTGCATTGAAAAACAAGGAACTCATGCAATATTATTCAAAATGGGTGATCCTGGAGGACATTATGCTTAGTGAAATATCTCAGTCACAAAAGGACAAATACCACATAATGCCACTGTTGTAATACAGGACTGACATCAGTGTTGGGGAGAAACTAAGAGGAGATATATAATGTATACTGCATTGAAATAGATGGGGAGAGAACCGTCTAGGAGGAATATATGATTAGGTATTACTGTTATGACAAGAGTCCAGAATGAAAGCTATATAATGGAGCAGACTGGAGGAAGGAGGGATTGTATAACAATGATATAATTTTTTTACTTTTCAAAGAAAGAAAGGGAGGTGTGAGCAGGTAGGATAGTGTGCAACAATGAATGATTGGAAATCCAAAGTCTCTGTAAACTTTCATTAAAATAAAAAACAGAGAGGGGAAAAAAAAACCAAACAAATCACAACAACCCAACTCATTCCTCTAGCTTAGCTGTGGTCCTCCACACTCCAACATCTACTTCTGATTTCAACACAAATCTCTTGACTGAATGAGTAGTTGAGTACAAAACATTTGTTCCACCCAGGAATCTGCAGGTGATGGCAAAAATTCTTTGTTAAGGCTCAATTCCAACTCATCAAGGCCACATAGAAGGAAAATGTCTCATTTTCTCCTTTGCATGACCCTGCCCCTCAAAACAAACAACAACAACAGCAACAAAAGCAATTGCTACCGAGTCAGTTTTGACTCCTGGCGAGCCACGTATTGCAGAGCAGAGCTGATCTCCAGACATTTCCTTCCAGGCTCCTTTAGGTGGGTTTGACCCGTCAACGTTTTGGTTAGTTGTGTCAAGTGTTCAAACATTGGAACTCTTTACCCTGGCCCGTGACAAGAGTCCCCATTACTGGAGAGTACCATTCCCATCACTGGCACTGGGTCGCTATCCATCTCAGAATACCACACCTGATATTAAGCCCACTGAGCCCAGGGCAATGCTTGAGCGAAGCTCCCAAGAACTGATTAATGTGTCCCGGGTCTGGCAGTTTCCTGAGCTGCTATTTTTATTTGCTCACTCACTTGAGGGTTTTTTGACAAATCCTATGGCCAAGCCAGTGCTCTTGCAGCCTACCACCCTCAGCTTATAAATCCCACCTGTGAATTGTAAGGCCTATTTATAGTGCGAGCTAAACCCTGCAAAGTACAAGTGCTCATTAAACCTGCATGGTCTCCCCTCTGCCCAGTCAGGAGGAAACACAGGGCAGAAATAGCTTAGTGGGGCGGTGTTGGCCCCAGACACTAGCTGACAAACTTCATTCCAGATGAAGCAGAGATAGAATCCACAAGACCCCAGGGGAGTTACTCAGAGATTCACAGTCAATTTGCATCTGAGTATCTATGATAGGACATGGAAGGAAAGGATTTTTTTTTCTTACCTATCAAGAATAGTATTGACTATAACAAGGACTGCTAGGAGAACAAACAAGTTCATCCTGGAGAGGGTGAAGCCAGGCTCCTCCTTGGAAGTAAGGATTCTGAAGCACCATCTGACATACTTTGGACATGTCATAAGGTGGGATAAGTCCTTGGAGAGGGACATCATGCTTGGGAGGGTGGAGGGACAGAGCAGGGGAGGAAGACCCTCAATGAGATGGATTGATTCAGTCACTGGGGTAATGGAGATAGGTGTGTCAGAGACAATAAGATTGGCAAGAGCTAGGGCAGGGTTTAGGGCTGTTGTACATGGAGTCGCTATGAGTTGCTTGACTTAACGGCACCTAACAACAACAAACAAATCAAGAATAAGAATGATTTGACAAAGAATCAATGCCTTCAAATTGTGGTGCTGACAAAATTTAGTGACTGTACTACGTATGGACTGTCAAAAAAACCAAGCAGCTCTGTCTCATAAGTTCAGCCCATGTGCTCCTTAGACACAATGATATCTCTGAAACTTTGGACATGTTGTGAGAAGGGACCGGCCCTTGGAGGAGGATATCATGTTGGGAAGAATAGAAGGTCGATGAGAGAGAGGAAGACTCCTCACAAGATGGATTGATAGTGGGTATAACAATGGGCGTCAGCGCAGCAGAAATTGAGGATGGCAGAGGGTCAAGTGGGATTGTGCCTTGTTATACATTGGGTCACTATCAATCAGAGTCGATTTGACAGCAGCTAAAAGCAAAAATAGTATGGGTTAGAAATGAAAAGTATCACTTTATTTCACACTGAAACAGTCTTATTATATATACATGAGAAAACTGAGCCTCAGAAAGTTGAGAACTTGCCTGTGGTGGTGGTGGATCCAAGTTTTCAAGGCTCCTGTGTACTGGTTTCCCAAGGCTCCTGGAACAGATTACTAAAAGCTATGGCCCTTCTCTCATTGGCCCTTCCTTCTGTTGTGCTGGAAGACTCCAATATCCAATGAGTTGGCCATTCCTCATGGTTGGGTTCACCATCTTACTTGCTCTTTGCCTTAGTCTTCCAAAGTCAAACCAGAATGTGCAGTTCTCTTGCACACTCTTCCTTCTTAACCATCCTGAAAATCACCCATGCAAAATCTATACCCTTAAACCACTTTTCTCCATTTCTGAAGCCAAGGACTGAGATTGCTGGAGAAAGCCAGATCATCACAAATTTAAATTCTCTCACCTCAACTTGGCTGTTGGTGCCCTGAATAATATATTCCATTACTAAAATTGTTGCTGTTGCCGGTCACCATTGTGTCAGCCCCCACATCTTAATGACCCCAGGCACGATGAGCTAAAATGCTGCCACCCTGTACATCCCAGGATTATCAATTGGACCCTTGTGATCTATAGATCTTTCATTGATAGTCTTTAGAAGTAGAGCATCAGACCATTTTCCCTACTCTATCTTAGTCTGAAAACTTCACTGAAGCCAATCCAACATCACAGCAACATACAAGCTTCCATGGCAGATGGTTGTGCATGACGTGCATGGAGAAGGACTCGAACATGAGTCTCCCACATGGAAGGTAAGATTCCTACCGCTGAACCACCAACACCTTGTGGCACTTAAGCTTGGAAGAGGGGATGCATTTTCCATTCTCCTCAACAACTATGGAACTTTATTGGCCTCATGATATGCTTACTCCGTAATCCTCATTTCTTTCTCCTAGCAGAGAGCCTTGTCTCCTACTTCAGTGAGAAGAACTTAGCCATCACATGTGAATGCCAACTTCCTGCCCCTGAGCCCTTATCCAATTACTATATCCCCAGCCAGCTTCTTTGCCTCCTCTTACACAGGATCATCTCTCACCCTATACACATAGCCATCTTTTCTCCCTGCTCTTGCATACATCCATCCCTCGGTCCAGTTGCCTTCTTTCCCTCACACTTCCCACTTATGCCTTTCTCTTCTGGCTACTTCCTCTCAGACTCTAAACAAACTGACATCTCTCACATCATAAGCAATAATGTTTACTCCAGATTGCCCTCTGACCTTACTGTATAATTTTCCTCCTTTAATTCCCATCCATGTCTCCCAAAAACTTACCACTGCTCGACCCGTGAAATCAGGACCCTGCCTTCACCGACTTACCCCAACTATTCTCCCACAAAAATCACTTATCACCACTCTGCTGTACTCAGTCCTGATCTTGCTGGATTCCTCTGCTTTGCTGAAAACTCTTTCCAATCCCCTCCTCCGTGAAACATTCTATTCTTGTAGTGCTCTAGGAGTGTACCACCCGCTGCTCTTTGGCTGAGCCTGCTCTGTTTATTTGGCAACCTACTTGGCAGTCCTCAAATCGTCCACCCATCGTTCACTACTGTCCAACTCCCACAAGGGTTTTCTCCATCTTCTTTCAGCTGTAACTGCCAACCATCAGAAACCACTTGTCGTCAGGTTGACTCTAACTCCCTGCAACCCCACATGTGTCAGAGCAGAACTGGACCCCACAGGGTTTCCAATGACTGAGTTTTCAGAAGTAAATTGCCAGGCCTTTCTTCCAAGTTGCTTCTTGGGTTGACTCAAACCTCCAGCCTTTTGAGTTAGCAACTCAACTCAACTCAACTCAACTCAACTCATTGTTGTTGAGGTGGAACCAACTCATAGCTGATCCTCCAGGGAGTTTTCAGAGACTGTAAAGCGCACCAGAGATTACTCATCTTTATTTTTTTGATGTTGAGTCACAATTCATATTGAAGCCTGCACTATTTAACCTGCAGCAAGTGATTCAAATCCTTCTCACTTTCAGCAAGCAAGGTTATGCCATCTGCATGCTAAAGGTTATTGGTGATTCTTCCTTCAATATGATACCACACTTAAATAGGCATGGAGAAAGGGTACAACCGTGATGCACACCTTTCTAATTTTAAACCATGCAATGTTCCCTTACTCTGTTCACACAACAACCTCTTGGTCTAGGTAAAGTTCTCACATTAGCAAAATTAAGTGTTTTGGAATTCTCATTCTTCTCAATGTTAGCCCCAACTTGTCATGACAAGTCAAATGACTGTCATAAAGTCATTGAAGTACAACTAGACATTTTTCTGGTATTCTTTGCTTTCAGCAAAAGGTCATCTAACATCAGCAATGATATCCCTGGTGCCACAGCGTCTTCTAAAGCGAGCTTGAACATCTGGTAGACTTCTATCTATGTATTGTTCCAGCCAGTTTTTTGATGATCTTTTTTTTCGTTTTTTTTTAATAATTCTTTTCTTTTATTCTGATTTATTTCTAAAGTTTGAATACATTGTTTTTCACAAAAGATCCTTCCCGTTTCCTTCACCTCACCCATTCATCAAATTATGCAACTTTATGATTAACACCCCATCCCCACCTCGCCCATCCTCACCCCCTGCTTCCACCCTCCCCTGCCTTGGATCCTCATCCTCATTCTACAATAATGGTCTTATACAGTATTTGTCCTTGTGGGACTGAGTTAGTTCACTCAGCATAATGCTCTCCAGTCCCTCCCAAGTTGGTAATAATTCACAAAATCATTTCACCTACATGCTGCGTAGTATTCCATTGTGTGAATGTAATGATTCTTAATGGTGGGGGGACATAATTCAATCCATAACAATTACTAACAGAACAATTGGAAGTTCAGGCCCATCCAGAAATACTCTGGAAGAAAAATTCAGTGGACTGCTTTCCAAAACTCAACTACTAAAAATCCTACCATTCTGCTCTGACACAGAGGGGTCACCATGAGTCAGAATGTCATGGATTGAATTGTGGCCCCCCCCAAAATACATGTATATGGAAGCTTTGTAATGATTCTTCATGATTAGACAAATTAAATAGTTGTAAAAGAATTAAGAATGGACTATAGCACCCTTTTACTCCCATCATAGCCTTATTCAGAGATGTAAGGGGAGTTTCTCTAGGGGGTGGCCTATAACACCTTTCTTTTATCTCATAAAAGTGGATAGATAATAAACATTGCACTGGAATAGATAAGGAAAAAATTATTTAAAATGAATATATGATTAGGCATTATAGATATATAATACAACAATGTCTCAGAATAAGAGATACATTGCAGAAAAGACTAGAAGACTAGGTAGGTAATTGTGCGGCAATGAATGAATCTTTAAAAAGAAATAAAAAGTGAACTGGGGACGGGGGAAGAAAGAGAGGGAGAGGTGGTTAAAATGTGCAACAGTGAATGAATGAAAAGCTAGCTTTTCTGTAAAATTTCATTAAAATTATAATGAAATTAAAAATTTCATTTAAAAAAGAGTCTAAAAGGGAAGAAGTGAGACGAGAGAAAGGCTCCTTAGGTCCACCAAGAAAGAATTTCCAGGAGTGGAGTGTGTCCTTTCGGATTCGAGTTTCTACCTAAGAAAGCTTCTGGACACTGGAAAAAGATCAAGATACATAGAGATCTTTAAGGAAATGTTGGGGCTACAGATGCTTAAGGAGATGAAGGCCTTC
Source organism: Elephantulus edwardii (assembly GCF_000299155.1). Taxonomy (NCBI): domain Eukaryota; kingdom Metazoa; phylum Chordata; class Mammalia; order Macroscelidea; family Macroscelididae; genus Elephantulus; species Elephantulus edwardii. The sequence continues at coordinate 1,965,199 of NW_006399888.1, read as the reverse complement.
CTCCAAGACCATCAGGGAGAAAGGGCCTTCCTAGAGGTGAATTTAGACTTCAGCATCTTGAAATGTGAGAGAATAAATTTCTGTGTCTTACAGCCATGCGCTTGTGATGTCTCTGTTACAGCAACACTAGACAGCTCTGACATGAGGTAAACTTCACAGAAACTGGTTTGGGTTCCTTCATTAAAGGGGAGCCTTGGTGGCATAGTTTATAGAGAGTTGTGTTGCTCTCCAAAAGGCCACATGTCTTTGGTAGTTCTAATCCACCAGCAGCTCTTCAGGAGAACAGTAGGTAATCTCCCCTCATTACTACATACAGGCTTAGAAACCCAATGGAAGGTTTTATTAGAGGGAACCCACTCTACAGCAGCGAGTTTGAGTATCTTGGAGCTTAAGTCATCTCCCGGGACAGAGTGGGCTCTGTGACAAATGCTGGCTGAACCAGCAAAGGTTCTTCCCTCAGAAGCCAGAAACTCAGGTACTTCTTACACCTCCCTGCACTAAGAAATCTTATATCAATGAGACTTCTGTCATGTCCTCACTTCCCAAAGAGAATTTAAATCATAAGACCTTGGGAAGAGGTGATGATCAAAGTAGGAAACTCTAGTCTAGACACAAATAATTCACGAGCCACAGAGCCCTGGCAGGCAGCTGGCATCGTGCTGGGGTTTCAGGCTGCCCCAGCATGAGACAGCAGTGAAGAGGGCAGTTGGTCCCTCGGAAGTTTCTCTCTCAGCATTTGAACCTGTTTCTGAGCAGAGTTCTAGAACAAAAGATGATGGGAAGCGTTCTGTGTCCATTATTACTGCCAACCTCACTGTCTTGGAGTCCTGTAGTGATACTACAGGACGGAGCACTGCCTCATCAGATTTCCTGCCTCATCCTTCTCCCTCAGAACACCGTGTGGATTTGCACTACTACCTTCAGGGTCGCAGCTAAATGTTTTTAACCACACCACCACCAGAGTGACTTATTAGACTGTGTAGGTTGAGTATAAACAGGCCATAGGAGTTTTATCATTTGTTACCACTTCAGATGAGAATTGAGTATCTCATGGACTGTCAGAAAAACAAGTAAGTCCATCTTGGAGGAAGTGCAACCGGAGGGCTCCCTAGAGGCAAAGTTGGTGAAACTCTGTCTCGCTTACTTTGGCATGTTGTCAGAGCGTCCAGTCCCTGGAGAAAGACATACTGGGAATCATAGAAGGTCGGAGAAAGAGAGGAAGATCTTCAGCAAGGTGAACTGACACAGTGGCTCTAACAGAGAGCTTGAGCGTGTCAGAGGTGGGATGGGAGCAGGAGAGGGCAAGGGTCTGATCTGTGGTTCATAAAGGTACTATGAGTTGTAGTCAGCTCAATAGCTATTAGCAACAGCATCACCTCTTAGGAGCTAATTTTCTTAATTGTCTTAACATGTGGTTTATGTCCACCCAAGGGAACAGAACACCTAAGCCCTTCCTTTAGCGTCTCTTTAGGGTCTCCTGGCTCAGGTGTCGTGCACAGGGTTCTCCACAAGTGGTTCTCTCAGATGTTGATTTAGATGTTGTTTTTCTTATTAGATGTCACTGAGTTGACTATGATGACTCATATCAACCCTATGAACAATGGCTCTGAACGTTGCCCTATCACGAGCCAGCCTCACCATCTCAGACACATCTCGCCCCATTGCCACAGTTAGTGTGCCAATTCATCTCATTCAGGACCCTCTACCCTTTCAAGTATGATGGATGTCCTTTTCCCAGGATTGATCCTTCCTGGAAACATGCCCAAAGTATGTAATATGTAAGAGAAAGATGGGCAATCTCCTCTTGTGTGATTTGCTGCCTCTGAAAACCCACTGGAGGGTTAGCTATGGGTCAGTTACAACTTGATGGTACACAGCAATAATAAAGAGAGAGAGAGAACACCAGGTCTTGGAAAGAATGAGACCAAGTCTCTCCGTGGAGGTGAAGATTTTGAAGCTCCATCTCATATTCTTTGGGCACGTAGCCAGGAGGAACCGGTCCTTTGGAGAAGGACATCATGCTTGGAAGGGTGGAGGGACAGCTCAGGAGAGGAAGAGATGATAAGGATTGACATAGTAACTAGAATAATGGGTTAGGTGTGTTGGAAACAGTGGGATTGGCTCAGGATAGGGCAGACTTCAGAGCTATTGTACATAGGATTGCGAAGAGTCTCAGGCAACTCAGTAGCATAAAACAACAACAACATATATAAAATAAACTGCCAGTAGAACTAACCAACCTATCTTAGAAATGGAGATGAAGAGACTTTATCTCACATACTTCAATCATGTTATCAGGAGAGACAAGAACACCATGCTTGGTAAAGTAGAGAGTCATAGAAAAAGAGGAAAACCCTCAAGAGGACAGACTGACATTGAAACAATGGCCTCAGATGTAATTAGGATTATGAAGATGGTGCCAGACCAAGCAGGATTTCACTCTTTTGTGCATGAAGACTGCTGAGTTGGCGTCTACTTAAAGGCACCTCTCCGGGGGAGCTCTGGTGGCTAGTGGCAAGAAGCTGCACTGCAATCCCAGAGGCACACGGTTCGAATCCACCAGATGCTCTGCCAGGGAAGGAGGGACAATCTCCTCTTGTACCAGTCAGATCTGATTTGATGGTACACACACACACACACACAATAATAAAATAAAAATAAAAATAAAAAATTTTTTAAAAGAAAAAGGCACCTCTCCAAAGTGCTAAAGAGCGAAGGTGTCAGTTTAAAGACTAAGGTGAACCTGATTCAAGCCATGATCGTTTCAAGTACTTTTTATGCGTCAGAATGTTGATCAATGAATAAGGATGATAGAAGAAGAAACAAAGGCTTTGAATTATGATGTTGAAGAAGAGTACTGAATATCACATGGACTGCCCAAAGATCAAACAAATTTCTCTTGGAGGATGTGTAGCCAAGATACTCCTTAGAGATGAGAGGCAGTGAAACACACATGTTCCGGGCATGTTGTCAAGAAAGACTAGTTATTGGAAAGGGATATCACGCTGGAAAAGGTGGAGGGTCAGAGAAAGAAAGGATGAGCCTTAACCAGATGGATTGACACGGTGACTGTAACACTGGACTTGAGCATATTAGAGACCACGGTGAAAATGGCACAGGATAGTGCAAGGTTCAGATCTGCTGTTCATAGAGATGCTTTGAAGCATAGTCAACTTAGTGGGACCTGACAACAGCAGCACTGGGAGCTCTTGTGGCATAGTGTGTAAAGAGTTGCACTGCCAGTGCAAAGGCATGCAGTTCGAATCCACCAGTGGCTCTGAAGGACAGAGATGAGCAATATCCTCATATGCAAACCACAGGCTTTGGAAAGTCTCTGGAGGGTCAGCTATGAGTCAGTTCCAACTTGATAACCCATAACAACAACAACATAAAATGAAGCAATGGGGGTTTCTAGTAAACTCCTCATCTTTCATGTAAGAGTTCTAGGTCCAATTCCTGGCCAGTCATCTCACACACAGCCACTTTCCGTCATCAGGGGTGATTGGTGTGTTGCTATGAGGTTAAACACGTTTCAGTGGAGCTTCCATATTAAATTGGACAAGAAAGACTAGGTGATCTCCTTCTGATAGCGGAAACCTTACAGGTCACACCAATCTGAGCCTCAGTCTTCGTGGGGAGGGCACATCGTGGACTTGACTGTGTTGTGCATGGAGATGTGAGGGGTCAGGGATGATTAGATGTAGCTAAACAATACAGTCAGATTAGAAGGAGCCAGAAGTAGCTGGCTAGACAACGCAAAGTGTGATCTAAAGTCAGCACCTCCTCACACCACTTTTCTCCTTAGAGTCTCTAATTTGAGGAGAAAATGCTCACTGATGCTGGAGAAGGCCTTTGAGGGGTGAGAGGAGAGGTGGCCCTGAGTGTTCAGATTATGTATGAGAGCTAGCCTGAACCCCTAAAATTCCACTCCCCTCCCTTCTCACCCTCCTGAGAAGACAAAATCTCAGTACTCAGAAGAGGCAGTCATGTGTCCAAGTCCCAAGTGCTGACCAAACATTCATTTTTCCCTCTCTCTTTTCCTAATAGGACAGATTTTCTTTTCTCAAATGCTGTATCTCTTCCCATTGTCAGAAATGGGGGTCAGAAAGGTGGTGATTGTGGTCTGAAAAGAACATAGGATTCATTGAATGAACAAATACTATGTAAGCATTTTCACCATACTGCTATGGTCAAGATAGGGAGGGTAACTGAGCAAGATGTGTTCAAAGGGGAAGGGGAGGGGGTAGAAGAAAGAGGATGGGAAAAGTCGTTAGACTGGCAGAGGTCAGTGGGCAGACAGGGGAGGTGAAAGAATAGGAAAGATGCCATGGGAACTTGAAGAGATGGAGTGATAATAGCATAGTTCAACAGTAATTAACCATCTACACATGATGTATATGAATGATTGCATAAAATACAATGTACATGAATGAGACACAACATATATGAATAATTTGTATAAGACACAATGTATGTGAATTTTTAAAACATTTTTAAAAAACACATATAGAAAGCCTAGTCTATTGTATGAAGAGGCTGACAAATACTGTCAGAAATGCATAATCTGGAAAGGATGAAATAGATGAATGGGATCTTCTAAAGATTAAAAGTTTTCCAAACATTTGACAGTATCATTCAGACAAAGATCCCATAACAAAAGTTTCTAGAATACTATTGGGCATCCAGAAGGAAAAGACTGATAACCCAATTACAAAATGGGCAAAAGACATAAGAAGACTTTTCACAGAGAAAGACATTTGGTGGCCAACAAATTTGAATAAATGCTCAAAACCATTGGCAAAATAAAAGAGATGCAAATCAAAATCACATTAAATACCATCTCACCCCAGTAGCAGCAAGAAAGTTTAGCAGTGCAGCAAGCAATAAATGTCGGCGAGGATGTGGAGATGTGGGAACTCTCATATACTATTGGTGGGATTGTAAAATGGTACATCCACTCTGGAAGGCAGTTTTTTTAGGTATTCCTCAAAAAAGCTGAAAAAAGAAGAAACTCCATAAGACTAAGCTATTCCACTACTAGAAATATACCCCAAAGGAAAGTAGAACTGAGACACAAATGGAGATTTGTACACTAATGTTCATACCAACATTGCTCACCATAGCAAGAACATGGAAACAGCTCAAATGTCCAACCACAACTGAATGGATTGGAAAAATTGTGGTACATTCATACAACAGAATATTATGCAGCACTCAGAAGCAAGGATTTCCAAAAATACTGTATAACTTGGGAGAAGAGTATGCTGAGTGAACTAAATCAGTCTCATAAGTACAAATACTTCATAAGAATATTATTGTAAAAATAGAAGGATAACTGGTAAAATGTATATGAAGTTCCACAGGGGTGGGAGCAGAAGAGTGAGGATGGGTAGAGGTGAAATCACAGGGTTGTGCAATTTGGTGGGTAGAAGGAAAGGATAAAGGAAATAGGAAAGATCCAGC
>NW_006399888.1:1956443-1958041 GCF_000299155.1 Elephantulus edwardii | reverse complement strand
GCGATTGGCACAGGACAGAGCGGAGTTTAGAGCTGTTGTACATAGGGTTGCTATGAGTCGCAAGCGACTCGACAGCACATAACAACAACAACAACAACATAATGCATGGGAATGATTGTATGAAACACAATGTGAATGAAGAATATTGTAACACACAATGTGTACAAACTGCGTAGGCAAACCGATTTAATTTAAAATAAAAATTTTTTTAAAAAGATGCATATTGGAATAAAGTGAATCACATTAATATTTTGGTTTCCCAGTGATTCTGAAAGTTACATTTTCACTCTATGATAGTGATAGTCTATTATTTTTTTCCAGTGGTTTATTAAGAGTTGCAGTACCATTATGAAATAGTTCAAAATATTGCAGGAATGACCCAAATGCAGAGACACAAGTGAACTTACACAATATCAAGAAATTTAGTTTGTGGAAAGTTGCTATAAACGTTAAAATTGTAAAACTACAATAGCTGTGAAGTGCAATAAAGAGAAGCTGAATTTTAAAAAAAATTTAAAGCATATATCAGAATCCTCTAAGCTTAAGCACCGGCTTCTGTTCTGTTTTCAGATGATTAATTTGGAAAGATAGTCAGTTCTTAGCTTACTTCTCTTAGCTTGTCTTGTTTCGTATGGTTTTGAGGGAAATAGAATCCATATATTTGAAGTTCAAAAATTGAACTAATATTAATCTTGTTTATGGGAAGTGTTTATTGTCCATGAAAGTTTTACAGCCTCTTTGATAATATTTTCTCCTTTGTAAGCCCTTCCTCCTCCTCCTCTCACATTCTTCCCTCTGTGTTTTTCTCTCTTCCCTATTAACTCTCTGTTCTTTGGCTTTCTTGTTTCATGATTTTTTTTTCTCTTTCATTTCCCCCCCTCCCCAGGACTTCCTACCTCTTACTCCATCATCCTGTCTCTTTATCTCTTTTACTTTCTCAAGCCATTCATCACCTTTTTATTACCTTCTCCAGCCTCCTTCTCTGTGTGCAGTCTTTACAATTAGCACAGAAATTGCATTTTCCTGGCCTGGAATTTGTGACAGTGAGCCCCTGGGTCATGGTGATTATAGCTGAAGAATGGCTCTCCTGCCGCTGTCTGTGAGCTGAGTCGTTTACTGTGTCAGTGTGAGCGTGAGCCCACAGTCAGAGTGTGAGCTCGGTGTTGACTGCAAATTCACCAGGGGCTGGGCAGCAAGATGAACCAGACTGTGAGAAGTGCTTAGACCCCCAAGAGAGGGGAACCGTGTCATTGAGAAGCCGCTGCCCTCTCTGTCACTCCCAGGACTTCTTTGCTAATTGGGGTCCTCATACCCACCTCTAGGCAATGGAAGAGTATAAGTTGTTGTTGTTGTTGTTATGTGTCATCGAGTCGCTTGCGACTCATAGCGACCCTATGTACAACAGCCCTAAACCCTGCTCTATCCCTGTGCCAATCTCACTGCCTCTGACACACCCATCCCAATTACCCCAGTCACTGAATCAATCCACCTCATAGAGGGTCTTCCCCTTCTGCGCCGTCCCTCCACTGTCCCAAGCATGATGTCCCTCTCCAAGGATCTCTCCCTCCTTACAACATGTCCAAAGTATGTCAGACGAA
>NW_006399888.1:1930746-1956044 GCF_000299155.1 Elephantulus edwardii | reverse complement strand
ATTGGTCCAGTGGTGAGAATCTTTGTCTTCTTGACATTGAGCTTCAATCCATACTGAAGGCTGCAGTCCTTGACCCTCTGCAGCAAGCATTTCAGGTCCTCCTCAGTTTCAGCAAGCAGGGTTGTGTCATCTGCATAATGCAAATTGTTGATAGATCTTCCACCAGTCATAAACATGCAAGAGAGGAAGGTTTGGAATGTAAGAAAGAAGTCTGGGCAAGGTAACTTCAAAAGTTTGCTGATTTCTAGCAGCTAAAGACTAGACAGTAGGACCAGGGAGCTAGCTTACTTGGAAGTTCACAATCTTTTGAAAGTTTATTTTCTTTAGATCTCTTTCCTGTGTTTCTTGCTCATTCTTGTCATTACTATTTCTAAGCCCTGGTGGCGTAGTGCATAAGAAGTTGGGCTGTCAACCAAGGATCAATGGTTCAAATTGAACAACCATTTCAAGGAAAACAGATAGGCAATTTCCTATCATAAAGACACACAGCCTCTGAAACAATGGAGAGAAGGTCACAATGAGTCAGACTTGACTCAACAGCAGTGAATTTGGTTTGTTTTAGGTATTTCTTAGTAGACAGAAATTGTTGTTGTCGTTATGTGCCATCGAGTTGCCTGCAACTTGTAGTGACCCTGTGTACAACAGCTCAGAAATCTGCTCTATCCTGAGCCAGTCTCACTGACTCTGACACACTTACCCTCATTGCCCCAGGTACTGTATCAGTCCATCTCATCCAGGATTTTCCTTTCCTGAGCTGTCCCTCCATGCTTCCAAGCATAATGTCCATTTCCAATAATCAGTCTTTCCTGGTAATATGCCCAAAGTATGTGAGATGGAGCTTCAAAATCCTAGCTTCCAAGGGGAAACTTGCTTTCAACTTCTCTAAGATAGACCGATTTGTTTTCTTGGCAGTCCATGGTATGTATATTCAAGAATCTTCTCCAGCACCACAACTCAAAGGCATCGATTCTTCTTCTGTCATTCTTAATCATTGTCCCACTCTCTAATGCATAGCAAGTAATTGCGAAGACCCTGGCCTGGATCAGGTGCACCTTAGTCTCTAGATTGACAATTTTGCTTCGCAGAACTCTGGAAAGGTCCCTGACAGCAGATTTACCTAATGCAATTCGCCTTTTGATTTCCTGACTGCTGATGCCAAGGGGGTTGATTGTGGAGCCAAGCAAGCTGTAATTGTTAACAACCTCAATCTCTTCCCCAGCCATCATGGTGCTGCCAATTGACCCAGTGGTGAGAATCCTTGTCTTCTTGATGTTAAGTATAACCAGCATTAATATTTTATCATTCTTTTTTTTTCCTGGAAAAAAGCATTGTGCCTTGTTATTGTGAGGTGTCTATGGTGTTGCTAGGTATGTTTGTTGTTGTTAGATGTCATCAAGCTGGCTCCAGTTCCTTTCAGCCTTATGAACAACAAAACACTGGGTTCTCCTGCTGCCCTTACAGGCAGTCATTGCTGTCTGAGTTCACTGTTGCAGCCACTAAATCAACTTATCTCATTCAGGTTTTTCTCTTTTTCTGTGACCCTCTATTTTACCAAGCTTAGTATCTTTCTCTAGAATTGATCTCTCCAGATAACAGGTCCAAATTACAAGATTTGAAATCCAACCATTCTCACTTCTAAGACGTTGTGTTTGTTATATGCCATTGAGTTGCTTGTAACTCATAGTTACCCTATGTACAACAGCACTAAACTCTGCCCTGCCTTGTGCCAATCACACTGCCTCCAACACATCCATCCTGATTACCCCAGTCACTGAATCAATCCACCTCACAGAGGGCCTTCCCACCCTGCGCTGTCCCTCCACCCTGCCAAGCATGATGTCCCTCTCCAAGGACCGGTTTCTCCTTACAACATGTCCAAAGTATGTCAGACAGAGCCTCAGAATCCTTGCCTCCAAGGAACAGCCCAGTTTAACCTTCTCCAGGATGAATCTGTTTGTTTTCTAAGCAGTCCATGGTACCCTCAATACTCTTCTCCAGCACCACAGCTCAAAGGCATCAATTCTCCTTCTATCCTCCCTAGTCATTGTCCAACTCTCTGACACATAACAAGTAATTGCAAAGACTATGGCCTGTATCAGACACACCTTAGTCTCCAGAGAGACACCATTGCTCTTCAGTTCTTTGGAGAGCTTCTAAAATAGATTCATTCTTTCTTCTGGCAGCCCATAGTATGTTCACTATTCTTTGTCAAACTAATCATTCAAATGCATCAATTCTTTTTATTTGTCTTTCTCACTCATTGTATAGTGTTCTTTCACATGCAAAGGAGGTGTACAGCTTGGGGCAAGTTCTTGTAGAAACTGCTAGCAGATTCTAAACACCTGAGAAGCCTGATCTTTCTTCTGGTTAGCTGTATGACTTGATGGTCTATGCCACCAGAGATCCCCTGAATGTTTATATTTCAGAATCAGTATGACAATTTCAGACAAAAAGAAAAATCTTCTGAATGATGTACTATTTTTGTGTGTCAACGTTTCTGCCCCCAGTTTTCAGTCATGGATTATATAAGTGGTGAATCTGAAGCCTAGATGAAATTTGCCTCTAAGTGACTTGCCAGGGAATTACATGGAGGCGGTCATACTTGCAACTCTCCCAACTTCTGGTCCTCATTCTGTGAAACACCATCACAGGGAAGCAATCAGCACTAACACGTGGATTAGATAAAGGAATGTAGATAACAAAAGCCAGTGTCAGAGCCAAACTCTCTACCCATTCAGTTTTGTGGCAGGAAAGGAAGGGAGGGGAAGCTATTCGTTTTCAAAGTGACAGTCTTATCTCTTGTCACCATGGTAACACATCTTCTAGGAAGCTAGCTGGCCTCTTTCTTGAAATAGCTTTTCTTTCCAACTTCCCAAGTCCTGGTAAGAAGGGGCTGGAAGGCCACTGTGATATCAACTGGAGGAGACAGCCCAGTGTAGGCTAGAGGAGGGGTTCTGTCTTGAGGCTTCACCCATGAGGAGGTCTAGTCTGTATGAGAATAAAGGGTATCTTGGACATTGTAGACTATAGACATTGTTCTCTTAAATTTTTCTGAATGGACTTAGTGCTGATCTGCATTGGCTCAAATTAGTAATTCTTACCCTCAGGAAGCTTTCATTCTACTTAAGCAATTAAGGCAAACCAAATCCAGCCAAGCTGAGACCTATCTGTGGTCATCTAGTGATAAGGAGTTGTGCTATGAACCCAAAGGCGGATGATTCAAATCTACCAGCTGTTCCTCTGGAGAAAGATAGGCAATCTCCTCGTGTGCAATTTACAATCTTTGAAAATCTGCTGGAGGGTCAGCTATGAGTCTGTTCCAATTTGATGTCAATGAGCTTTTTTAACAGGAAATCTTTGAGGCTTTGGTATATCTACCCTGTGACTCCTAAGGGCACGCACGGCATGTCGTATTTCCCAAACTTATGTGACCATCATTGCTGTTGTTGTGTATAATTGAGTAGGAGCCTATCCATAGCTGCCCTTCCAGTGTGTTTTCAGAAGCAGCAAGTCACACGGAAGAAGATTGCCCAGCCTTCTCCCACGAAGCAGCTGCTGGACTTGAACCGCATACCTTTACATTAGCAGCACAGCTTCTTATCATTAGGATAATTGATATTAGAGTCCATAAAATTGATTCTGACTCATAGAGGTTATTACTATGTTCCATAGAGTTTTCTAGTTGATCATTTTGGAGAAGCAGAGAACCAGGTCTTTCTGCTGAAGAGTTCAGCAGGCAGTTGAGTGCTTAACAAGTGCACCTGCAGAGCTCCTTTCTTTGACCATAGAACTGGTGTGATAGAACTATTGGCCCTTTCAAGAGCCTTGACATCTTTGAGTGACAAATCACTCTTCTCTTTGACAAATTCTGCAGGCTAAATACTTTTTTATATTAATGAAATATTCTTTATTAATTAATATTTCCCTCAGAATAGCACACACATCATGTCTACCCAGATAGTACCCAAAAGTCCACAATAACCCTTAATATGGAATGGATTTGAATGTGATTGTCTTTTGTACCTGTGTTCCTTAGCATCAAATATATGTTTGAAAAGCTATGGCAAAGATTCTCCTAGATGCTGCCTTGCATATGATCAAGGCTGGAGCCAAAACAAGCACAAATGGAAAGGATGGGAAAAGTGAACCATTTGGGGAATTAGGAGGGACATCTGTCAAGTGACATCAAGGTTGGAGAGGCTTCAAGTCTGAGCCCAAGAGAATATTTCCTATATTATGCATGGTGAGAGGCTGGAAGGAAAGTCCATTTCTTGAATTTTATCTAGAGGCCCACTGGGTTTTAAGTAAGTTCCCCGATGGGCAAGATGCAGCAGATGACTTATCTAGCAAGAATAATCAATTAACTTTAAAACTTCATTAAAATCTACAAAGGAAAAGCCAATTCATTTAGTTAGAAACACCCTCCGAGGAAGTTGAGCTCCCTGGAGTCCCCATCCATCTACCCTGAAGCTGTGCTTTTACTGGTCACCACCCTGCTCCCCTGCCCCTTCGCTGGCTCAATTGCATTTCTTCGGTCCCAGAATACTCCCCTGCGTGTGCTAACTCTTGTGGCGAATGAGTACACTGAAAGTCTGCAATTCCATCTGACAACCAGTCAGGGCATGCAGGTCTTTATTTGGAAACTGTGTCTGGTCCAAAAATGTGCCAACATCTATTAACTCTCTCTATAGGGCCAGTGTATCCAATTTCAGACACGCTACCCTGGGAAGTTCAAGAAACAGAAAGAAACTTGGATTATATACTGGTCATTTTACACTGGAGCCATGCAACCTGAATTCCCTCAGCGAACCTGATTTCCATTTGAGGAAAATCAATTAGAGGATAAAGCAGCCTGAGAACCTCTTTCACAGAGGATATTCTCTCAGGACCCCCTTCCCAATGACCTTCACACCATCCCCTTCTCAAAACCCTTCAGAAAGAACTGGGCACCACCCCTGGGTATAATGGTATTTGCTGGGAGCTGATGATTGTAGGAGGTTCACTGTTGATACTCTGGGGTTTCTGCACTTCTTTGTGGAAACTCTGAGAGATAGAGAACTTACATGTTATTTATCTCTACTAAAAATCCAAAGTCCTTCCTGACATTTATAGGATGCAGTGAATGATATATGTTAACAAGTTGAGATCAGGATCAGGATACCCAGGTACTTCAAATCTCCTTATTGTCTCTCACTGCAACAGAAAGTAACTTTCCTGTAAGAGATGTCAGCTTTACTACTGGCTGATACCGTTACTCCTAGCTTCCTCTGCCACCCGACCCCCCCATCAATTTTTAGTTTCTCTGGTATACAAGTTGGTGACATCAGTTACACTCATCATCTTGTATGACCATCACCCATAATTATACCCAATTTCCCATCACCATATACAGAACCTCACTGCTTTCTGAACAATGGTTCTTCTTTTCCACATTTCTCCCACCTCTCATAACCACCAAGTCTTTGTTGTCTAGCTATTCTTCTATTCTAGCATTTCATATAAATGTGATCATATAATATTTCTCATTTTGTGATTGACTTGTGCTGCTCAACATAAAGTTTTCAAGGTTCAGCCCTTTTTGTGGCATGTGTCAGAACTTCATTTCTCTTTATGGCTGAATATTAGTAGTCCATGGAGGTGCTGGAAGTCAGAGTTGATTCCATAGCACCTAACAACAATAAGTATTCGATGGTATATGTATATACCATACTCTGTCTATCCGTTCATCTGTTTACGACCATGTAGCTTATTTCCATACTTTTGTTATTTTGAATTATGCTACAGTGACCATTGATGTCCATAGACCCGTCTGTATAGCTGCTTTCAAGTCTTTTGGGTACGCATTTAGGAGTGTAATTTCTGAGTCATATGGTCTATGTTTAACTTTCTGAGGAACTACCACACTTTCCCACTATGGTTATCCCATCTTGCATTCCTACCAGCAACAGATAAGTATATCAATTTCCTCATATCCTTGCCAATTCTTCTAGCCTCTTAAACTCTCACCACAGTGAATATGGTTTTTCCGTCTGTGAGCAATAACCACTATCCACTTTCTCCTGGCTTTCCTAACCCAATAAATAGAGGAAGAATGCTGTCCACATCATCTGATTGCTCTGTCTACCTAGAGGTCCAAGAAAGAACATTTCTAACATATTTTATAAAAAGCAAACACCATGGGAAAGGAAGATGGACCTGCTTGCTCGTTCCTTCCACCAGAGATGCCACCAATAGTGTGAACCAGGAACCAGTGGGGAGAAGAGTCAACTCCCTCTAACTAGAAGTCACATGTTTGTTCGTCATCTGAATGTCTTCTTTGGTGAAGTGTCTATTCATATCCTGTGTCCATTTTGCAATTGGATTGTTTACCTTTTTCTTGTTGAGGTGTGGAATATTCTATAAATATTAGATAAGAGTTCTTTACCAGATATGTCATTGTTATCATTATGTGCCATTGAGTCGCATGCAACTCAAAGCGGTCCAATGTACAACAGCTGTGAGCCCTGCTCTATCCTGAGCCAACTTTACTGTCTATGACACAACTACCCCCATTACTCCAGTCACTGAGTCAATCCATCTCATCAAGGCTCTTCCCCTCCTGCGCTATTTCTCCAACCTCCCAAGCATAATGTCCTTCTCCAAGGACTGGCCCCTCCTTGCAACATGTCCAAAGTATGTCAAATGGAGCCTCAGAATCTTTGCCTCAGAGGATCCTTTTCCAGGATGAACCTGTCTGTTCTCTTAGCAGTCCATGGTATATTCAATACTCTTGTCCAGCACCACAGCTCAAAGGCATCAATTCTTCTATCATCCCTAGTTATTGTCCATCTTTCTGATGCATAGCATATAATTGTGAAGACCACAGCCTGGATCAGGCACACCTTAGTCTCCAGATTGACATTGTTGCTCTTCAGTAGTCTGGAGATGTCCCTGACAGCAGACTTTCTGAACATTTTTTTCCCTGTCTGTGACTTTCCTTTTCACCTTGTTGGAGAAACTTTTTTTATGTGCAAAGGGTTTGATTCTTAGAAGGCCCCATTCATCTATTTTGTTCTCTCCTGGTTGTAGATTTTTCATTATACTTGGAAGAGTGTTCTTCTAAGCTTTTCTTTAATGAAATTTATTGGTTTGGGTTTTACTCCTAGTGAAGAAATATTCAAAATCCCTGGCTATCAGAGAGATGAAAATAAAAACAACTATCAGATATCATCTCATCCCAATAACAATAGCATAGTTAAACAGAGCAGCAAACAATAAATGCTGGTGAGGTTGTGGAGAGATTGGAACCCTTATTCACTGGTGAGAGTATAAAATGGTACAACTATGGGAGGGCGGTAGAGCATTTTCTCAAAATGTTAGAAATAGAAATATCATTTGACCTAGCAATGCCACTACTGGGAATAAACCCCAAAGAAACCAGAACCACCACCCAAACAGACATATGCACACTCATGTTTATTGCTGCATTATTTACAATACCAAAGAGATAGAAGCAACTCAAGTGCCCATCAACAAATGAATGGATAGAAAAACTAGGATATATTCATATAATGAAATACTATGCAGCACTGAAAAACAATGAACTCATAAAACATTACACAACATGGGGAACCCTGGAGGACATCATGCTGAGTGAAATATCTCAGTCACTAAAGAACAAATACTCCATAGCCCCACTGTCTTAAAGCAGTGCAAAAATGAATGAAAAGAGACAAATTGCATTGGGAAAATATGCCGTTAGAGTACTGAAGAGCAATGATGTCAGTCTAGAGACTAAGGTGTATCTGATCCAAGGCATAGTCTTTACAATTACTTACTGTGCATCAGAGATCTGGACAATGACTTAGGATGACAGAAGAAGAATTGAAGCCTTTGAAGTGTGGTGCTGGAGAAGAGTATTGAACATACATACCATGGACTGCTAAGAAAACAAATATATCTGTCCTGGAGAAGGTGAAACTAGACTGCTCCTTGGAGGCAAGGATTCTGAAGCTCCAACTCACATACTTCGGGTATGTTGTGAAGAGTGTCCAGTCCTTGCAGAAGGACATCATACTTAAAAGAGGAGGCAGCGTAAGAGAGGAAGACCCTGAATGAGATGGCTTGACTCAGTAACTGGGGTTATGGTAGTGTGTAGGAAACAATGAAACTGACTCAAGATAGACCAGGGTTCAGAGCTGTTCTACATAGGTTTGCTATGAGTCACAAACAACTTGATGTCACATAACAACAAGATAGTTAATACTCTTCACCAACACCACAGTTCAAAGGCATCAATACTTCTTTAGCTTTCCTTATTCATTGTCTAGCTTTCACATTTACATAAAGCAATAGGAGCAACTTAAGCCAAAGGACCGATGGGTAACATATAGCCAGCAGTTCCAATGCGTAAAGCAAAGGGTATCAGAAAGAAACAATAGGAAATTAGATTTTTTGTGTGTGTATTTCTCAGAATGCTAATGTCACAAAAGTGTAACAGGAGGAAAACAGGGTATCATGAAAGTGGACATGCTTTACAATATGTGAGATGCCCAAAAACAGTGCTGCTCAAAGTGGCACTCCTCCACGATTCAAAAGTATCAACATTATCAGAAGCAATAGCATGCTTGTTAGAAAAAGCAAAGTGCTTGTTAAGGATACAAAGAACTTGTTAGAAATACAAAGAGCTTGTTAGAAATGCAAATTTTCATTAAAATGTAAATTCTTATTAAAAATGCAAATTCTTGTTAGGCAGGCAAGGTACTTTTTATTAATGCAAATCCTCAGACACTGTGGGGATGAGGAACAGGACTCTGTTTTAGCTTGCCCTGCAAGTGATGTGGAGAGACTTGGTGGGAGAGTCTGAAGGGTCTGGTGCTGCATCTCTCTGACAGTTTGAATCCACCCAGGGTTCCTTAGGAGAAAGAGGGGCAATTTCCTAGCATGCAATTTGTAGTCTTAAAAATCCAGTGGAGGGTCATCTATGAGTTGCTGTTGACTTAACACCAATTAATTGAGTCCACATGGTGTTGGTGCATGCTAATATTTCTGGAAACCTTCCTCTGAAATCATAGTCGTTAATATAGCTGCAGTTATTAATTCCACCTCTCTATGTCCCGGACATCTGTAACAGTAGAAATCCCTGGCACACATCTCTCCCAACCCATTCAGTATCCCCTCATCCTGACTCTATCTATGCTCAAGCCTCCTAGGGCTTTTTCATCATGACTTCTGACCCTTCCTCTCCTTCGCATACACATCCAATCTGTTTTCATACCTAAGAAGTTCATTGTTGTTGTTGTTGTTGTTATGTGCTGTTGAGTCACTTGCGACTCATAGTGACCCTATGTACAACAGCCTTAGACTCTTCTCTGTCCTGTGCCAATCGCACCATCTCTGATACACCCATCCCGATTACCCCAGTCACTGAATCAATCCACCTCATAGGGGGCCTTCCCCTCCTGCGCTGTCCCTCCACCCTACCAAGCATGATGTCCCTCTCCAAGGACCTGTCCCTCCTTACAACAAGTCCAAAGTATGTCAGACGAAGCCCCAGAATCCTTGCCTCCAAGGAGTAGCCTGGTTTAACCCTCTCTAGGATGAATCTGTTTGTTTTCTTGGCAGTGCATGGTACATTCAATACTCTTCTCTGTAAACAGTTATAATTATGTTCTTATTCCTTCAGTATTATGAGGAAGAAAGAGTTAACACAGGTAAAGCACTTAAGACAGTGATTGGCTCAATGACATTATTAGTAGGATTAGATACTAAAAATGTGAGCTTTGATGGTCTAATGGTAAGGAATTGTGCTGTCAATTCAAAGGCGGGCAGTTCAAATCCATCAGCTACTCCAAATAAGAAAGATGAGCAATCTCCTAGGCAATTTACAGCTGCTGCAAAGAGGGACCAGTCCTTGGAGAGGGACATCATGTTTGGGAGGGTGGAGGGACAGCGCAAGAGAGGAGGACCCTCAATGGAATCAATCGATTCCACGATTGGGGTAATGGGAGTAGGTGTGTCAGAGACAGTGATGTGGGGAGTGCAGGGTTAAAGACTCTTGTGCATAGGGTTGTTGTGAGTCACAGGTGATTCGATGGCACATGACAACAAAAAAACAGCAAATCCACTGAAGGAATTCCCACCTGACAGAACATAACAAGAAGTCACTAAAAAACTCAAACTCACTGTCATTAAATGGATTCCTACTCCTAGTAATATTTCACCCTTTTTCTGAGGCTTTCAATCCTTATAGAAGAGACTGTCTGTCTTTCTCTCCGAAGTACCTGACAGATTTGAACCACTGACCTCATGGTTAGCAGCCTAACATGCATGCACTACACCACCAGGTCTACCAGTAATACTCATAGTATTGTTGTTATTGCATTATCCCACTTACTGAAAGTCTCCAATCCTCTGATCTCTCTTTATTGAAATCTTAACCCACTGGACATCATGACCAAAGAAGCTTCATGTTCAATAGTTCGTTCTCCTCTGCAAGTTTTCAGTGGCTTTCCCTCCCTATCACTACCACCACCACCACCACCACCATCACCACCACCATCATCATCATCAACCACCAGCAGCAGCATCTCATCGTTGGTTTTAAACCTTTTTATTGTTATTATGTTTAAACATTGGAACCCACTGTTCTAACAGATACATATCAATAAATACAAGGTCTGTTATTGCTGTTAACTGCCAGCAAATTGGTCCCTGCATATGCTCAATGAAACGAAATATTGCCCAATATTTTGCCATCCACATGACAAGTAGAATATTGAACCATTGCATTTCATAGGGTTTTTTTCCCTGGCTGATTTTGAGAAATTGACCACTAACCTCTTCTTCTCAATTTCTTAGTCTGGAAGCTCAGCTGAAATCTATTCGGCATCAGAGCAACACACACATACTCCTGCTGATAGAAGGACATTGGTAGCCCTTGAGAAACATTGCTTGGAAATCGAACTCAGGTTTCCCATATGGAAAACGAGAGTTCTATTGCTGGGTCAGCACTGTTATATAATAGAGGATTTGCTTCAGTAAAAATTAAGGGAGGAGATGTGAAGGGCAGGGAGTTCCTTCTAGTTTCTCTCTTGACCTTCTCGCTCTCCCAAGAGGCAAGCAACTCTGTTGGACTCTAGGCTCTGAAGAGTTCAGTAGGAATACCTCTGGCCTGTGAAATCCAAAGAACCAATCCAGATGCCCAGTGGCTCCAAGATGGTGATCCCTGTCCAGAGAGACAAATCATCTGCATGCTCCTGCCCAAAGTATGTGTTGAAGCAGCTCACCTGTTCTACCTATCAAGATGGCCTTGGCCTGGCAGATCTACTGAACTATGTCACTGTGCTATGTACCTACCCAGTCAGTGCAGCCCCAGAGGCTGCTCCTTCCACTTGACCCTGATCTCTCTTGTACTTGACAGACACCCTCCCTGCAGGTGAGGAAGAGGCCCAGGGGAGCCCTGAGAACAGATGGATCCTGGAGGAGTTCTTTCCGACACAGAAGGCTCTGGCCAGCTGCCCAGGCTTTGTTCTGATTGCTGATGTTCTCTAGAATCTTCTCATCACATCACAGAGAGAAGGACAATTGAGTACTAATCTCTCCCTTTTCTTAATAAAACTTACTCCCCCCCCCCAATGATGAAAGTAATAATGAGGACACTGGAAGAAATATGCAAAATATTAAAAAATCATATAAAAGAAAATAACAAATTATAATGCCACCACACAGAGACAGGCACTGTTAGTATTTTAGGATGTTTCTTGTGAGTGATTTTGATATAAAACAATCACATTCATTCACCCAATGAGGGCTGTAGTTACATAGCTGTAGTTACAACATCTTTACGACTGGACCGATAGACAACATTAGATAGACAGCGGGAAGAGTGAAGTTTTCAAGGATTTCATTTTACTTGCATTAATAATCAACACCCCGATGTAGCAGCAACCAAGAAATAAAATGACCTATTGTATTGGGAAAATATACTGTCAAAAACCTTTTCAAAGTGATAACAAGTAGGATGTCAGTTTAAACACTAAGATGTACCTGACCCAAGCCATGGTATTTTCCATTGCTTCTTATGCCATTGAACGTTGGACAATGAATAAAGAAGACTTGATGCTTTTGAACTGTGATTTGACAAAGAGTGTTGATTATCCCATGGACTACTGAAAGAACAAAGAAATATGTCATCAATGATGTGAAACCATGTTATTAAGGAGGGGCCAGTCCTGGGGAAAGGACATCATTCTAGGAAAAGCAAAGGATGAGGAAAAGAGAGGAAGACCCTCAATAAGATGGGTTGACACAGTGACTGTCGCAATGGGCTTGAGCCTGGTGCAGATGGCACAGGAGAGGGAGAGGTTTCAATCTGTGGATTATAGAGTTGTCCTGAGTCATAGTTAACTTGGTGACATTTAACAACAACAGAGCATAAGTATTTTGTTATGCCATTAAAAATAATTCAAGAACAAAAAATTTGTTAGTTAAATATTTTTCTTTAATTGCACAATTTTATAGGTGGGAGTGAGGGATGGGTAAAGAAAGGGAAAGATCTGATGTGGAAAAACAATGTAGATGAACTTTGTAAGTAAACCAGTATAAAATAAAAATTTATTTTTTAAAAAACCCCCAAACCCTATGCAGCCCTGCACCATCCTCACCACCGCTGAGATGCTCCAATGCATTGTTGCAGCCACTGTCAACCCACCTCATTAAGGTGCCTCCTCTTTTCATCAACCTTTCCCAGACATTTTTTTTCTTCCAGCAAGATTTTACATGCATATTTTATTAACAATATTGTTCAATCACTCTTCTTAAGCCCAGCTTATTTTTCTGGTAGTTCTCTGTTGATATACTGTTCCAGTCATTTTTTTCATTCTCTTCAGCATGATTTTGCTTGCATGTGATATTAGTGTTATTGTTCAATAATTTCCACACTCTATTGGGTCCCCTCTAGGAACGGGAATCAATATGGATCTCTTCCAGTCAGTTTGCCAGGTAGTTGTCCTCCAGATTTCTTGGCACAACCTGGTGAGCACATTCAGGGCAGCATCTGTTTGTTGAAATATGTCCATTGGTATTCCATCAATTCCTAGGGACTTGTTTTTCCCAACTCTTTCAGAGCAACTTGAGCTTCCTCCTTCATCACCATTGCCTCTTAATCATATGTTGTTTCATGAAATTCTTCTGTGTCCGCCAATTCTTTTTGGTACAGTGACTCTGTGTACTCCTTTCATCTTCTTTTAATACTTCCTGGATCTTCAATATTATTATTTCTTACAAAATTTGTACGAGCGAGCTATGGTGACCTAGTGGCAAGAAGCTGCTGCAATCCTAGAGGTGTGCAGTACGAATCCACCAGATGTTCTGTTGGAGAAGGAGGGGCAATCTCTTTCTTTACCAGTCAGATCTGATTTGATGGTACACACACACACACACACAATGTGTACGTTTACTTATTGCAAATAAATATATATGTGATTTTATTATATATTGGCTTGCACGCAAGATTTATATACCTTGTCTTCTATTTATGTACATTGTGCTCCAAACCTTCATTCACATTGTGTTTCATACAATTATCTCCATACATTTTGGTTTATAAAATCAATCACTCTTGATCGATGCCCACTGTTACCCTGTCTTTTCAAGTCCATATTCAATCTTTCCCATTCCGTAACCACCCCATCCTTCCACCGAACTTGGCTAGCCTCGTAAATCCCTCCCTCCTCATATTCTGCATCCCGGCCCCCTCCTTCCCCTTTGGACTTTTATATGGATCTTACTAATTATCCTGTTTTTACAATAATGATGTTGTGAAATATTTGTCTTTATGAAACTGAGTTAGTGCGTTCAACATAATGGTCTTTAGAAGGCTTATTTATTATCTCACAGTTAAGCGCTTGGTTGCTAAGTGAGAAGTTAGTGATTTGAACTCCCCCAGCAGCTCTGCTGTAAAGAGCAGGTATCAGGAGGAAGACCTGGTATCTGCTTCTGTTAAGAGGCAGGCCCTGAACCCTGTGGAGCAGTTCTACTCCACCCCCTGGGTCGATACAACTGATTCAATGGCACCGACTCAACACCACTGTTGTGCACACTAAGGGCACAGGGGGACAGAGCAGTCACCTGCTGAATCATTGCTAACACCAGACAAAAGGAAAGAGAGCAGGAAAGAGAGAGAAGGTGAAAAGCACTCG
This sequence comes from Elephantulus edwardii, assembly GCF_000299155.1. Lineage (NCBI taxonomy): Eukaryota > Metazoa > Chordata > Mammalia > Macroscelidea > Macroscelididae > Elephantulus > Elephantulus edwardii. The sequence goes on along the minus strand of NW_006399888.1, from coordinate 1,941,864 downwards.
TTGCCTCTTGCAGTTCTTGTCGGGCATTCGTTTCTACTCACCTTTCATGGGCACATTCCTGAGCAAATCTAACTTCAAACGAACAGCAGTATGCAGTCCTACTGTGTGCTTGGAAGAAGGGGGGGAAAATGGAACACGTGCAAACAACCTTGACCTAATACTATATTCTGCCACACTGTTTGATATTGGTAATATTTTAAAATATGAAAGAATCCATCCTTATCCCAGCTGCTATCATTAATTCTGTCCCTGTATCTCCTCCTTTTGTGATGTGGCCTCTCAGTATATATGGCTGAGCATGCATATACATGATGTAACCCAGATACTGTTTGAGGTCGTCCGGTCTTTGAGATTTTAATAAAACTGGCTTGAATATGAATCTGTCATCCATGGGAAGCCAATGGCCTCCCCTTGTCATTTTGCAAAGCTCTGGAATCATCTCTAGGCTCAACTCCACCGAATGCAACCCTCTCCTGTAAGCCTCTTCTCGTGTCTTTTTCCTGCTCCCTGCTCTGTTCTGACATGAAGCATAGTCTTTCTTCCTTGACTCCCCTTAGTTTTCTTACACTGAGCATCTGGGTGGGAGCAGGCTTTGCTGAAGATTTGGATGGAGAGATTTACATCACAGCAACATACACAAGCTCAGAATCAACCTTGGACACTCCTGTTCTCCTGAGGCTTCTGCTCACCTGCTGGTGAGGAATGTTACTGCAGATAAAAACTTCTCACTTTTCTCTTGCCAGCTGCTGTTGCTAACAAGTCAGCTGTGACCCATGGTGACCTCATTTATAGCAGGATGATGATGGCATGTTGCTGGGTCCTGTATCATCTCTGTCACCACAGGCAGGTTTGAGTCTATTGTTGTGGTAATTGTGTAGCATCTTCCAACCTGAGTGACCAGGTGTGGGTCCCTTTTCTACCATCAGACAACATTCTGCAGTGATCCACAGTGTCTGTGTTAGTCTGTCAGGAGCTGTGGCACTATCCCAAAGGTGGCACCTCTCTGGAGGTTTAGATCCACTCGCCACTCTGAGGGAGAAAAATGAGCAATTTCTTTGCACGCAATTTACAGCTTCTGAAAACCTGCTGGAGGGTCAGCTATGAGTCAGCTCCGACTCAACAGCAATGAGGTTTCAGGCTATAAAAATATTTTTAAGCAGATCACCAAACTTCTTATTCACTCTTTATTAAAGGCAGTAAACAACTCTTCATTCTCTACGTGGGCCCAGGTGTATATGTGCAAGGTCAAATACACAGTGAATTGCTACAACATACTCATAAGTGAACTCACCACTGTCAAGTCGGTCTCTGCTCATAGTGACCTCGCATCAAGTTTCTGAGAGTGTGAATCATTACATGAAGAACCTGCCCATTGTTATCCCTCAGAGCAACTGGTACACACTAACTTTCAACCTTTTTGTGAATAACCAAAGACATCATGCACTATGTTGCCCGAGCTCCTTATAGACACACAAAATGTTGGTAAAGAAAGAACCATTTTCTGTGGTTCTTGAGCAGCTCAGAAGAAAGAGAGAGGTTCTGACATTCAATTTATCCCTCCACCTTCCCTAACAAATCCTGATTCCTCTATAAATAGGAAGAATAAGTGTGCCCTTTCCTCACTTACCAATGTGATAAGGTTCCTAAGACAAGGTCATTATGGGAAAATTGATGTTATAGGAATATGAAGGATGACTACATCATTACATTAACACCAAACCAGCATGGAGAAGCTGGCATAGCCAAGCTTACACACCACAGTCAGTGTTATGCTTGCCGTATATCTTGGTATTCGCTACTGCTAGCCACAGGTCATTAACATGAAAAATAGTCAGATGGTAGATTGCTTAAATGGGACATGTCAGATAATGAGATAGTCCATAAGTGAGGAGAGGAATTTATGTACTGTGGAGATTTATGTGTCCACTGATAGAGACTGTGCTGCCCTCCCATGTCCCTTCCCTTAAAAGGCAGAAGTTGCTAAAGTCAAGGTTGGTTTTAAATAACTCTTTCCTTCTCCCTGTTAAATACAGACACGTTTTATTAAGCACTCAGCCTTGAATACCAAACACTGGTGCTCATGCAAACCCACGGAGACAGCTTTGTGTTGGTCTTCGCTTTGTTGATGAGGAAGAAGAGACTTGGAAGGATAAACAGTTTCCCAAGGCCACACAGCTCACACATGCACTGGGATGCAAGCCTAAGTCTGCAGAATACTAACTCTCACTTCCTTCTATCACTGGCATCTCTCTGATCTCATGCCCCTGATAGGTTGGCTCATTATAGACTGTGGAGGATTACCTGAAGGCGCATTTACTTCTGTATTTTATTTTGCATCTTGGTCTTGTAGTTTCAAGTCAACAAAGGAGATGGAATGCTCCCTGCGCCAAGTTCTGCTGTCTGCTCCGGGGTGGAGGGAAGATGGAGAAGAGTTTGTGTTTAAGGTCACTGGACTTAACAGTTGTGTCAGGAGAAGTCGAATTGCCCAACACCAATGGGAACATGGTAGAACTAAAGTCCCTTAACCGTGTGACAGGGGATCAATCAGTCAGGGCTAAGGGCAGCGTGTGGAGGAGGGGTTCACAGAACACCGCAAGGAGACTTAGTCAAGCTTTGTCTCTCTGTGTAATTTAACTCATAGCAACCACATGCAATGGGACAGAACACTTCCCAGTACTGTGTCAACTCTATGCCAGTTCTAAATCAGGTCATTATGATCTATAAGGCTTCCAAGGGCTAACTTCCCCCCACCCTGCCCAGTAAATTGCCAGGCCTTTCTTCCTATTCTATCTTAGTCTAGATGTTCTTCTGAAACCTTTTCAGCAGCACAGCCACACGCAAGCTTCCACTGACAGACAGGTCGTGGCTGCATTGACTGGGAATCAAGCATGAGTCTACAGCATGAAAGAAAGAATTCTATCACTAGACTACCAAGAAATACTCCATTAATGTGCCTTTTGTGGTTGTTATTGTTATGTGTCATCAACTTGGAAATTACTCACAGTTGACCCTGTAGCTGGTTTTCAGAGGCGTTCAATGCCACAGCAGGAGGAGATCACCCTTTCTCCATTGGAGCATCTGGTAGAGTCAAACACAGTGCCTTAGTGCTGACAACGCAGCTTCGCACCACTAGACCACCAGACTCCCCAGCCTGCCTATGTGGAGCATTTAATGAATGTCACCTTACATTTCTCTCTTGGTCCCTAAGAAACTTCTGCCTCTTCCTGTTGCAAAGCCCCCATGTTTGATGGTACCTCAGTCAGGGTATGTGGTGTGGGTTTCACGAGCTCAATCAACTGTCTATTTGTGTGGCCTTCCATTTGTGTAGTTCTTTACACTCTGGCAAATGCTCCTGTATCTTTCCTAATCTCACTACCACATTCTCTCTGTATTGGAGACACAATGAATATAAATGTATCCTGTTTATAGATGGGGGAAACCAAGTCCAGATACTCCTAGATCAAGGCTCCCTCATTGAACCTTAAGTCTCCAGGATGTGGTGACCAGCAAGCAGATCCAGAAGCCCCTGACACATGACAGCATGGCACGTGGAGCTCCCAGGTCTCTAGCAGAGTCTTCTTCATTGAGGACAGATCTCAGTCCCTGACCCGCACATCCAGGATTGGCAGTGGTTTTACCATGAAGTCACTGTGTGCTCTACTTTTCTGAGAGGCTGGAAAACTCCTGGTCCAGTGGCATGACATTGCAGTCAATTACACCTGATAAGAAAACACCATTTGTTCTCCCTTTGAAAATTGCTTCCCAAGCTCTGTATTTCCTAAGAACACAGTAAAAAACATCCTTGAGGAAACACGAAGTACTAAGCGAAAGGGAGACTGAGCTGAGATTGTAACCTTTCTGCAGTTTCAAAGTGGCTAAGCATTGAGGGCCCAGGGAGAGAAAAAAGTTCCCTTTTACTTTCAAAGTATTTCCTTCCATAACAACTCAAATTCAGCCCCTCTCCCCGTGCTGATAAGCAGAAGGTACATGATTCTATCTGCAGCCACTGACTGCAGACTTTCTACCTTCCTGGTTCTGAACAGGTTCCTCAAATGGATCTCTGCCAAATGCTCCTGCCTTTTCGTTTTCCTGCCCTTACCACTTTGCAGTGTATTGGAAATAGCTTTGAGGATTTAAGTTCAAATCCTACCTCTGCCATTAATTTGCTGTGGGATCTGGCCACTTGATAAATCTCCTTTGAGATGTAACCTCCGTATGTAGAAAATGAAGAGCAATGGGAACCGAGCCAGGGGCCCTGGTGGTACACACGGCAACCTATCAGCCTACTAACTGAAGGGTTGACAGTTCAAATCCATCAGATATTCTATGGGAGAAAGATGGGCAGCGTCCTCCTGTTAAGATTTACAGCTCAGGAAATCCAGCAGAGGGTTGCTATGAGTTGAAACTGACTATGTGGCAGTGAATTTAGTGGATTTGGAAACAGAGTAAGAGACAGAGGAGGAAAATGGGATTTGTTTTCATACTGAAGACATTTAATCATGTGTATGCTGTCTTAGTTCTTGTCAAGTCAGTCCCAGCTTGTGGTGACTGTGTGTATAACGGAATGAAATGTTGACGGGCCCTGTGTCATCCTCACAGCCTTTGATAGGTTGGAGGCCATTATGGTAGTTTTTCTGTCAATCAATCTCTTTGAGGGGTTTTGTTGACATTCTGCTTTATGATTTAATCATCTACATATTGTTTTTAAATCAGAGCCCATCCCCAAAACCTTCCTATTTGGGAACAATTCTCAAGAGAGTATGAGGCAGTCCCATTTCCCACCATGAAAAGCAAGGAGCTGTTTCTTTTGCCCTGACTCTAGGGAGCTAAATAGGAGTTCATGACCCAGCCGTGTCCAGTCAGATATTCCAGCCCAAGATTTTACATCTTAAGAGAAACACATAAGAGATCAGGGTCCATTGCCCTTTTGGCAGGGTAATTAGGGTAGAATAATAGGTCTATCTTGGAGAGGGTGAAACCAAGTTTCTCCCTTGGAGGGATTTTGAAGCTCTGTCTTACATATTTCGGGCACTTGACCAGGAGGAACCAGTCCTTGGAGGAGAACATCATTCTTGGGAGGGTGGAGGGATAGCGCAGGAGAGGAAGACCCCAGATGAAATGGATTGACACAGTAACTGGGGTAATGTGAGTAGATGTGTTGGAGTCATTGAGACTGGCTCAGGACAGGGCAGGCTTCCGAGCTGTTGTACAGAGAGTCATTATGAGTTCCAGGCAATACAACGGCAGAAAACAACTACAACAGAGAGTGCCAGACTTGGTCCTACATGGACTAGGACAGACATGTCCACTGTGACAATGGCAGAGTGTCCAGTGACCAGCGCTTCATGAGCAGACTGTCCCTGAGGCTGCCTTTCTGCTGGCTCCCTAGCTTTTGGTCTCATCTGTGAGCGGCCCCAAATGTTTCTAATAAATTTCATGTAGACATAATCAGAAGCTATTTCACTTGCTGACAGCCAACAGTCTGACTCACTGTTACTCCTGTTGCTAGTTGCCATCAACTCATGATGACTTACGTAAAATGGAACAAAACAGTGCCCAGTCACACGCCATTTGCTTGGTCATGACTATGTTTGAGCTCCTTCTGCTGCAGCAGAATCGATCTGCTGTGTTAATCGATCTCATTGAGGGTTTGTTTCCCTTTAGCTGAATCTCTGCTTTTCAAAAAACAAACCAGTCAAACTCTCTGCTATCAAATCCATTTCCAGCTCATAGCAAGTCTACAGGACATGATTGAACTGGCCCATGGGGCTTCCAAAGCTGCAAATCTTTACAAAAAGCAGTCTGCCATATCTTTACCCTGTAAGCAGCTAGTGCATTCAAACTAGCGACCTTTTGGTTAGAAGCTGTCAAGTTAGACTCTTTCAAATACTATAATCTAGAGACAGAGCAAACTTAGTCCTTAAAAGTGAGTTTCTTGCACGGTTCAAATCCACCAGATGCTCTGCTGGAGAAGGAGGAACAATCTCCTCCTGTACCAGTCAGATCTGATTTGACAGTACACACATACACACAAAAGAATAAAATAAAATTTTTTTAAAAAAGTGAGTTTCTTTCTTTACAGAATTAATTTGCCATGGTAAGTTAACTTTTCCAAGATTTTACTCAGGAAATCAGTTATTCAGCGTTTATTTCAAAGCTGTCTGGAGAACAGCTACCTGGTCAATTGACTGGAAGAGATCTGTATTTGTTTCCTTTTTTTTTTTTTATTAGGAAGATCCAAAGAGTGTGGAAATTATTGAACAGTATCACCAATACCATGTGCAAGCAAAATCCTGCTGAAGATTATCCAAAAATGACTGAGAACTGCCAGAAATAAAAGCAGGGTTTAGAAAAGGTCATGGCACTAGGAATATCATTGTCAATGTCAGATGGATCTTGGCTGAAAGTAGAGAATACCAGAAAAATGTGCATTTGTGTTTTATTGAATAGATAATGACATTTGACTGTGAAAATCACAACAAATTATAGCAAACCTTGAGAAGACTAGAAACCCCAGAATATTTGATTGTGATCATGTGAAATCTATGCTTAGACCAGGAAGCAGCCATCAGAACAGAACAAAGAAACACTGTATGTCTCAAAAACAGGAAAGAAGTCCATCAAAGATACATCCTGTCTCCATACCTTTTCAATTAAATACAGAACAGATTATTCGGGAGGTTGAACTTTCTGAGGAGGAATGTGGCATCAGGACTGGAAGAAGGTTTATCAACAACCTATATTATGCAGATGACACAGCCTCACTTGTCGAAACTGAGAAGGATCTGAAGTGTTTGCTGCAGAAGGCCAAGGACTGCAGCCTTCAATATAGATTGAAGCTCAACATCAAGAAAACTAAGATTCTGACCACTGGGCCAGTTGTCAGCATCATGGAAGATGGAGAAGAGATTAAGGTTGTTAACAATTTCATCTTGCTCAAATCTACTGTCAACACTCCACATCAGTAGTCAGGAAATCAGAAGATAAGTTGCACTGGGAAATTCTGCTGTCAGAGACTACTCCAGAGCGCTGAAGAGCAATGATGTCAGTCTAGAGCCTATGGTATGTCTGATACAGGCCATGGTCTTCACAATTACTTGATATGCATTAGAGAGTTGCCAGTCCTTGGAGAAAGACATTGTGCTTAGAAGGGTAGAAGTCCGGCACAGTAAAGGAAGTCCCTGGATGACAAGGATTGACACAGTGACTGGGGTCATAGAGGCAGATGTGTTGAAAACCATGAGACTGGCTTGGGATAGGGCAGGGTTCAGAGCTACTATTCATTGGGTCACTATGAGTCATAGTCAATCTCAGCCAATGGCACAAAACAACATCAAAATTAACTGTATATTAGAGAATTAAATTTGGATAAAATTCAAAGAAAGCACAGGTGAAGTGGAGATCTTTCATTAACTCATGGTACCTGAATATTCAGTTTCTAACAGATAACAGTGTGACTGCTTCATTCCTCTCCTTTAATGATTTTTTTTAAAAAAAATAACAAGTTGTTTAAATAGCTGTTTCAGGCAATGATAAGTGAGGTTTAATGTTGCCTGTTCTTTCTGTTCTCTCTCTTTCTGGGTGAGTGTGGGTGTGTGTGTGAGTGAGAGAGAGAGAGAGACAGAGACAGAGACAGAGAAACCAGCAGTGGTAGGCACTATTGGGTTGTTTGGGAAAGTTTAAAAATTTTAATGTAGTCTGAATATTGACAAGACAAAAGCACCTGGATTACAAACCATTATGATGTCATGTATTAGCTTGTGTACAATTTACACAGGAAGACTAGAGGAGGCGCATGGTGTGCTGTTGTGGAGACATGCATTCTGTTGTTGCTGTTGTTGTTGTTGCTGCTGCTGCTGCTGCTGTTGCTGTTGTTGTTGTTGTTGTTAAGTACCTTCGAGTTGTAGGCAACTCATAGCAACCTTATGAACAAAAGTCCTCAACACTTACGTGACTTTTATCCTTTCTCCAGGTTTTAGGTAATGGAAACATACTAGTTTTTAAAATTTTGCGTCTTCATATCTTCCAACTTTGTACCATTTATATACACTTTGTTAGTACTAAGACTATTTTTTTAAATAACATTTTATTTTAATAGTGATTTTGTTTAACATTTACAGAGAAGTTCAATTTTCATTAATTCATTGTTGCACATTTTATCCCCTTGCCCTCCCTGCCCATTCCCCTAGTTAACTTTTTTAAATAAAAATATTCATTTCTTTTTTTTTAAATTGATGACATCTTTATTTTTGTCATTTAAAGGCTGATGAAAAGCCGTAATTCTAGTAAAAAAAATCCAGCATCTCAATTGAAAAGAATTGTATTCACTCATTAAATGCTAATAGTTTTCTAAGACAAATTGAAAATATCCAGCATGCATGTTTAATTTCAGTACAATAGATTTAAGACCAAGCATGTATGTTACATGTATCAAGATTAGATTTCTTATTGTATAATTACCAACCTCCCTGCCAGTCTTTTTTGCCGTGATCTATCTCTTATCCTGGGCTGTTGTTATACATATTATACCTAATCATATATTCATTTTAGACCATTGTTTCCTTCATCTGTTCCAATGAAATGGTCATTATCTATCCACTCTTATCCCGTTCTCCTCTCAAGCCTCCATGTCAGACCTGCTTTATAGCATTGATGCTATGCAGTATTTGTCCTTTTTTGACTGAGATACTCCATTCAGTATGATGGCTCCACAGTCAACTCTCTCGGCACCAGTAGCCAGGAAATTAGAAGACATATTGCCATGGGAAAGTCTGCTGTTAGGGACCTCTCCAAAGTACTGAAGAGCAATGGTGTCTCTTTGGAGACTAAGGTGTGTCTGATACAGGCCATGGTCTTTGCTATCACTTGTATTGAGGGTACCATGGAAGGCTAGGAAAACAAACAGATTCATCCTGGAAAGGGTCAAACTGGGCTGCTCCTTGGAGGCAAGGATTCTAAGGCTCCATGTAACATACTTTGGACATGTTGCAAGGAGGGACAGGTCCTTGGAGAGGGACATCATGTTTGGTAGGATAGAGGGACAGTGCAGAAGGGGAAGGCCCTCTATGAGGTGGATTGATTCAGTGACTGGGGTAATCGGGATGGGTGTATCAGAGACGGTGCGATTGGCACAGGACAGAGCAGAGCTTAGGGATGTTGTACATAGGGTTGCTATGAATCGCAAACAACTTGATGGCACATAACAATAACATGATGTGCTCCACCGTTCCCTATGTTGTGTTTCACAAGTTCATTGTTTTTCAGTGCTGTGTAGTATTCCATTGTATGAATGTACCACAGCTTTTCTGTCCCTTCATTTGTTGATGGGCATATGAGTTGCTTCCATCTCTTTGCTATTGTAAATAAACAGCAATAAACATGGGTGTATATGTATCTGTTTGGATGGTGATTATGGTTTCTTAGGAAAGACTATGTTTAAAGAAAAATTAACTTTGTGTGTAATAGCTGGTATATAACAGACACTCCAGAAAGAGAAGTCATTCAACAACTATGTACTGTTAAATGTTTGATAGTAATTAATTTCTTAAGGAGCTTTGGTGACTAAAGTGATAAGGAGTTAGGCTACCAACCAAAAGACAAACAGTTTGACTCCACCAACTGCTCCTCAGGAGAAAGATGGGTGGTCTCCTCCATTGTGATTTACTGCCTCTGAAAACACACTGGAGGGCCAGCTATAGACTGGTTCTAACTCTATGGAACAAAATAGCAAATACTTGGAAAAAGACAATCCACAATCTACTACAGTTTTGGAGACACGTGCATTTTTTATACAATCAGATATAGCAACTTTTATTAACCACTGCTCAGTCCAACTGTGGTCAATTACCTCTGGTTTATAGTCAAAATCTGTCCCTTCATATTTTGTGACCTCTTTCTAAAATTTCAGTAAGTGAAAATAACATGGTCTCATTTTTTAGTAGACAAAAGCGTTCCCACTCTGTGAATGTACTCTCATTTACTTTAATGTCTATAAACCTCAGAACTCTCAGCGTCTGGAACCAGGTATTTCTCTGTCGGAGGGGCAGGAGGGTGGCTGTCCCATGTGTTGTAGGTTGTTTAGGAACATCCTTGCCTTCTACCCACCAGATGCCAGTAGCACACACCTCCTTTGAGTTAAGTCAACCAAAACTGCCTCCAGACATCGTCAAATGTCCCCTGGTATGGAAATGACTCCCCTCATTCCACCTCTTTCCACATAGAGGAGTACCACTGCTTTAGCTACTTCCCTAACGTGACTATATAGATATATAGTTATATATAGCTTTATAAATACACTTTCCTAAACAACATGCCTCTGGAAACTCTATGAACTTTGACAAATGTGGCTAGATACAGAAAGGCTTCAGGCCTTTTGTTCATAGGGTCGCTATGAGTCATGCTCGACTCGAAGGCAATCAACAGCAACAACTGGTGGTCTAGTGGCAAGAAGCTGTGCTACATCTCGAAGGCACATAGTTCGAATCCACCAGCTGTGACCCAGGAGAAGGATGGGCAGCCTTCTCCCCAGTGATTAACTGCCTCTGAAAACCTGCTGGAGAGTCCGCTATCGGTCAGTTCCTACTCCACAATACACAACTAGTGTTTTTTTAAAATGCTGCTTCTTTTTTTAATCAACCACCTATGACATTTCTATTTTGGAGTGCCTACCACTGTATTTATACTTAATATTGCTCGGCAGACACAGAAGAATTTCATGAAACAACACATGAGCAAGAGCCTGTGGTGATGAAGGAAGAAGTTCAAGCTGCTCTGAAAGAATTGGCAAAAAAATAAGACCCCAGGAATTGATGCCATACCAATTGACATATTTCAACAGAAACTGCCCTAGATGTGCTCACCAAGTTGTGCCAAGATATCTGGAGAACAACCACCTGGCCAACTGACTGGAAGAGATCTATATATATGTTCCCATTCCAAAGAAAGGTGACCCAATAGAGGGTGGAAATTATCGAACAGTATCATTGATATCACGTTCAAGCAAGATGCTGCTGAAAATTATCCAAAACCGACTGGAACAACACATCAACAGAGAACTGCCTGAAGTGCAGGCTGGGTTTAGAAGAGGCCGTGGTACTAGGGATATTGTAGCTGATGTTA
>NW_006399888.1:1926360-1929736 GCF_000299155.1 Elephantulus edwardii | reverse complement strand
AGTAAGATTGGCACGAGATAGAGCAGGGTTTAGGGTTGTTGTACATAAGGTCACTATGAGTTATAGGTGACTCAACGGCACATAACAACAATCCTTTATCACCTACATTGCAAAAAACATTTCTAATTTGCTGTCTTTTAAGTTTGCGATTTCTGTTGCTGTGGTGAATTTTTTTTTTTCTTTCACAGGATCTTATCAGTCTTTTTACTTTAGGTTTCTGGACTTGCTATCTTCTTCAAAAAGTTCTGTTTTACCCCAAGGTTTTTAATGGTCAGCCATTTATGCTATCATGATTCTTTTTTTTTTTTTTGTCTAGTGATTTGAAGAACCAGCATTATTATACAGTAATTCTCTATCTAGATTTCCTAATCTATTCCATTGATCTGTTCATTCTGTCCTGTGCCAACAGCACATTATTAGCACTAATTTAGCTTTAAAGTATCTTTTCATATCTTACAGTACAAGTTTCTTTATATTCATTTCCTCAGTATTTTCATATAAGAGATATTATATTCTCCCAGAATAACATCTTATTGAGGGAGGGGGGGTTTCTTCTCCTTTTTATAAGAAAAAATAGTGTAAGTTCTTAGAAACTCAAATAATAGCAAAGCGATTTTTGAAATGGCAGGCGAAGAACTTGTGCTAGCTTCATCTTCCTTTGCTGAAGACCTGGCCAAAATTCTAAAAGAAAAAACCAAACTGAAAGATATTTTTTGAAAGAATAAATTCATGACACTGTCGGCGAACAAAGAGTGCCCTTGATGGACTAGAAATCATGAGAACTATCTGACAGGTCTGTGGAATCAGATTGAAGGAGGGAAGCACAGCCCAAAATAAGAGCAAGAGAGATTTGCTGCCAAAGGCAGGAGTGAATTCAGAGATGTTCCAAGGTATTGTTGTTTTGTGCTATCAAGTCAAGTACAACTCATAGTGACCCTATGAACAATGCCTCTGGACCCTACCCCATCATGAGGCAACCTCTGACATGCCTAACCCCATGGCCAGTTACTGTGCCAATCCATCTCACCAAGGGTCTTCCTCTCTTGTCCTGACCTTCCAATGTCATTCTAAACTAAGAAGCAATACTTATGTAAAGACAGAGGCATCCAGGAGACACAAGTTAGAAAATGAGTTGGGGATAATCTCCGTTTCCTTCTTGTCCCATTTCTCCTTCTCCAGAGAGCCACCAAGCCTCGGCTGTATCTCATAGTTCTTTACAGCTGACAGCACATCATACATGCACTCTTTGGAGACAGGCTACAGATAAGACATGCAGCTTTTACTTGCAAAGGGAGAAAACAAAAAGAAGTCCACCAACAAGCAGAACCAAACAGTGGAGGGAAATTCGACATCATTCACAAAAAATCACCCAACTCAACAAAGAAGAAAAACAACCAACACAAGAAATAGAAAAGGATAACAAACATTTATTAAATAGGAACATGTTCTAAAAAAAAAAAAAAGAGCAATTAGGGATCCTTTGAGTGAAAATGGGATAACATATTTTTTTAAAAACTCAGTAAATTGGAGCATTGTGCTGAGTGAGCTAACTCAGTCCCACAAGGACAAATATTGTATAAAACCATTATTGTAAAAAATCCCCAACCCATTATTGTAGAATGCATATAAGGATCCAAGGGGAGAGAGGGTGGAAGCAGACTGATGAGAATGTACGGGGTGGGGGGAGGATTAATCATGAGGTTGTACAATTTGATGAGTCAGGGGTGGTGAGGGAAATTGGAAGAATCTGTTAAAAAAAAAGTATTCGAATTTTGAAAATCTAGAATAATAAAAAAATCAATAAATTGGATAATCTAATGAATACACATAAGTGAACTGGAAGTAAGAATCAATAATTTCTGATATGAGATGTCACATGGACACTAGGCAAGAATCTCCCGTCCTAAGCTATCATACAGACCTGCCAATAAATTATGGTGTTCAATCATCTATTGCTCAATTCAAAGGTAAAAGTCGGGAAACTCTTACAAATCAAAAATAAGGAGTGAAATTATGGTTCAAATAGCAGAGTCTGAACAGCACAGCAGTTGGGTGAATTGAAGCTGTAGAGGAGGACTGATATCCAAGGGAGGAGATGAGAACATAGAATCTCATAGCTGCGGAAGTTGAGGCTGCAGGTCTTCTACATCATAGGAAGCCAGGAATATAATGTTCTATCCATGGACAAAAGAAGTGTGCTGTTCATTCTCTCCAAGTCGTATGTGGAAATAGAGCCACTTATGAGTAATTGGAACATGGATTTGTGCCAAGCGTGGGCATCAATGAAAGAGGTCCACGCCCCTGGAATTAGAGAAAAAGGAATGTTTCACATTGAGACACTGTTCCAAATGATTCATTAAAAAAAAATAAATTCACCATAAACAGTCATGAAATAATCAAGACTGTTGCTCACTAGCAACAACAAAAGAATGCACACCTTGTGAGATTCAACCAAAGTAGGAACTAAAGGAAACACGTTAGGGTTGGAACTCTGTGATATGATGACCTGCTCTCTTCACTAACAGGTAGAAAGAGATGGCCTTTTACCTCTCTGTTTTGGAAAATTTTCTTGACATTAACTTCTAGCCCATTTACTGGACCTTTTTTAACTTGCAAGTTACAGATAGTTCTTGACTAAGGACTCTTGTAAATCTGTTTCGACATAAGTTGAAGACTTTTTAAAAACTTTTCATTATCATCGTTTATTAACAGTATCTTTACAAATCCAATCTTCGTCTTTGAGAGTTGGAAGCATTACCTATAAACTTATAGATATATATTAATATATATGTCCTTTTATGAAAAAAATACACAACTCACAAATTTTTATTTCAATGATGAAGACAAATTGGACAACATTAACATTTTGTGTAGAATTTTCACTTGTGGGAAATTCTGAATCATCTTGAATCATTTAGATTATCCCTAAGACTGAGATGGTGTTTCTAGAAAAAAAGAATTTTAGTTTTTGAGTTGCCTTCTCTTTCTTTTTTCTTTCTCCATATATTTCATGTTGATGTCTCACTGCTTCCTACTGACTTTAGTAAAGCAAACAACTGAAGCCACCACTTTAATAAGTAGGTAGGTAGGTAGGTAGATATAGATACAGATTGTTGTTGTTGCTGTTATGTGCCTGCGACTCATAGTGACCTTATGTACAACAGCCCTAAATTCTTCTCTATCCTGTGCCAATCTTATTGATCTGATACATTTACCCCCATTACCCCAGTCCCTGAATCAATTCATCTTATCATGGATCTTCCTCTCTTGTATTGTCCCTCCACCCTCCCAAGCATGACATCCCTATCCAAGGACTGGTCCCTCCTTGCAACATGTCCAAAGCATGTCAGATGAAGCTTTAGAAGCCTTGCCTCCA
>NW_006399888.1:1916118-1926075 GCF_000299155.1 Elephantulus edwardii | reverse complement strand
TTTATTTTTATATTTATGTTGTTGTTCTTGATTGTTGTTGGGTCAAGGTCGACTCATAGCAACTCTATGAACAAAAGGTTTAATAATGCCTTTCCATAGCTATCATTGTTTCCCCAAGTTCATAGAGTTTCCAGAGGCATGTCATTTAGGAATTGGATGCCACTTCTGCTTTCCAAACTGGGAGCTCCCTCAAACACTGTCCACAACAGGAAACCATTTTGGTATTTGATATTCCCATGACACAAGGTTCAGCATCATAGCAAACCCAGGTTACCTCAGACAGCACATTGACAAGAGTGATGTGCAAAGTGGAAGAATGTTCGTCCAGCTGTAACAGCACTAGTCTCATTGAGCAGTGGTTGATTGTTGTCAAGTCGAATATGACTCAGAGTAAGCTTTGCACAAAGACCTAAACTCTGTTCTATGATCAACATCATTTCTGTACATTTATAAGACAGTTTGTAGAGTTCCCAGAGGCACCTAGTTTAGGACGTGGGTGCCACTCCTGCTTCCCAACATGAATCAATCTGGACGCTCATCCAACCACTGTACATAATGGGTAACCATTATGGTATTTGACATGACTTTGGGATAGTGTTCAGCATCACAGCAACTCCAAGTTGTTCAGTACAGCAAATAGACTAATGATTGCTGTGTCTTTTAAAGAATAATCTTCTAAAACTAATAAATTTGTGGTCCATAGGCCCTACAGGATTTTAAATCCACACCCTTGAGCAGGGCTCCACCCTTACCCTTAGTCTAAGGCTCAAGGGCCACCCACTTTTGGGAGGGGGGTAAAGAACAGTAACACACCACAAAAAGGACCCCAGAAACTTCTCTTGCTTGACTGCCATGAAGACAAAACCACAGTTGAGATGACCACCAACCACCAGCCAATATGTACCTAATAAAACTTCAGCAAATCCTTTCATTATTTTTTTTAAATTTCCCTCCTTTGTCTTCCTCATTATTTCTTTCTTTTCCAGAATTTTTTTCTCTTCCAAATCTATAAAGCCTATCCATTCATGCATTGATGGGCACATAGGCTGTTTCTGTCACTTTGTTCGGCTGTTTCTGTCACTTTGCTCTTGTGGAGAATGGTGCAATGATGGGTGTTCATTGAACATGAACATGGCTGAACATGGACGTACATCTATTTGTGTCACAGCTCTTACTTCTCTAGAATATCTACCTACTTGTGGGATTGTTGGATCAAATTCTATTTCTATTTGCAGCTTTTTAAAGCAGCATCAAAATGTTTTCCACAGTGATTATACCATTTTACTGTGCCACTAACAGTGTGTGAGAGTTTGAATCCCTCCTTCTAGGACAAGATGAATTCGCTCATTGATCTTTTGGTATTTGTTTACCAGCTAATGATCACCAACATTTCTTCATGCGTTACTTGGCTGCCTGAATATTATCTATGGTGAAATGTCTTTTTCATGTCTTTTGACCATTATTTTATCGGATTGTCTTTTTTAGTTTTGAAGTGTTGGAGTTTCCAGAGACTTAGTCTCAAGTCAGATAGGTCTTTCTGAAATATTTTTTTCCTAATCTATAAACTATTCTTCTGCTCTTTTTGGGAAGTGTTTTATAATGCAGTAAGTGTTTGTTTACAGGCGAGGTTGGGAAGAAGGATGAATGGAGTCTAGGGAAGCCCAGAGAAGAAGTATAAAGAGTAAATACTCTTTTTTATTTCTTATTTGTACATCAAGAGAACGTTTAAGATTATAAAACATATAGGTTTAAGGGAGGAAAATGTACTACAATGAATGAATTCATGAAAATCCAACTTTTCTGTATACTTTTGTTAAAATCACAATTAAAAAACTAAAAAAAATAACAATATAGATTTAACTTTGTTAATTGGGGGAAAAAACTTTCTCTGAAAACTTTAATCCAAATCAAAGTTTAGGAAAAAACCACCAACTACTCAGATGAATGAGGAAACTAGCAAAAAGATAAACTTGTTTCTGAATCAGAAGCAAATTGAGATAAAACAGAGAACATGGGGGGGGGGACGGAAATTGGCATTTCTTTATGTTTTTAAAAAGCACACTGTGTCCCGCTCTATCCATTTCCCTTCTCCATGATCTCTGAGCTTTTCCCTATCAGTGATAACAAGTTTTAAATTCTGTAATCTGCCAGCTGCTCTTCGGGAGAAAGATGGGCAATCTCTTCCCAGGCAATCAATGGCCTCTGGAAACCCTCTGGAGGGTCTGCTATGGGTCAGTTCTGACTTGATAGTAAACAACAATAATCTTGCAATATGGATGTTTTCCCTTTGATCTCTCCCATCATCATTTTGATCAATATCTGGGACATTTTATCTATTACAGCCTCAGACATTGACACCAGCTTCACTACAGACAAAAACCCCCACAGGTTGTTATACAATAGTGTTTTGATCAGAAAACCATAAACTTGAACCCTACAGAGTGAACAACGAAGAATGGTAACATCAGCAATTTACAGCTCCAACACAGCTTGTAGTACTTATTACTAAAATACCAGCTATCCTGGGAGCTCTGGTGGCCTAGTGGTAGAAGCTACACTGCGATCTCAAAGTCACTCAGTTTGAATCCACCCCAGTTGTTCCACAGGAAAAGGATGAACCATCTCCTCCCATGTGATTAACTGCTTTTGAAAACCTGCTGGAGGGTCAGCTATGGGTTGGTTCTGACTTGATTGTACATAACAACACAGCAACCAGCTATCTGTGACTGTGGAGTTGATTCCTTTTTTAAAAAAAATTTTATTTTATTAACTTTAATGAACATTTACAGAGATTTTGGTTTTCCATGCATTCATTGTTGCATTTTTCTCCCTGTCCACCCCCGCTCCCAGTTCGCTCTTTGTGGAGTTGATTCTCTTACAAAACTTTACAAACCTCCATCTTAACACAAGGCAACTGCTCATCTTCGCTCTGTTGATTTCAAACCCACAGAGAAATTCAGCCTTTTATTATCACTGCAACATTCTACACACTATGAGCCCAAACCTACAATTGTCTTCCAGCTGATTGCTATTCATGATGACACTCCACTGGGTTTCCAAGACTGTAAATCTTTACACAGGGAGACAACCTCACCTTTCCCTTGAGGAACATCACCAGGTTAATGCCAAGAAATCTGGAGGATATCAATGTGGTCCACCGACTGGAAGAGATTCATAGTTATTCCCATTTTTTTTTAAAAAAAAAAGGTGATCTAACAGAGTGTGGAATTTATTGACCACTATCACTAGTATCACATGAAGCAAAATCCTGGTGAAGATTATGCAAAAATGACTAGAACAGTATATTGTCAAGAACTGCCAGAAGTGCAAGCTAGGTTTTGAAGAGGCCATGACACTAGAGCCATTGTCACAATGTCAAATGGAACTTGGCTGAAAGTAGAGAATATTTGAAGAATGTCTGTGTTTCATTTTCTATGCAAAGGCATTTGACTGTGTGGACCACAACAAATTGTGGTTAATCTTGAGGAAAAATGGGAATCCCAGAACACTTGATTGTGCACTTATGTGAAATCTATACTTGGAACAAGAAGCAGTCATCAGAACAAAGCAAGGAAACACTGCATGGTTCAAAATCAGGAAAGGAGTACATCAAGAAGGTGGCCTGTCTCCATATCTTTTTAAACTATATGCAGAACAGTTCATTTGGGAGGCAGGACTTTATGAGGAGGAGGAATCCTTTATGTGAGGATTGGAGGAAGACTCATCAACAACTTATGTTATGCAGATGACACAACCTTGCTTACTGAAACTGAGGAGGACCTGAAGCAATTGCTGCAGAAGGTCAAGGACTGCAGCCTTCAATATGGATTAAAGTTCAACATCAAGAAGACAAAGATTGTCACCACTGAAACAATTGTCAGCACCATGATAGATGAAGAAATGATTGAGATTGTTATCAATTTCAGCTTGCTCAGCTTTACAATCAACCTCTTGGCCCCACAGTCAGGAAATCAAAAGATTAATTGCTTTAGGATAATCTGCTGTCAGGGACCTCTCCAGAATTCTGAGAAGCAATGATGTCAGTCTAGAAACTAAGGTTTACCTAATTCAGGCCATGATCTTCACTATTACTTGCTATGAATCAGAGAGCTGGATAATGACTAAGGATGACAGGAGAAAAACAATTCCTTTGAGTTGTGGTGCTAGAGAAGAGTCTTGAACATACCATGGACTGCCAAGAGAACACAGAGTTCTGCCCTGGAGAGAGTGAAACCAAGTTGGTCCTTGGAAGAAAGGATTTTAAAGCTCCATCCGACAAACGTTGAGAATGTTGCCAGAAGGGACCAGTTCTTGGAGAGGGACACCGTGCATGGAAGGATGGTGTGTTAGTGCAAGAGAGAAAGACCCTAGATGAGATGGATTGACAAAATGACTGGGGAATTAGAGCAGGTATGTTAGAGACAATGAGATTGTCTTAGTTAGGTTCAAAGCTATTGTGAAAGAGTCCCTATGAGTTGCAGGCGACTCAGTTCCACATATAACAAACCCCAGCCTTCTCCCTCCCCGCCCCTATAACTATCTTCCTAGAAGAACTATTTTCTCAAATAACCCGAATCTTTTGCCTCAGAACAATCTAAAGCAGCACCATTTTGACCGAGTCTTTTAACAGTCCTCTAAAAAGGTTTTGTAGCAACATTACAAAATTATCCTCCCCAAGCTGTAATTGCCGTTTTGATTAAAGGAAAACTAGAGAGACATTTTCCAAGTGTGTGGGTGCCAAGAAGAGAATCTGCAAGGCCCAATTTCCAGCTCCCAGCTCAGAATTGGGAGGCCTTGGCCACGCATCCTTATGCCCCAAAAGCTCAGTTCACCCACTCCTTGGTCAAAAGGTCGGTGAGTCTCTTGACTTGCAGCTCCAGAGGGCTTGTCCAGGAACCCGCACAGCACAGAACTTCTCTGGTCTCTCTCCACAAGAGGCCGTTTTCTATTCCATTTATGCTGTATATGGAGAAATAACCACCATCCTGGAAACTCCTGTTCTTCATTGTCAAGGCTATGCTGGGGCTGAGACCCAGCGGCCAGTGCCTTCACCTGGGCAATGGCTGGAGGGGCCCTGAGGTCCTGCCCACAGCCCCACCTCTCAGGAAATGGCTGCCCCACGAAGTCTGCCCCAGGAGGCTTTACTTGAAGGAACTCTCATATTCCAGAAGATTTCCTTTTCAAAATTGTTAGGCATACAAAATTGTGTGTTGCCCTTGATGCTCTGAAAACCCTAGGGAAACCTGAGTATAAATTAGTGGTTTCCTCTTTCTCAGAAGAAAATACAAAGAACTTTTACAGCTAATTATATTACTGCTAAGTCCATTTAATGCAGGCTCACAGGCTCCGTTGTCCTCAGGGTTTCTAGGAGAGGTGGATGTAGGTGGTAGAAGCAGGTGCAGCACCAAGACAATGAGATCCTTAGGCCCACAGTATGTGATCAATAAACCAAGTTCTTTTCTCCCCTACAACAAGCACCTTGAGATTTGAATCTTCTGAGTCCTGAAACAGCCCCCACCCTCACCACCACCTTGGTTGCCACCCACCTGAGTTCCTGGAATCCCTACTGTGTTTATTACATATTCAAACACTCTCTTCAAGAGCCTTTCCTTGGGGAGGGAAATGGGTAAGTAAAGGGTGGAGGAGAGGAGCTATATGGTATATTGAAATGGATTTGAATGGTTGTATCTATTATTATTACAGTGAGGATAGTGGATTAGTCCCTAAGGAGTTGCATTGCTAACCCCAAGGGGATACCTCTCTGGATGATCAAGACTATCACTGAGGGAAACTGGGCAGTAGGGAAAGATGGGCAACTTCTTGCTGTATGACTTGTTATATGTGCCATCGAATCGGTCACAAATCGGCGGCTCTACGTACAAGAGCTCTGAACCCTGCTCTTCTATCTTGAGCAACCTCATTGTCTCCAACACACCCACTGACATACCGTAGTCACTGAGTCAATCCATCTCATCCAGGGTCTTCTTCTCTTGTGTTGTCCCTCCACCCTTTCAAGCATGATGTCCTTCTCCAAGCACTGGTCCCTCCTGGCAACATGCCCAAAGTATGTCAGACGGAGCTTCAAAATGTTTGCTTCCAAGGAGCAGCCTGGTTTCACCCTCTCCAGGACAAACCTGTTTGTTCTCCTGGCAGTCTGTGGAATATCCGATACTCTTCTCCAGCACCACAGCTCAAAGGCATTGATTTTTCTTAGTCATTGTCCTTAAAACCTGGTGGAGGGTCAGCTATGAGTCAATTCCAACTCAATAGCAAAGACTGGGCTCTTTCTATAGGTAACAGAACATTTGCCATTTTACTCCTGGCATTCACTTCACAATGGCATGCATCAAATCATCTGACCATTTGCATCAATCATTTTCCCATCAATATTAGCAGAAGCTCAGTGTTCCCCACTGCCCTCACTCCTACCTGCCCCTGGTAACCACCAAGAAACCTCAGCCTTTATTCATGCTATGGATTGAACAGTGTCCTTCTCATAATCTGTGTTGTAAAACCTACCCTCTGTGTCTGTGATTATAATCAATTTGGGGATGAGTTGTCTCTGTTGCATTAATGAGGCAGGGTTAATGAAGAGTGTATCTTAAGGAAATCTCTTTTGAAACAT
The DNA here is from genome assembly GCF_000299155.1 of Elephantulus edwardii. Lineage (NCBI taxonomy): Eukaryota > Metazoa > Chordata > Mammalia > Macroscelidea > Macroscelididae > Elephantulus > Elephantulus edwardii. The sequence continues at coordinate 1,919,450 of NW_006399888.1, read as the reverse complement.
AAAAGAGATTAAACAAGCAAGCCAGAGAAGGGTACATGACGGTCAACCAGGAACAGCAGCTCAGAAGATAGAAAAAGCTTCTTCTAAAGTCAGTAGAGACACAAAGCCTACCTTCAAGGTTCTGAGATCCTAAATTGTGAGAAAATAAGTTTCTTTTCCTTCAAGCTACCCCCTTGAAGTTCCTCTGTTATAGCAGTACTAGACAACTAAGACAATACACTTGCCTGTTCTAGAGTTTTCATTTTAACAAAAACAAACTGTCAGTTCTCAGTTTTAGGCTTAGGTGGTAGATGGGGTGGTAGAAAACTTTTGCACAGGAGGGCATATTTCACTGCTTGCTCAGGTTCTCTGTATAGGTACAACCTGAACAATTTGTCCCTACTAACTCTGACGTGTGGTTGAGAGGAAACAGATTTACAGTGCTTCTCAAAAATCACCTGAAGGGTTGGCAAACTCAGATTCCTGGTCCCCATCTGCAGAGAGAGTGAGGCTTCAATTTGCATTTCTAGTCCATTTGGTGCTTGTCCATAGACCACACTAAGTAAGTCCGAGATAGGAAACTACTAGCAATTGAATAACTCTGGCCACCTCTTTACTGGACTCATAGTAACACTCTCTCTTCTCCTTCTGCCCTCCCTTGGCTATAAACTCACTTCCTTGACTCCAGACAAATGAGGAAAATGAAGGGAGGACAAGAATGGGAGACAGGGAGGAAATTGGGAGAGGGAGCAAGGGAGGAAAGAGACACTACCACATTCCACTCTGGAATTCTGCAGCTCATTAGCAACATCCAGTGCAGGGAGAGAAGGCCCAGCTGAGGCCTGTCAACAGAACTACTGAAGTTAAGAGGTCACCTCTTTATGGGAAGTTTGTTGCTACCACTGGTCCTTCCAGAAAGATTAAACTCCTCTTGGTCAAAGATAGTTTTAAGTCTTCTTTGCGGGGTGGGGTGGGTGGGGGGGGGGGGGGGAATCAAAGCTGTTGGCTGACCAGAGACAAAGCTGAATGTCCTCCTGTTTATTAATGAGGGAAATGTTAGCATATTGATGAGAGTTGATAAAAAGAAATATGCAAATATGCAAGAGTCCAGAATGAAGGATGCATAGTGGAGTGGACTTGAGGGGAGGGACTATATAACAATGAAAGAATTTTTCTTTTACTTTTCAAAGAGAAAAGCGAATTGCCGGGGAGGGGTGGGCAGGGAGAAAAGTTCAACAATGAATGAATGGAAATCCAAAGTCTCTGTAATCTTTCATTACAATTATTTAAATAAAAAAAAAAAGAGGAGGCAAAAAGGAAAGAATGATAACCCAACTACAAAATGGGGGTGGGGTGGGGGGGTGGGAAAATGCTTCTAGAAAATTCCTGCAAAACAATATGAGTGGATTGGAGACTCCTGTGTCCTGGCCTAGGTGAATGCTGAGGGGCAGACACAGCTCCTACCCTGCAGAGTGGATGCCAACAGGGGGCAAAAATCCTGCCAAAAACAGAGGAGAGGACTGTGAGGGGGAGGAACTGGGGATGAGCCTTAGAGAGGAGTGGCGTGTGTCCAGGAGTCCCCAGCTGGCACAGTTACTGCCACTCGGTTTCTACTGACAGGCTTGGTGGTCCAGGTCCTTCCACAGACACCTCGGAAGAAAGTCCTGGTGATCTACCTCCCAAAGCTCAGCAATTGTCAACCTCACTGGGTTCTCCTCTGACACACAGGGCGCCCTCACGAGTCAGAAGCGACTCAACGGCGAACTATTTTAGAGGTTGTTGGGCCGTGTGCTCCAGACCTTCCCTCCAAGACACTCATTCTAGAAACAGCCAAATGGATTGCTAAAGAGAGCCCACAGCTGAGTCCTTCCCTGGGAATTTTCTTCTCTGATCAAAGAGAACACTTTCCCAACAAAATGTACACCTCTCTCTACATACGGGCAACCAAATTCAAAGACTGGTTGGTGCAGAAGTTCAAGGACTGGTTCTTTGCCTCAGTTTGGCAATGTCATGGCGTCTGCTAGACTCCAGAGCTCTTCGTGGAGATGGTACAGGTCTTTGTTGCCACATCACAATTTGATGCCTTCTCCTGACCAGTCCTGCTCCCCTCACAGCAGCCCCTAGCAACCTCTTGTGCATAATTCTCTACCTCAGAGTCTGTTCCCCTGGAAGCTGAAAAAGCAAAAGGAGGTGTGGCATCTGTATTTGTGCATGTGTGAGTGTTTATCTTCCCCCTAACTAAGGCAATCCTTCTCAAACCACAGGCATTTGAATTGCAGTATTTTCAGGATCCTCCACAGTGCTTTCACGGGGGGTAGACACACTGACAATAGCAGTTGTCTATTTACTCAAACTCTCAGTTGCTCCCTGTGTCAGAGTGGACCTGTGTCCCTCAAGGCCTACAAGGGCTGGTGTTTCTGAAGTAGATTGCTAGGACTTTCTCCTGAGGTGCCCCTGGACGGAAGCAATTAATCATCAGGAAGGAGATAGCCCATTCATTGTCCATTCTCCCACAGAGCAGCTGGTGGACTCAAACCACATACCTTCAGGATTGCAGTGCAATCTTCTTGCCACTAGGCCGCCAGAGCTCCCTGTAGAGTGAATACTGTCGGATAATTTGCTGTGAGCTGGAATATTCAGTGCTGAGTAAGCTCCTGAGAAAGTGGTTCTCTAAGGTGGCCACATGGTGTATAATCCCCTGCATGGGCATTGCTGGGTGAGGCGGGTCCTGCACATTTGTTTGACCACCGCCAGAGAGAAAAATCTTGCTGCTTCAAAGGGGACCCTTTCAATTTCTCAGTGATCTACCTCTCAGAACATTCTTTAGTGTGTTAAAAAGAAACCCCAAGTCCATCTATGCAAGAATTAGGATCGGGATTCTCTTTTCTTTTTAAATGTTTTCTTGGTTTGCATGCAACCATTCATGTACATCATATTTCATACACGTACTTTGTGTCTTACACAATCATCCCCATACATTGTGTTTCTTCCATCCATGGTGCTTTAACACATGAAGAAATGTTCAAAATCCCTAGCTCTAAGAGAGATGTAAATCAGAACAACCATGACATATCATCTCACCCCAGTAAGAACAGCAAAATTCAACAGAACAGCAAACAACAAATGTTGGCGAGGTTGTGGAGAAACTGGAACCCTTATTCACTGTTAGTGGGAGTGTAAAATGGTGCAACCACTATGGAAGGCAAACTTTCAGAACTGCCACCCAAGCAGATATATGCACACCCATGTTCATTGCTGCTTTATTCACAGTAGCAAAGAGTTGGAAACAACCCAAGTGCCCATCAACAAATGGATAGAGAAGCTGTGGTATATTCACACAATGGAATACTATG
>NW_006399888.1:1907257-1916018 GCF_000299155.1 Elephantulus edwardii | reverse complement strand
ATGTCTCAGAAGCAGTTGGTTTACAACTCACACTACACTGATATGGCCTCAAAACATCACAAAGGAAACCTATTCTCAAATGAGATTATAACCACCACAGGTATAATGGCTAGGATTAACAACATAGGTTTTCCAGGATATACAATTTAAACCATAACAGAGGTCTAGGCTTCAAAATGGAATTTGGATTAATATGAAAGAACATAATTTAAAAGCTCTTTATCCTCATCGTTACCTAGCAAAAGCATGCTATTAAAAGCCAGCACTTAAACCATGACCTTGAAAAGCCTTTAGTGATCACATCAGTTGTAGAGGATTTTTCTGTTGTACCAGTTTGTGTAGAACACATATAAGTCATTCAGATACTCCATGTAAAGAAGTCACTTGCCTCCTGCTTTGTAATATCTTAAAGGTATATACACACATACACACACACACACATATATACACATTTTATATATATATACACACACATTTATATACACATTATATATTATATCATTAAGTACTATTGATCCATGTGTATTATCAGCCCATCTTTTCAAGTCCCATTGATCCTTTCCAGTTCCTTCAACCCCTCCTCCACTCTCCAGCCTCAGCAATCTGTGTTTTTTCCCTCTTCCCCTTTTCATGCCCCCCCCTTTCTCTCCTTCCCCTTCAACAGTCTCCTGAGTTCATGAGATGATCCTTTTTGTATTTTAAAGTCCTTGGGGAAAGAAATCATATTGGAAAAGATAAAGGGCCGGCAAAAGAGAGGAAGATCTTCAACAAAGGAGATAGATTGATTGACACAGCAACTGCTTCACTGGGTATGGCCCGGGAGAGATTGTGATGAGGGTGTGGAAGAATGTCTGTGGTATGTTCTCCAACACCACAACTCAAAGGCATCGATTGTTCTTCTATCATCCTTAGTCATTGACCAGCTCTCTGGTGCACAGCACGTAACTGCGAAGATCATGGTCTGGATCAGTACACCTTAATCTCTAGACTGACATCGTTGCTTCTCAACATGAAGTCTAATTCTCATTATCTGTCCCTATTCCATCTTAATCTACGCCTTTCTCAGCCATTGATAACATTAATGTTTTGCTTTCCTTTTGTTTTAGGATCCGTCATCTTCAGAACCCAAATGGAAAACCGAATCTTGTCCCATCCCCTAAATGGTTAAGTGTTTATCATCGGCTTTACCTCCTGCATAAAGACGAGGACCACACATCTGACCACACATCTACCCCTCTACCTCAGCACCCAGCACCAAGAGGGGTGCTTAGTAAATGTATGTTAAGTAATTGGCATGTTTGGACAGAAATGCAACCCCCAGTTTTGTTTTCCTGCTTAACGGTGACACGTTGACAAACATTGGAGGCAAAGTGTTCCATTTAGCCCACTAGAAATAAAAGTCATGCTTTGCTTCTGCCAGAAATTCTTTGCAAAGCTTGCCTTGCCAGAGAACTCTGTGTGGGAGTTTTCTCACAAAGCAATAAATAACAATTTGCACCCACCCTTATGCACACATTTCATTCATTGGCTAAATATAAACAGGTACCCACAGGCTTCTTCAGCGAGGCCAACACTGTCTCTCCTCCTCCATCATGCGGGGCTGTGCCCCCCCCCAAACCCCCAGCCTTCTTCTTCCCCCAAAATCAAGGAAGGATCTGTCAACTGCCAACACATCATGGCTTTATCTCACTCTACAGATAACATCATTCCTCCACACCCCCAGAAAGGAGACAAAGCGGAATGGAGCAGTTTCATGAAACAAACATTGCTACACAATGAAAGGAAAACCCTGTTTATAGATTTGATGGCGGCTTCTTGCTGTCACCACATGAAAACATTACCTTTGTCTTTCACACTTGAGCTTCTTAAAGGAAGCATCTCCTGACCACCTCTTTCCCTGCACAGCAGAGAACCTTGTGTAGCCCATCCTCTTGAAAGATAGCCCTTTGGACTGGGGTTGGGAGGTGTCACCTCCAACTAGACTTTGAGAATATTATGAGCTGAAATAATATTTCTCTTTGGAATCTCAGAGCTGAACAACACATGGCACTTTCCACAAAAAAAAATATATCCTGAATGGATAATTGTTATTGTTGATGTTGTTGTTATGTATTGTCAAGTTGCTTGCAACTCATAGTAACCTTATGTACAACAGCCCTGAAACCTCCTCTATCCTGTGACAATTTTACTGCCACTAATACACCAACGTTCATTACCCGAGTCACTGCATCAATCCATCTCATCAATGGTCTTCCTCTTTTTCTCCATCCCTCCACTCTTCCAAGCATGATGTCCCTCGCCAAAGACCGGTTCCTCCTTGCAACATACCCAAAGTATGCCAGATGCAGCATCAGAATCCTTGCCTCCAAGGAGCAGCCTGGTCTCACCCTCTCTAGGAGGAATCTGTTTGTTCTCCTGGCAGTCCATGGTATATTCAATACTATTCTCCAGCACCACAGCTTCAAAGACATCAATTCTCTTTCTATCATCCCTAGTCGTTGTCTAGTTCTCTGATCCAGAGCACACAATTATGAAGACTATGGCATGGATCCAGCACACCTTAGTCTTCAGAGTGATGTTGTTGCTCTTCAGTACTCTGGAGAGGTCCCTGCCAGCCAACTTCCCAGTGTATAATTAGATGTATAGTTAAACAATTGTCTTACTTACATGTTTTGTATCCATTCAATGTTAACTGTTCATAACAAGACTGCATGTTGTTGTTAAGCCATCAAGTTGGTTCCAACTGAGAGTGACTATATCCCGCAGAGCTACAGCTTGCCCAGCCCTGCCCTGTGCTTAGCCATTGCTATGTTTGAGCCCAGCATTGTAGACCCTGTGCTCAACCATCTCATTGATGGTCTCTCACTTTTTCACCAACTTTCTACCTTACCAAGCATCATGTCCTTGTCCAGGAGCTGGTTCATCCTAATTGCGTGTCGAAAGCACCTGAGACAAAAGTTCTTTCTCCCTCCTCACTTCTAAATAGTATTCTGGTTGTACTTCTTCCAAAGTAAGTTTTTTCATTTTTCTGATAGTCCATGGTGTATTGAGTATTCTTTCCCAATACTGTAACTTGAAGGTATCATTTCTTCATTGGTCTCCTTAAATCATTGTCAAGGTATCACATATGTATATGAGGTGACTGAAAAAATCAAAAGACATATTGCACTGGGCAAAACTGCTTCAAAAGACTGGAGAAGAATTCATGCCACAAACGTGAATCTTTTCTAGTCAGTTGACCAGGTAGTTGTCTTCGGACTTACTTGGAATAGATAAATGAGAATCTCTATTGTTTGCATCCATTCCCTGAAACATTTCTAGAGGTAGTCCACCATTTCCTGTAGCCTTATTTTGTGTCAACACCTTCAATACAACATAGGTGTCCTCTTTCAAAAGCACTGATTCTAGTTCATATGAAACCCACTGCAGTAGTTGAACATTAATCCCTTCTTTTTTATTTGGTACAGCAACTCTCTATTCCTGCCATCTTTTTTTTTCATGCTTCCAAAAGATCATTCAACCTTTTGCCCATAGTGTCCTTCAATACTACAACTCAAGGCTCTATTTCTTTCCCTCCAATTCTTCCAGTTTGAGGGCTGTTGTGTCCTTTTCTTTTGCTTTCCTAACTCCATTTCTTGGCACATTTCATTACAATACTTGACTTGGCTTTCTTGAACTGCCCTTTGAAATCTCCTTTTCAATTTTTTATTTCATCATCTCTTCAATGAGCTTTAACTACTTTATGTTCAAGCGCAAGACAGAATCTCTTAGGACATTCACTTGGTATTTTCTTTCTTTCCTGTATTTTTGTTGACCATTTTGCTTTCTTCATGTCCTTGAAGTCATCCCACAAGTCATAAGGTCTTGGGCTATTAGTATTCAGAGCATCAATCCTATTACTGAGTAAGTCTGTAAATATAGTTGGTCTGTAAATACGCTCATGGTCATACTTGGGCTCTTGTGAACTTCTTTTCATTTTCTTCTGTTTCAATTTGAACTTGCTGTAAGCAGCTGATGATCTGAACTGCACTTGGCTCCTAATCTTGTTCTGACTGGTGAAGATTGATGTCTCCATCACCTCTTTGCATAGATAGTCAATTTCATTCATGTCTATTCTATCCATCACATTTCAGGTGTGCATTTACAGTTTACATTGTTGAAAAAAGGTACAATGTGAGTACAATGACTAAGTCATTGCTCTTGCAAAATGCTATCAGTCTAGCAATGTCCAGAAGCTCTTCTATCACAGAGGCCATATTTTCTAACCACTAACTCTTCTTTTTCATTCCTAACTCTCACAACCCAATCAACAATAATTATCAATGTGTCTTGAGTATCGGTTTGACCAATTTCAGACTAAAGTTGGTTGTTGTTGTAGTTGTGTACCTTTGAGTTGGAACCGACCCATAGCTGACCCTCCAGTGGGTTTTCAGAAGCAGTTAATTGCATGGGAGCAGATTGCCCATCCTTCTCCGTTGGAGCAGTAGAGCAGCTGGTGACTTTGAACCGCATGCCTTTTTGTTTGAAGCACAGCTTCTTGCCACTAGGCCACCAGAAATGTGCTCACTAAAGCTGGTAAATATCTTTAATTTTTTTTCTTCTTTCACTTTAGTACTTGGTGTATAATTAGAGTAATAGTAAACATCATTGAAAGCAAATCTACATATAGAAATGTTGATTCAGTTCATATAGAAGATGAAGCTCAAAGATGTTAGTCACCTTATGAAAGTCCACCAAGCAAATAGACAGCACAACCAGGATTGAATTCTGAGAGGTCTGACTTTTATATATATCTTCTTCTTCCCTCTATTCTTCAAGGCAATGAAAGGTTTGATGGTCCCCAAGTCTTACCCACCCATATCTCCATTCTCAAAGAAGCCAGTGTCATTTGCTTCTGATTGTTGTTAGAATGTATATTCTGAATCAGTATATCATGGGTGGAAATTCAAGTTCTCAGCAAAGGGCTTAACCAGAAAGAATCTGTTCAAATCTTTGCTTTTAAAATGTAAATAATGAATAGGACTAAAAGAAAAGTTAATTACAGAAGACCATTATGCCACTGTAAACAATTATCTCATTCTATGCAGTGGTCAAGGTCACTGGGTAGCACAGCTTGTTGTTATTATTGTTATGCTTGCGACTCATAGTGACCCTATGTACAACAGCCCTAAACTCTTCTCTGTCCTGTGCCAATCACACTGTCTCCGATACTCCCATCCCGATTACCCCAGTCACTGAATCAATCCACCTCATAGAGGGCCTTCCCCTCTTGTGCTGTCCCTCCACCCTCCCAAGCATGAAGTCCCTCTCCAAGGACCAGTCCTTCCTTACAACATGTCCAAAGTATGTTAGACAGAGCCTCAGAATCCTTGCCTCCAAGAAGCCGCCTGGTTTAACCCTCTCCAGGATGAATCTGTTTGTTTTCCTAGCAGTTCATTGTACCCTTGATACTCTTCTCCAGCACCAGAACTCAAAGGCATCAATTCTCCTTTTACCATCCTTAGTCATTGTCCAGCTCTCTGATTTGTAGCAAATAATTGTAAAGACCATGGCCTGTATCAGACGCACATTAGTCTCCAGAGAGACACCATTGCTATTCAGTACTTTGGAGAGGTTCCTAACAGCAGACTTTTCAAATGCAATACGTCTTTTAATTTTCTGGCTACTGGTGCCAAAAGTGTTGACTGTGGAGCCAAGCAAACTAAAGTTGTGAACAATCTCAATCTTTTCACCATCCATCCTGATGCTGCCAATTGGTCCAGTGGTGAGAATCTTTGTCTTCTTGACATTGAGCCTCAATCCATATTGAAGGCTACAGTCCTTGACACTCTGCAGCAAGAGCTTCAGGTCCTCCTCAGTTTATACTTGATTATTAAAACTTTAAAAATATATAAATAAAAATTATAAAAATATATAAAACTGGCCTATATGAAGAAGAATATGGCATCAGGATTTTAGAAAGACCCATCAACAGCCTGTGTTATGCAGATGACACAATCTTATTTACAGAAAGTAAAGAGAGTTTAAACACTTATATTAATAAAGATCAAAGGCTTTAATATGGGTTACATCTCAATGTCAAGAAAACAAAAATCCTCTCCACTGGACCAATAGACAACATCATGAAAAATAGAAGGAAGATTGAAGTTGTCAAATATTTCATATTATTTGGACCCATAATCAACATCCACGCAATTGTTGTTCAGTGCCAGCAAGTCAAGTATGACTCGTAGCGACCCTGTGAACAACAGATCAGAACCCTGTCCTATCTTGTTCCATTCTCACAATCTCTGACACACTCGAGTCCATTGCTGTAGTCACTGTGTCAATCCAACTGCTTGAAGGTCTTCTCCTTCGCCATCCCTCTCCCTTTCCAAGCACGATGTCCTTCCCCAGAGAATAGCCTTTCCTAGTCAACAAATAGAAAGACGTGTGTTTCATTAGGGAAATCAACTGTTGAGGATTTCTGAAAAATTAGAACTCTTTAGAAAGAGCAAGGATATTCATTTAAAAACTAATCTGGTCTGAAAAACAATATGTTCCAGTTTAGTAACTAAACTACCATAATAATTTTAAAATAAATAAATAAACAACTAATGTGTGCCTTGACTAAATCACAATGCTTTCATGAATAAGAATTGCCGGGGGGGGGTGGGGGAATCTCTGCCTTTGAGTTGTGGTATTGGTGAGGAATACTGAACATCGCATGAACTGCCAAAAGAACAAACAAGTCTGTTTTGGATGAAGTGAAGCCACAGAGCTCTTTAGAGACAAAGATGGTGAAACTTTGTCTTACATATTTTGGATATGTTACCAGGAAGGGCCAGTCATTAAGAAAAGGCACCAAAGGGAGCTCTGGTGGCCTAGTGGCACGAAGCTGCGCCATAATCCCGAAGCCCACAGTTCAAATCCACCAGATGCTCGGCTGGAAGAGGAGGGGCAATCTCTTCCTGTGCCAGCTGGATCCAATTCTACGGTCCACAGCAAGAAAAAAATAAAAGAGGGGGGAGGGGGAGGGTTTTTAAAAAAAGGCATTGTGCTGGGAATGATGGATTGATACAGTGATTGTAACAATGGGTTTGAAGGTGCTGGAAATCATGAGGATGGCAAAGGATAAGGCAACGTTCAGATCTGTTGTTCATGGGTTGCTGTGAGTGGCAATTGACTCAATGGCACCTAACAACAACAACACTAAACCTATAGGTTAGAGATTCAAACCCACCCAGCAACACCACAAAAGAAAGGCCTGGCTATGTGCTTCCATAACAATTCCAGCCAACTAAATGTCAGCAGTCGTGCCATGTAACACACAGGGTCACCATGAGTCAGCAGTGGTGTGGATGGAATTGAGCCTACAAGAGCAATCTTTAAAATTCAACTGCAGGTGGGTTTTCCGTTCATCCTAGATGCATTCCCTGCTGTTCTGACTTCTGCTCCTTAGACGACCTCTAAAAGCAAGCCCATGCACCCACCTTGTTCAGCCTCTGCTTTCGGGAAACCCAGGTAAGCAGAGGCAAAAGCAAAGATGGGCATTTTAGGAAATGTTCGGGGAGGGCAGTGGGGTTGTGTGTGCTGGGACACAGCCCAAGGAAGTTTGCAAGGGCCTGGGAACAGGAATTGAGGTGGTCGGAGCTTCTGCGGAGTCTAGGCCCTTGGGAACAGGCCTCAGGCAGCTGGAGAAGCTGTTGAAATCAGAGAAAGGAGGGGAGAGAAGGGACCCATAGACTGAGGCTTGTGCTCTCCACCGCTGTCCACTCTGGCTCCCTGGGGTCCAGGCACTTGGCAGAAACTCCCACCCTGCTCCCCTCTGGCTCTCACCGCCTGCATTCCAGTAAGAGCTCAAGGGTGCACAATTTAGCCAAAATAACCTTCACATTTAGACACAGGTATCTCTAAATCGGAGGCCTCCTCTAAAAACCTCAAATCTGAAGTCCCCTTGCGCCAACATAAACGAACAGAGAACCCTCTCCTGGATGGAAAGCCCTGCTCCCTGTCTCTGTCTGCCCAAGGCCTGCAGTTTTAGTGCTGAGTCCATGCAAGAAACATCTTAAGCAGAAAGTCCTGGGCTTCAGCCCCAGCTGGGGATTGCCTTCTGGCGTGATGGCCTTGAGTCATTGTCACTGGTCCCCTCTTGACCACATTTTCCCAGCTAGGTAGTAAGAATAACACTATCCAGTACTTCCCGCCTCACACCCCCCCACCCCCGGATCCCACAGGGTTTGTGTAAAGACACACAGTTCTGGAATTTTAAAAGCAAAATTCTCAGTGCTCAGCTGGGAACCTCATTATGTATACAGAGTGAGGAGTGCGAGTGTATGCAGAAGATTGTTAGTAGGCTGTTGACTGAAAGATCAGCAGCTTAAACCTGCCTGTTGCTCTGGAGGAAACGTGGGAACAGTCTCCTCCCATTAAGATATATAGTCTGAGAACCACCTTGATTTGGAATTAACCAGTGAGTAGGAATCTTGCTCAATTAAAAAAAAAATACCAACTAGTACTCATCCTATATGAGGAGTATATAAGGAGATGTGGTGGCCTAGGGGCAAGAAGCTGCACTACAGTCCCAAAGGCAGATGATTCAAGGACAGCAGCTGCTCCATGGGAGAAGAATGGGAAATCTGCTCCCCTGCAATTAACTGCCTCCAAAAGCCAGGGTTGGTTCCAAGTGCTCACCCTAAATGAGATTGTGTACTAGGGATTGTGGGATATTAACAATGAAGAGATCGATATTTGTTCCTATCCCAAAGAAAGGTGACCCAAC
>NW_006399888.1:1898794-1906022 GCF_000299155.1 Elephantulus edwardii | reverse complement strand
CGACTCGACGGCACATAACAACAACAACAGGCTCTCCAACCCAGCACTTAACAACACAGAGAGAGACCAGTCGGCCTAGTGGACCGAAAGCGATGCTACCAAGCCAAAGGTGGGTGACTCTAATCCATGGCCCTAAGGCCTGTTTTAGATTGTTGTTGGTCAAACATTCTTCTAGGTAGTATAGCCCTGGTTTGTCCACTTGCTGTACAGAGGTAACCTGTGGTCTCTGTGAAACTGAACACGGTGACACTGATGTATCAAATGTGATAACGGTTACCCACACTGGACAGTGTTTGGTAGCATTCCCCAGTTAAAACAAGCTTGGAAGCAGGAGTGGCATCCACTTCCATAAATAGCTTGCCTCTGGAAACCCTGTGAACCTGGAGAGAGGATGAAAGTCGTGCACGCAAGTGTTGAGGACTTTCGTTCATAGGGTCGCTATGAATCGCCTACGACTCGCCGGCACTTAACAACAACAACAGGCCCCCCAACCAGGAGTTTACCACTGCTCTTTTCACCTAAACAATCACCTAGATCCTTAACTCTCCTCCATGCCCTCCTGTAACCCACACACTTGAGTCATCCCACCTCTCGCCCTCGTCCTACCTTTCTTCCATCATTGTGTCCCACTGTACTGGCCCTTACTTGTCACCCTGCAGTAAGTGTATGTTTCTCATTCTGGAGAAAATTACTCCTTTATCTTCTCTTTCAAGTTTCTTGCGACCCAGGTGGCTCTCAGACTGATCTAGAATAGAAGTTGGCAAAGCTGCTTTTGTAAAGCATCAGAGAGTGACTACTGTAGGCTACTGAGTAAAAGGTAGGTTTGAACGTTGGCACCGCACAGGAAAGGTCTGGAGATATGCTTTCCCCAAACCTTACACAACAAGAAAGGCCTATGGGGCAATTTTACTCTATGACAAATAGGGTTGCCATGAATCAGATCCAGAAAACAAAAATCCATCTTCTAGTCGCTGGCGCTCTGGGAGCTGAGGCGATGGCGTAGAGACGACTGAAGTCCAAGCACCACACCACACATAACCAGTCCCCAAAATGGCACAGAAATAGCATCGAGAAACCACGATCACAACAATAAGCGGTCTCTTAAGGGGTTAGACCCCAAATTCCTGAGGAACATACACTTTGCCAAGAAGCACAACAACAAGGCCCTGAAGAAGGTGCAGGCCAACAATGCCAAGGCCATGGATGAGCGTGCCGAGGCTGTGAAGGCTCTGTCAAGCTCAAGGAGGTCAAGCCCAGTATCCCAAGGAATGTAAACTGCAAGCTCAGCTGACTCACCTACATCGCTCAGCCCAGGCTTGGGAAGCCTTCTCAGGTCCAGGTTGCCAAGGAGTTCAGGCTTCGGGGCCAAAATCCAAAGTCAAAGCTGAAAATCCTCAACTTGGCACCAGCTAAGGCCTTAATCCAGGCTCCTGCTCCAAGTTAGGCTGCTAAAGGTACCCAGGCTCCCACAAAAGCTCCATAGCTGTGTTCTCCACCTGAGGACAGAAGAACTGGTGTAACCCTCTGGGTTGCCATCTGCATGGGGCTGGTGTCCTCCTGTGCTGTTTGTGCAAATGAATTTGAGGTTTGGGGGTGCTGGAAAGGGGGAGAGAAATCCTAAACACTGGACCGATAGGCAGCATTGTGAGAGGTGGAGAAAAGATTGAAGTTGTCAACTATTTCATTTTACTTGAGCCCACAGTTAATATCTATGTAATAGCAGTCAAGAAATCAAAATATGCACTGCATTAGGAAAAATCTACCATCAAAGACCTCTCCAAGGTGCAAAAGGACAACAATATCAGTTTTAAAACTAATGTGACCCCCACGCCCACACCCACACCCCACCTCATCTTCCCTTCAAGATAGCGTCTTGCACAATGGAAGGAAATGCTTCCAGTCGCTGCGCATTCCTGCGATCAGGTGCAAAGCAGACTGCTGTGCTCCGAAGGATTTTCACTGGCTTATTTTCAGAAATAAGTCATCAGACCTTTAGTCTAGAGGCTCTACTGACCTTGTTCAGCATCACAACAGTGTGCGAATTTCCACTCACAGTTGTATGGCTGCCCTGTTGCCTTTCCATATTAGAGGTTGTTGTTGTTGTTGTTGTGTGTCTTCAAGTTAGAACCAACCCATAGCTGACCCTCCTGCAGGTTGACAGAGACAGTAAAATCTCACAGAGATCGTCCATCCTATTCCTGCAGAGCAGCTGGTGGTTTCGAACCCTGTGCCTTTGGGATTGGAGCACAGCTCCTTACCACTAGGCCACCAGAGCTCCCTAAACAGAGATTAGGAAGAACAAAATGAGCACTTTCTCATCTTCTCTTGCAGTTGAGGTGGCCGTTTATGACACTTCCGGTCAGTCCGATGAAAGCACAATGCTGCAGGGGCGGGGGTGTGTGTGTGTGTGTGTCTTCCAAGAGGTCCATGAATTCTGAGTTCTCAACAATCTGAGAATTTAAGACAAAAGAGTGGCATTGAGAAATCCAAAATGTCTTTATTACAACAAAGGCTGATTTCCTAGGAAGAGCCATTGAAAGCAAGAGTAAAGGGAGTGTATTGGCCGATCAGAAGCGCTGATGGCCTCGTGGTAAGAAGTTGAGCTGCTGACTCTAAAACACACTGTTGGAATCCACCATTGGCTTGGCAGAGAAAGATGAGCAGTCACTTCCTGTGCAATTTACAGCCCCTGACAACCCACTGGAGGGTCAGCTATGAGTGAGTTCTAACTCAATGACACACAACAACAACAGTAACTGAATAGCAAAAGAAGGCCAATTTATTCACTTTGGTTTCTTTGGGGGGGGGCAGGGAATCGTCCCATCTAGGTAGAGATGGGGCAAGAAATGGTCTAAAGGGAACTCTGGTGGCCTGGTGGGTAGAGAGTTGCACTGCTAACACCAAAGGTGCAACCACTCTGCTGGTTTGAATCCACCAGAAGTTCTGAAAGGAGGGAGGGAGAGGAACTTTCCTCCTGTGCCATTTACAGCCTCTGAAAACCCACTATAGTGCCATTATGAGTTTATTCTGCCTCAAAGATCATGGGAAAGAGAAAGGAGCAGTGAGTTGGAACGCTGCAGCCAGGCTCTGTCCCTGGAAGAAAATTTGAGTTACTGAGCTTAGCAAATGCAAATTTGTCTTCCCAAATTTAGCAATCCACTACATCATTCCACTTCCTCTGGTGGCTGGCAAATAATAGGCCAGAGAGAACCTCAGAGAAGTGGAGCCATCACAAGGAAGGAAAATACTAAAAGTGGGACCGATTTATCAGTCCTGCCCCAGTGATCTAAGTTTTTTGTTCTCTTAACATTAGTGGACTTAACTATTAAGCCTTGAGTTGCAGTACTGAAGGATTCTATGGGCAAATCTTGAATGATTCGGGAAGTATTAAAAGAAAATGGGAGGAATACAAAGAGTCACTGTACCAAAAAGAATTGGTCAACACTGGATCATTTCAGGAAGTAGCATACGCTCAAGGACCAATTGTGTTGAAGGAAGAAGTCTGAGCTGCACTGAAGAAGCCATTGGCGAAAAATAAGACCCTTGGAATCAATGTAATACTAATTGAAATGTTTCAGGAAAGAGTTACAACCCTGGACATGCTTACCAATATCTGTCAACAAATTTGGAAGACAACTGATATGTTTCAACAAACAGATATAGACCTACATGTGCTCAAAAAGATAGGCCAGGATATTTAGAGTACAGCTAGCTACCTGGCCAGTTAACTAGAAGAGACTAATGTTTGTTCTCATTCCCCAAAATGGTGATGTAATAGAATGTGGAAATTATCGAACAGTATCATTAAGATCACATGCAAGTAAAATCTTGCTAAAAACCAGGGTTACATCTCAACATCAAGAAAATAAAATCCTCAATACTGGACCAACAGGCAACATCATGACAGAAGGAGAGAAGATTGAAGTTGTTAACAATTTCATCTTTCCTGAACCCACCATCAATATTCATGGTAACAATAGTCAAGAAATCAAAATATGTACTGCATTGGTAAAAGCTGCTGTCAAGGACCTCTCCAAAGTGTAAAAATAGCAAGAATATCAGTTAAAAGACTAAGGTGCTCTTGAATACACTATGGACTGCCAAAAGAACAAACAAATCTCTCTTTAAAAACTAAAGTGCTTGCTCCTTCGAGACAAAAATGATAAAACTCTATTTCACTTAATTTGGGCCTGTTTTCAGCAGGAACTAGTCCTTAGAGAGAGAAAGACATCATGCTGGATTGAGAATAGAAAGCAAAGATGCAAGAGGCACTGAGAGAGGCATTTGCAGGCAAAAGAGGATAGATCTGCTAGGACCAGGGAGACAGTAGTTGAGGAGATGGGAAGAGGGTGAATCATGAAGAAGCTTTTGAGGTCAAACGAACAGGATTCCTTGGTGGGTTAAAATTAAAAAAGAACACCAGAGTCTATGATAATCCTTGCAATTAGATTATTATATATGCTAACATTAAGACACTTAATTAATTTGAGGGACTTCTAGAATGGTAGAATGAAGAGCTTGGCAGATCCTTCTCCCAGCAAAACAACAATTTAATTGATGAAATGAATCATTGAAAGTCTTTGGAAATTAATCCAAGGGCACAGAGTAAATGGAGAAACATTCATTCAAGTAAATCTATTGTATCTCGGTTGGAACAGTAAGTCTCAATGGAACACAATTGGAAGTCTAGAAATCAATCAATATGTGTATATGGCCAATTGATTTTTCAGCAAGAATGTTCAGAAAGAGAATAGCCTTTCCACAAAATTACAGGCAGATAACTGGATACCTACATGTGAAAGAATTAAGGCAGGCACCTGAAGGGGATTGGCTAAAAAAAAAATGGGGGCGAGGGTGATTAATTTTTAAAGGGAAAGCAAAGAGTTTATCACATTTCTGAGAAAAAGGAAAACTAAACTGGAAACCTCTGTTTTCTTAAAACATGTGTCAAAGACTCACGGGTATGTCTCTGTTTGGGTAATGTTTATTTTGGTACCTTGAAAGCTTGGCAGTTGTTTAGAAATTCAATTACAACTCTCCTTTAAACAAAACCACCCTTGGGAATGGTGGTTTTGAGCTGGTCTCAATATATTAACTTGACATTATGAGGCTCAGGGGGTCGATTGAATCTTAAAGTGAGCACAACTCAGGCGCCAAAAGCACACCCTTTGTTTAACTGGCGCAGAAGAAGAGACAAAGGAGGGAAACAGCAACATACATGGAGGTTATTTTTACTGCTGCTTAAAGCCAGGCCTCTCCTGTGTAAGAAGGGAAAAACTTGCATCCGCTTTTTCCAGAAAGGGAGCCCTGAAGGCAAATTACTCTACTCGCCCAAAGCCTGCATTATTCTGGCAGTTCAAACCCACCAGGCCCTCCCAGGGAGAAAGACAAGCAGTCTCTTCTCATTGTGATTCAAAGCTTCAGAAACTGAGTCAGAAGCGACTCAATGACCATGACTTTGAGGGTTTTGAGTCTCTTTCCAAACACAATGACAATGACAGTCAGGTCTGGGCAAACCACACACAAGTCAGATTGGGGAAGAAAAGCAGACAATAATCAGTTGCCTGTAAGTCAATTACAACGCATGGAAACCCCATGTGTGCCTGAGTAGAACTACACAGTTCTCAATGACTGGTTGTTTGTTTTGTTTGTTTCCAGAAATAAATCACCAGCCCTTTCTGCTAACGTGTTTCTTACTGGACTCAAACTCCCAGTCATTCAACTGATAGTCAAGCTGTGTTAACCACTTGTATCAAGAGGACTCCATTAAGAGGAAGAAATCAAAATGTTAAACAACTCATTCCATCTCAACCATCCTGAAGGACAGAGTAGAACACTTCATGGGGTTTCCAAGGCTCTTTACAAGAGCAGGTAACCATGTCTTTCTTCTGCAGAATGACTTCTTATTATTGCTAAGTGTCATTGAGTCAACTATAACTCATAGCAATCCTATGAACAACAGACTAAAACCTTTCCTGTCTTGCACCCTTCTCACTACTTCTGATATGCTTGAGCCCATTCTTATAGTCATCGTGTCCATCCGTCTTGTGGAGGGTCTTCCTCTCTTTCCTGACACTTCACCTTTCCCAACATGCTGTCTTTTTCCAAGGACTGGCCCGTCCTGACAACATGCCCAAACCTAAAGAGACATGATGCTAATCCATTAGATGCTTTGTAGGAGAAAGATGGACAATCTCTTCCTCTGCAATGTACTGTCTTCTCTGGTGTGAAAGCCCACTGAACGGTCAGCGATGAGTCAGTTCTGATTTGACAAGATGTATGTTTATATGTTGTTTTTCTTGTTGCTGTGTGCCATTGAGTCATAACAGACCCATAGCTGACCTTCCAGTGGGTTTTTAAAGGCAGTAAATCACACAGGAGGAGATTGCCCACTTTTCTCCTGAGGAACCAGCAGTGGATTTGAACCAAGTGCTTTTGGGATTACAGTGATGATTCTTACCACTAGGCCACCAGAGCTCCCTATATTTACATTTAATAATAAATATATATATATATATATTCAGCTCTAACTATATCCATGCTGCAATAAATACTATATCTATCTATTCAGCTCTAACTGTATTAATGCTGTAATAAATACTATGCCCCAAATTTGGTGACATATAACAATTCTTTATTCTCTTGTTCACATGTCTACAAATTAGTCAGTTTAGCTAATCTAAACCAGATGCATCTGGGCTTGGTCCCATGTCACAGGCTGTCCAGATCCACTCTACATGTCTTTGAATCTTCTTTGATCCAATAGTAACAAGGATCACTCTACTCTTGGTATAAGGCAGGAGTCCAAGAAGTCAAGTCCAACTGTGCAGGCATGTTTCAAGCATTTGCTTGCTTCCTCCTGTCTGCTAATATCTCCTTGGTGAAAGCAAGCCACACGGTCAAGTCAAAGGTTAGGGAGTACACTCTGCTCTCCATGAAACCACAATAGGGTGTGGATGTAGGGTGTGGAAGGGGGAAATGGAGACCAATATTTCAATCTACCACACATATTTGAAAACCTTTAAATACAAAATCTGTTGCAATAGTTGAAGTTGTATGTCCACTTGGGTGGCTGTGATTCTGTTTGACAATTATGATGTCATCAATGCCGATGATGAGACTGTAGAATATAATCACTTTCATGGTGATCTGCTGGAATGACAACTTCCTTAGAAGTGTGGCCTGAAACAAATACATTTATATGCTGTTTCTATGTGCTGTCAAGTCC
>NW_006399888.1:1825005-1898059 GCF_000299155.1 Elephantulus edwardii | reverse complement strand
CATCCATCCTGATGTTGCCAATTGGCCCAGTGGTGAGAATCTTTGTCTTCTTGACATTGAGCCTCAATCCATATTGGAGGCTGCAGTCCTTGACTCTCTATAGCAAGCACTTCAGGTCCTCCTCGGTTTCAGCAAGCAGGGTTGTGTCATCTGGATAACGCAGATTGTTGAGATTATGGGAATCCCAGAACACTTGATCGTTCTAATGCGAAACCTATACTTGGGCCAGGAGGCAGTCATCAGAACAGAGCACGGGAACACTGCATGGTTCAAAATTGGAAAGGGCGTACTCCAGGGATGCATCCTATCTCCATACCTTTTCAACCTGTGTGCAGAACAGATCATCTGGTAGGCTGGACTCTATGAGGAGAAAAGTGGGGTCAAGATTGGTGGACGATCTATCAATAATCTGCGTTATGCAGATGACACAACCCTGCTTGCTGAAACTGAGGAGGACCTGAAGCACCTGCTGCAGAGGGTCAAGGGCTGCAGCCTCCAATATGGATTGAGGTTCAATGTCAAGAAGACAAAGATTCTCACCACTGGGCCAATTGGAAGCATCAGGATGGATGGTGAAGAGATTGAGATTGTTCACAGCTTTAGTTTGCTTGGCTCCACAGTCAACACTCTTGGCACCAGTATCCAGGAAATTAAAAGGTGCATTGCCATGGGAAAGTCTGCTGTTAGGGACCTCTGCAAAGTACTGAAGAGCAATGGTGTCACTCTGGAGACTAAGGTGCATCTGATACAGGTCATGGTCT
This sequence comes from Elephantulus edwardii, assembly GCF_000299155.1. NCBI lineage: Eukaryota > Metazoa > Chordata > Mammalia > Macroscelidea > Macroscelididae > Elephantulus > Elephantulus edwardii. Next base: position 1,897,298 of record NW_006399888.1, on the reverse strand, counting down.
TTACAATCACTTGTTATGCATCAGAGAGCTGGACAATGACCAAGGATGATAGAAGGAGAATTGATGCCTTTGAGCTGTGGTGCTGGAGAAGAGTATTGAGAATACCATGGACTGCTAGGAAAACAAACAGATTTGTCCTGGAAAGGCTTAACCTGGGTGGCTTTTTGGAGGCAAGGATTCTGAGGCTCCGTCTAACATACTTTGGACATATTGTAAGAAGAGACCGGTCCTTGGAGAAGGACATCATGCTGGGGAGTGTGGAGGAACAGCGCAGGAGGGGAAGGCCCTCTTTGATTCAGTGACTGGGGTAATGGGGATGGGAGTGTCAGAGGCAGTGCGATTGGCACAAGACAGAGCAGAGTTTAGGGCTATTGTACATAGGGTCGCTATGAGTTGCAAGCGACTCGACAGCACATAACAACAACAATATATATACACACACACACATACATATATATACACATACACACACACATATACACACACACACATATATATACACACATATATATATATATACACACACACACACACATCTGCCAAAGTGTTCTTTTGTTTTCGAATCTGAACCTTGCATATGACTCATCACTATCTGAGTCCCAGTTCCTTGAATTTGAACCAGCAGACTACCATATTGCTTGTCATTCTCGAATTCATCATCATAAGAAGCAAGCAACTTTGTTTGACCTGCCAGTCTTGAGTTTGTCAAGCATTCCATCTGTATGAGTTAGGAGAAGGCTTTATCCTGACTTCTGATCCTCAGTCTTGGGATTTTCTAGCTTCTGAAAATACACGAGCCATTTCTTTGAGATAAATATCAGTCTATCTATCTGCCCATATATCTATGCTTCATTGATTTTGCTTCTCTGGAGAACCTAACCTAAGACACTCTATTAAATATTGTAAATTTTCAGAATAAAGTGTGAAGTCTCCTGAACTAAAGAGTCCCTATGTCTGAAAAATCATTCCTCTGATTTCTTAATGGACAAATAGGCTGGATAAAGTTCATGAAGATTGCCTATAATCTTGAGATTGATTTTATTTTTCTCCATCCTCCAGATTCATTTAAAGATTATTTCTCCATCTTCCTAGAGGCTTTTGCTCAGAGTCAGCCCCTGACACCTCACCCATGGCTTGCCTCGTTTCCAGACTTCATTTCCATCATGTCTCTAGTACAGACCACTCTCCCTATGTGGATCATATAGACAGGAATACACTGAGCCTGAGCCAAGATGTTTCATCTTCTGTGTGTATATGTCATGACTGTCTAGTCAAAGATGAGTTAGCTGCACAAGTGCTTATTGGTGACCAGTGGAGATCATCCAGTCAATTAACCATTTCCCTGGTCACTCAGATACAGGATCACTCACAAATTGATTCTGGGCAGACATGATTCTCATCACTCTCTGTAATGGGCATTGTGATTCAATATCAGCACTTAATCATGCCAAGAACTGGTAGTGCTGCTGGCTGATAGCCTCAATTGTTACCCCTCTTAGGAAATCACCTTTGGCTGAAGGAAGCTCCGTCACCCAAGAGGGCAGTCTACATAGACTGGCACATCAATCAAGACCCACTAATCTCCATGCAGCACAAGTCAACTCTGTAGGACTCTCCAGCTCATTCTCCATAGGACAGCTCAGGCTTTGTTGCAACTGCACTGCAGTCCAGCTGCCCAATCTTGCTTTTTTCCTTTCCTTAACAATCGATCCCAAGCTCTCCAATAAATCCACATAAAAAACATAGAGTCAATTTCTCAAGAACTCAACCTGCAATACCCTTTCACCCCCATCCAGGACTCTCATTCTACCGGAACATAAATACACCAGCCTCCCATCTCCTATTTATTGTCAAGTCTCCAGCACCTACCCTAGACTCTGGCACAGAGTAGAAATTTGATAACTGTTTAATAAATTAAATTTAATCTGCAAATTTGACCAGTCTGCCAGCAATATCCTCCTCCAACTTCCTCTTAAGAATCCTGGCAACTTGTGGGCTATTTTCTGGTGAGTCGGGCTGAACAACTTGTTATCTGTTGGAGAAGAGCCACCTAGAGATGCTCCCTGGGAACAGAGAAGGTCCTGGCAGGTATTTCAGGGTATACGGCCAAGGACTGGCTAGCCAGTGCCCAGAGCTTTCAACTCGAGAATGTGCTCTCCATGGGTCCAGGGCCTCAGTGAGACCCTGTTTAAAAGAATAAACAAATGAGTCTCCAACTCAAGACATTATTCTTGTCTGGACATAAGACAGCCCAAGGGAAATCTGTCTGAGGTTAACTTTTACCTTTTCACATTATTTTGCTTTATAATTAAATGCCTAGTTTGTAATGCACTAGGTTATTACTCTCATTGGTGACATAAGATCACATATTACTTATTTTATATATTTAACCTCATAGATTCTTCTTAGCTTAATTTATCAAAATGGAAATTTATTCTTGATGTATGTAATTTATCTCAACATTTATTAACTCTTTTACTGTATTAATTTGTCACTTTTTCCCACTTTACCATTTTATCCTTTTTACTTTAGTTCAATTTTTCATTGTATTTATTAGCATATCCTTCCAAGCTGACCTTAGATAATAAGAATATTTGCTGTCAAGCCAATCAAAGAGATAAGTTCATACACAGTTGCCTCCACAATCTCTGGGGACTGCCTGGAATGTGGAAAATGGTCTCCTCATTAGACAGTAGTTTTCCCTTCCTATGTCTGACCTCTGACTCTTGCTGACTTTCAGGAAGTCTCAAACCCTGCAATTAAGAAAATGTCAAATCCTTATCCATTCACTTTATGCTCTATGCTGACGCATTAGTCCTCAAACGTTCCTACTCATTATGGAAATGCTGAAAAATAACAATTCCCGTACCATAGCCCAGATAAGTTATATCAGAACCTTGAAAATATGCCTCAGACATCCACAAATTAACCAGACAATTTCAAAACCATTGGTCAATGATTTTCTTAGGGAGCCCTGGTGGCTTAGTGATAAGGAGTTGCACTGCCAACCCAAAGGTATGCAATTCAAATCCATTAACTGCTCCGAGGGAGAAAGATGGACAATCTCCAGTGTGAGTTACTGCCTCTGAAAACTCACTGGAGGGTCAGCTGTGAGTCAGTTCCAACTCAAAGTATGCCCCATGAACCAGTAGCAAAAGCATCACCTGGAAACTTGTTCAAAATGCAGAAATGCAGGCCCTATTCCAGACCCAGTGAACTGGACTACATTTAACAAGATCCTTGGCTGATTGAAGTATGTTTCCAAGTTCTTCTTATTTAAAACTTTCTTTGTTGGGTTTTTTTTTTATGTTAATCATTCTTTGTATGTTTTTATCTTTGATTATTTCTGGTTTCTGCATCACTTTCATAGTTAATAATTTCAATTTGCTTTTGATCTTCTGCCATTTGTTATTGTTGCTAGCTGCCATGGAATTGTCTCTGACTCATACCCAAATGAATCAGAATGAACGGTGTTTAATCTTGTGCTGCATTCATGATCACTGGTTTGTTTGAATTCATTTCTGTCGATCCATTTTAATGGATGTTTGTAGCTGTTGCTGCTCATTTTGGATAGTGTTACATAGGACAAGGTTAAGTTCTGTTTTCATAGGGTCACTTTGAGTCATAGCCAAATCAATGGCACCTAACAACATCAGCAAATGAAGACTTTATTATCTGTGATGTTAAAATTGACAGATGAAGCTTCAGAATCCTTGCCTCCAAGGAGCAGCCCAACTTCACCCTCTCCAGGACAAACCTGTTTGTTCTCCTAGCAGTCCATGGTATATTCAACACTCTTCTCCAGTACCACAGCTCAAAGGCATCAATTCTCTTTCTATCACCCCTATTCACTGTCCAACTCTCTGATGCATAGCACGTAATTGCAAAGACCATAGCCTGGATCAGGTGCACCTTAGTCTCCAGCCTGACGTCATTGCTTTTCAGTACTCTTGAGAGGTCCCTCACAATTGACTTTCCCAATGCAATTTACTCCTGATTTCCTGGCTGCTGTTACCACGAGTGTTGACTGTGAAACCAAGTAAACTAAAACTGTTAACTATCTCAATCCCTTCACCATCCATACTGATGCTGCCAATTGGCCCAGTGGTGAGAATCTTTGTTTTCTCGTTGTTAAGCTTCAATCCATAGGATGTGGTAATTTGACTAATTCACAACAAAAATGTCTCTTTCCTGGATTGGCTACATTTTTTTAATTAAGGGGATGAAGAAAGTAGACTTTATCAGATAGTATTCTCAGAAAGACATGCTGTTTGCCTGAAAGAACCTGCTGGAGTCAATTAGATCACCATGGATAGACTGGGCTGTCAGCAGATGCTGTGATTTAAAAGAAGTAGGAAATATATTCTGTCAAAGTAAAACAAAAGGCATTGTTCACTCCTGACAGGAAGACAAAGAAAATAAAGATATGATAGAAGGTAGAGGTTGGGCTTGAGAATTTTCAGGGTCATTTGAAGATGGTGCCTGAAACTCAAACTTTTCAGGAAGTTGATAAACCAGTATAACATACAGTATAAGGGCAAACTGGGTGTGTGTGAGAAAGATCGGAATGTGCTCAGAAAATAGGAAAGATCTGAGGATAGGATCTGACATAAAAATAAAATAGAGATTTGATGTTTGGATGCAGACCTTGGGCCCAAGAGGATAATGAGAAAGGGAGTCCTCAAAAATTTCTCAAGATTTTCAAGATCTGGGTCGCTACTTTCCAATATAAGAGGTAGAAATTGTCTCTGTGGGTTATAGCAATGGATGTTTATATCCTCCAGAACTATAGTCCCAAAGCTTCAGTCTCTCCCTGACCTAAACTAAGGAAGAAGGAATAAAAGCAAAAGACTGAAACAATTAGTAAAAAAAAACAACAAAGCACAAACATAACGGACCATATGAACTTCAAATTCCGCAGAATGAAATCAGAAGAACGGGAAGTTACCTAGCTACTACCACTGACCTTTCTAAAAGGGATCACAGTGTAAGATCCTGGATAGAAAGAGGAAAAATGTGGAACTAAACTAAAAAAAAAAAAAAAGACCAGGTTGGACACATAGAGACTAGTGGGACCCTCAGTACTACACGCTTTAGTTACTCCTCAAACCTGAGACAGAATTTGTCCCCATGGCTTGTCTTTCATCCAAGCAATAGGTTTTACAAAGTGACCATCAGGGAAGCATTCACTTCTAAGAAAACCAACTGTACAAGGTCAAAAGAGCAGCATTTGCCCAAGGATAAAGCCCAGAAGACAGGAAGGCATAGAATAGAACAGTTAATGGAAATGAGAACTATAGGCACTAAGTATTATTACATTGTGGATATTGTAATTAATGTTATAAAATAAAATGTGTATGAGTGATCCAATAGAAAGGCAATTTGCTTTGTAAACTTTCACTCAAATCACAATGTTGTTAAGCTGTTAAGTGCCACTGAGTCATAGACGACTCAAAGCGAACCTATGAACAAAAGATATGAACACCTGTATAACTTTCATCATTTCTCCACATTCAAAGAGTTTCTGGAGGCAAGCCATATCAGAAGTGGATGCCACTCCTGCTTCCAAGCTTGTTTTAATCGAAAAGCTCCACCAAGCACTGTCCACCATGGGTAACCACTATTGCATTTAACACATCAATGTCACAGTGTTTAGCATCACAACAACCATGAGTTACCTCTGTATAACAAATGGACAGACCAGTGCTACACCATTTAGAAGAATGTTTGATCAAAAACAATTAAAACCAGGCTTGAGGCCACAGATTAAAATCACCCACCTTTGGCTCGGTAGCATAACTTTCTATCCACTAGGCCAACAGAGCTCTCTCTGTGTTGTTGTTGCTGTCGTTAAGTGTTGTCAAGTCATAGACAATATAAAATAAATTTACTTGTTTAAAAATATAAAATGCACAATATATAATAAATGCTAAAAAAGTTATTTCTCAAGGCTATGTATTCCTCAGCTCTTATCAAGGGTGACATCAGGGAGTTCCCTCACAGGACACCTTTGTGATGCCATGGCCCACGTGCTGCCTCCTTGACGTACTTTGAGTTATCAGAGGTCACAAAACTGGGGGTAGAATCAAGCTTGTTTCTATGGAGACAAGGAATCCTTGACTGATCAACAGGTTAAATGTCTTACTTCCATGAGGTGACTAGAGATGTGATAGATCCCTAATATGGACTAGAGACATAAGCTTGAATTGGATTTGTTTTTAAATCTGTATTTTTTTTCTATATTCACCTCAAAACTCTTATCCGCAAATGGTATTTCCAAACATATTTCTTTTTTTATTTTTATTTTACAGAATTTACTACAAAACACCATAAAAACCGTGGTTCACTTAAGCTCTCTCCCCCCGTATGCGGCGAGCCAACTGTATGTCTTTGGGCATGATGGTGACTCTCTTGGCGTGGATGGCACACAGGTTGGTGTCCTCAAACAGGCCCACCAGGTACGCCTCGCTGGCCTCCTGCAGGGCGCCAATGGCCGCGCTCTGGAACCTCAAGTCCGTCTTGAAGTCCTGCGCCATCTCCCGCACCAGCCGCTGGAAGGGCAGCTTCCAGATCAGCAGCTCCGTGGACTTCTGGTAACGGCGGATCTCGAGCAGCGCCACGGTCCCGGGCCTGTAACGATGCGGCTTCTTCACCCCGCCGGTGGATGGAGCGCTCTTCCTGGCCGCCTTGGTGGCCAGCTGTTTGCGGGGAGCTTTCCCCCCCGGTGGATTTCCGCGCAGTCTGCTTGGTTCGGACCATTTTTCACCAAAAGCTGAGATCTCAGGCCGCTTCTCGGACCTCCGCGTCGCTCCCGCCGCTCGGGAAAGAGCCGCAATGCACAAGCAAAACAGGGACACCAGCTCTCCCAACGACCAAACCAAACATATTTCTAATCCCCTGAAGTCCAAAGGACAGTGAGTGTTCTGACCTTAGCTGACCTCTGACAACATGAGAGCAGGGGCCATGTTTATTGTTAAGACAGCAGATAATGGACAAGGCTCTCTAGCCGTCAACAGGATGGTATACTGAAGAGCAGGACATTTCCTCCATCAGGAAAGCTCAAGGTTAGAACTTATTTTCCACAGTGAGAGAAAGTTAGACAACTTCTATTATGTATACCTTTTTCAGGTTTTCTCAGTCAAACTGATAATTCCTTTGTTTCAGAACTTAATAGGAAATAAGAAAGCGATTTCCCTCTTTCTTTACTTAGTCAGGACCCCTGACAAGCCTGGCCTCATGCTTAGCATCTCTGTAGACCGCTCTTGTCTTGGCCAAAACACATCCGAAACCAGCATACCAGCCTGGTGCCAGAGGATGTGTTTATGAAACTTGTCCAGATGCTTAATGTTTCTATTGCAGAAACTGCTTTTTGTCATAATCCAGGTTATGAATTTATATACCAGACCTCGGGCCTTAAAAAACTGTAAAATGTATTTGTCATTGCCACCCAGTAGTTTTGGCCCCTCAACCACTCCCTCTCCAAATTCCCAATAATTACACTACCGTAAGTCTCGATTTGTAATATTCTGTGCCCAGCTTCTAAAAACTTCCTGCTCTGTTGCACCTCTCCAACTTCCAATCTCATTTTTGCTTATAGGGTAATGATCAGAAAGGTTTTTGTAATGAAATTTTTCTTTTAATCTAACCTAGGCTCAATGTTTTCTCTCTCTTACACTATTCTACAGTTCACTTCTGGCCTTGTTTTGTCTGTTAAGAGCTTCTCCGTAGACTATTTCTGCAGATGTCATCAATCTGATTCCTATGTGGTTTATCAGATGAGGTCTGTGTGTACAGTCACCGTTTACATTTTTTTTTAAAGAAAAGGTATTTGCAATGAATAAGTCAGTCATTGTACAACATTCTGCCGTTTGATTGCAAGACTCCTTTCTCTCTCTCTGCCAAAATCACCATTATTTCTTCTTTGTTTCCAACTTCTGAATTCCAGTCACTAGTGACTATTAATGCATCTTGATTTCCTGTTCAATCCATTTCAGACTACCAAAGTTGGGAGAAACCCTAGATTTCTTCATCTTTGACTTTAGTTGTTAGTGCATATATTTGAGTAATAGTTGTATCAACAGGTCTTGTTTGTATGCATATGGATGGAGTACTATCAGTCATAGAATTGTACTTCAGCATAGATCTCAAAGTGCTCTTTTTTTGCCATAAATACACCATCATTCCTCTTTCATTTGTCATTAATGTACAAGAGATCATATGATTGTCTGATTCAAAATGGACAATTTCAGTCTGTCTCAGGTCACTAATACCTAAAATATCAATCTTTATGGGCTCCAGCTCCTTTCTGATGACTTCCAGTTTTCTTGGACTCGTAATGCATACATTCCATGTTCCAATTATTAATGGATGTTTGCAGCTATTTCTCCTCAACTTTTTTTCCCCTCCAACCTGAGGAGCTTTTCTCCCAGCATGTATGCAATAATGTTCCTGAGTTATTAATAAAATTGTCAAAGACCAAATGAGTGTTGGCATCAAGAACATCATCCATGAAAAAGTAAAAGGTCGTTATAGAGATGAGAAGGAAGGTCAAAACCAATTGCGTGAGTCAGAAGAAACTGATACCTGCATTAGAACATAGAGAGGCCAAAACAAAGGAAAGAAAAGAGATGAGCAGATTTCAAAGGCAGCCAGAGAAGACAAAGCAAATTATTGTAACAAAACGTGAAAAGAGTTGAAGTTAGAAAATCAAAAAGATAAAAACTCGCTCAGCATTTCTCAAACCAAAAGAGCTAAAGGATAAACTTGAGCCTTGAGTTGTGATCCTGAAGGACTCTATGGACAAAATCATCAATGATGGAGGATATATGAAATGAAGATGGAAGGAATATGCAGAGTCGCTGCACTCAAACAGTTTGCATCAAGCTGAATTTGACGCTGTCCTGGGTTTAGACTTTGGAGTTACAGCAGGAGAAGGGGACCCAGGGAGCTGGAAGGAGGGGGTGAAACACAACAAAAGAGCAATCCAAAAACATTGGTTAGTGACTGCACATGGAAGAGGAACAATTTCTCTAAGATGAGCAACGTATAGACACAAAGATAACCTGAGAGAAGAGAGGGCAATTCCCAGAATGGGACATCTGCAGAAGAATTGGCATATGTGGTAAAGTAGACATTTGCCAAAACAATTTATGTCTCCTCAACATCTCACACGCTAGAAGCTGTCCAACTTTCAAGAAGAGTAAGATCTACAACTCACTCTCAGGACTCAGCTCACATGTGTTGTTATTATTGTTGTTGTTGTTGTTGTTGTTGTTACGTACCACCGAGTCTCACAGCTGACCGACTCTCTAAGCAGATTGTCAGAGAGAGTTAATTACATGGAAGGAAATAACCTATTTTTCTCTTCTGGAGCAGCAGGTGGGATTTGAACTGCATGCCATTGGGTTGACAGTGAAACTTCTTATCACTAAAATCACCAGAGCTCCAGCCTCCACATAGGACAATCCTGAAGAGGGAATCACTCAGCACCCTTCAACCTATAACAGACAGACATTATGGATAAGCGTCTACAGTTTCCTACCAGGATGAAGCCTCAACTGTTCACAGTGATGGCTGTTAGATGGTACAATCATTACTGGCTTCCTGTCTTTCTTTGTCATCTCCTAAATATGCCACTTACATCGGAATTATTATGTCTGGCCTATTTTGGGAGTGAGCCTAACTCAAAAGGAGGTTTTACTGAGGTCATTCTGCACCTTCAGCCCCTTCCCTGCACATTCAGCCTCTATCCCTACACCTTCGGCCTCCACCCTGAACCTTCAGCCTCTACCCTGCACCTTCAGCCTCCACCCTGAACCTTCAGCCTCTACCCTGCACCTTCAGCCTCCACCCTGCACCTTCAGCCTCCACCCTGCACCTTCAGCCTCCAGCCTGAAACGTCTTCAGCCTCCACCTTGCATCTTCAGCCTCTACCCTGAACTTCAGCCCCTTCCCTGCAGCTTCAGCCTCCACCCTACACCTTCAGCCTCCACCCCTGCACCTTCAGCCCTTGCCCCTGTACCGTTAGCCCCCTACCCCTGCATCTCCACCCCCTCCATAAGAATATTTTGACCCCTGCATCTCCACCCCCTCCATAAGAATATTTCGGAGCCTTTTGGCCTGCAGTATGCAGCCAGACCATGGATGTGCATTGAAGATATTCCACACTAGGCCTCTGGGGTCTCCGCTTTTCCCCACCCCAGTCCCCTACTTGTGTTCTTCTTGGTCTGGATAACCCAATTTGGTGAAGTACCAGCTCTGGAGACTCCTCAGGAGGCAAATGCATCACTACATGTGCACAGTCATGACCATGGAGGAGTTCAAGACCAGGAATAGATCAAGGGAGCTGGAACTCCCTCCTAGCCTGCCCCAGAGGACTCATAGATTGGGGGGAGCAGATGGAATTCTCTTATTGTCATGACTCCAAGGTTGACTTGTTTCTCTTCATCAGGCTTGAGGACTTTGCAGGCGGTCTATTTCCCACAGCAATGGCAGTCCTCCACCGCCAGTGCCAAAGTGAAGAGGAAAACAAGAGCTGAGACATTAGCATGGTTTATAACAGTGCCGCGGCCTCTCATTCCCCAGACAAATGAATAGCCACTGTTTGCTCGTTAACTTAATTTGTTGCTGGGGAAAAATCCTCATGGGCTATTAGGCTCCTCTCCAGATCATCTGTCACAGGGAATTGGTGCTGACTCTAGGGCCATATGGGAAATTGGTAAAATAAGGGGAAGCCAGTCTAGATGCTGGACCAGTGGGGCTTGGTAGTTACCAAAGCCAATCTTGATTATTTCCAGACTGAACCAGGACCTGCAGTTGAAGCTGTTACCACATAGTTAAGCTGCCTTCACTATGGTGGGGCTACAGACCCTCGGAAGCCTAACCATTTGTGAATACTGCCTGACCATGACACTGAGCTGTCCATTCTGCAGCTTCTTTCAGAATGATGTCCAGTTCAAAAGGGATATATGATTAGGTATTATTGTCATGACAGGAGTCCAGAATGAAGGCTGTACAGTGCAGTGGACTTGGGAGGAGGGATTGCATAGCAATGAAAGAGTTTTTGTTTTACTCATCAAGGAGAAAAGTGAATTGGGGGGGAGGTGGTGGGCAGGGAGAAAAGTGCAACAGTGAATGACTGGAAACCCTAAGTGTCTGTAAACTTTCATTAAAATTAATAAATTTTTTTTAAAAAACGAATGACGTCAGGAAGTCCACTGGCCTGGCACTTCAATGACACTCTGGCAGATAGGCTGCCTTTCAGCCTCTTCTTTGTCCTTTTCTAGGGACCACAGGCATTTCCCTGGATCTGCTCCAAACCACACAGAAACCTTGAGAGTAGGCAGAGCTATTTCCAGACCTCAAAACATACCCAATTCCTTCGCTATTTCTCCTCCATCATTACTTTCCCTGTTAGGAAAGTTTCTCTATGAGGAAAGCTCTACCTCCTCTACCAGGTGGGAAGTAGGGCCCATCAGGAGGTCAAAAAGCCACACAAGTGGAGAGCAGCCAGCCTCCCTAAAGACAAGAAGGTGGTAGGCATCCGGGAACTCCTTAGATCTAAATCAATATGTCCCATGGTTTGTTTGCCATTCAAGCCCACAACTGCCGCAGTAAATACTGTCAATTAGTGCTGATTCTCTAAGTTCCGAGCTACTACAAAGGGTTCTGGGGGGCACCGTAGCACAAAGGAGGTTATTGCTTCCCCATTGGACTCCTACAAATTTGTTGGTTGTCCTGCTTGAAACTTTGCAAACAGAATTTTCTTTTCCTAGAGGGATGTCCTTTGAGATATGCCCATGACTCTTGGTTTTCTAGTGGACCTCACAGAGCCTCACTTTGGAATAGGCAAACAGCATCCTGCAGATGCTCAAAGGATGACCCTTATTGGCCTGGTTGTATATAAGACCGCTGTAAAACGTATATTCTCCCCTTCTTGAAAAGACAGCAAAGCTCTCACCATGGTTATTAGTTTCTGCTGAGTGACTCTTAACAACCTCAAGTATAATAGAACAGAACATTTTCTGGTCCTGTGCTGTCCCCACGATCATTGGTTTTTAGTTCATTGTTGCAGTAAGTGTGCTGATTCATCTCATTGATAGTTCCTTTCATTTTCACTGACCCTCTACCAGCTACTGGTCTTTCCTGATGATTTGTCAAGAGTAATCAAGATAAAGTCTCACTTTTGTTATTTATGTGCCATCAAGTTGACGCCAACTCATAGTGACCCTATGTACAACAGCTCTGAACCCTGCTCTATCCTAAGCCAATTTGACAGTCTCTGACACACGTACTTTCATTAACCCAGTCACTGGGTCAATCCATCCCATCTAGAGTCTTCCTCTCGTGCACTGTCCCTCTCCTCTTCCAAACATGATGTCTCTCTCTAAGGACTGGTCCCTCCTTACAACATGCCCAAAGTATGTCAGACAGAGCTTCAGAATCTTTGCCTCCAAGGAGCACCCTGGCTTCACCCTCTCCAAGACAGATCTGTTTGTTCTCTTAGCAGTCCATGTTATGTTCAATATTCTTCTTCAGCACCACAACTCAAAGATTTCAATTCTTCTGTCATCCTTAGTCATTGTCCAGCTCTCTGATGCATAGCAAGTAATTGTAAAGACCATGGCCTGGATTGATGCATCTTAGTCTCTAGAGTGACGTCATCGCTCTAGACTTTATCTACTACATCCAATGAGTATTCTGATTCTATTTCCTGTGAGATTGTTTCATATTCTGGACATCCAAAGTATATTCAACATTCCTTACTAACACAATTCTTTGATCTTCCCTTCCCATTGGATAGCTTTCATATGATTATGAGATGATTAGAAAGAACTGAACATCCCTCCCTACATATGTTTAGTGCTTGACAGTTCCAAGCACTTTGTCCTATTTAGCTGTCAGTTTGTCACACCATCGTGGTTAGCGTGTTGTTGTGACACTGGAAAGAATGCTACTGGTAGGTGTTTCAAATACAGTATGTATCTAATGAGCAGATTTCTGTATTGCTTACAGACTAGGTAGGAAGACTGGCCATGTGTTTCTGACGTAATAAATAGGTCAACAGAAACCTGTGGATAACAGCCACACATTGTCTGGCATTGGGCTGGATGATGAGGCCCTCAGGTTGAAAGGTACTGAAAGTATAACAGGAGAAGAGCTGCCTCCTCAAAGTAGAGTCTACTCTAATGATGCAGATGGAGTAAATCAATGAACGGCCTTCGTTTGTTATATGATACAAATTGAAGAGAAACCACTGCAAAGGTCTATTAATAATTGTTATATGAAATGCATGAAGTACAAACCTAGGAAAACTGGAGGTTGTCAAGAATTAAATGGAACACATAAAGATCAATATTCACAGGCATTGGTGAACTGAAATAGATTTATATTGGCTATTTAGAATCAGAAGTCACATAATCTACTATGCCTGGGGTAAAATTGGGTGGAAGCAGCAGTCAATAAATAAAATTCATATTTCATTGTGCAAATATGCCATCAAGGAATCAAGGACCTCTTTAAAGTGCTAGCGAGTAAGGGTACCACTTTGAAGACTAAAGTGTGCTTGACCCAAACCCTGGGATTGTCAATTGTCTAAAATGAATGTGAAAGTTGCACAATGAATAAAGAAGATCAGCCCCCCCCCCAAAAAATAAATAAAAACATTGAATATTCTATGAATTCCCAAAGGAAAAAACAGATCTGTTTTGGAAGAAGTTCAGTCATTCCACTCCTTAGAAGCAAGGATGGTGAGACTTGGTGTCACATACTTTGGACATATTATCAGGTGTGGTCAGACATCAGGCTTGACAGAGTCCGTGAAGAAGAGGAAGACCTTCCATTAGATGGAGCGACAGAGTGATTCCAACATTGGTGTAAGCAGGGATTACACAGATGGAACAGCATCAGGTAGCATTTCCTTCTATTGTACATAGGAGTCACTGTAAGTTGGAATGTAACCGCAGTAAAGCACTTTCACATTGATTATCAGTGTAATACTTGCCGAGTATTGTCATTTCCTTCCCGAGTGCAAGGAAACGATCTGTTCTTATCTCGGATGCTGCCTATGGCAAATACTGAGTTTTCCATTTTTTTTTTCTGCCTGGCTGAGAGACTGCCCTTGCCACTGCCTTTGCTCAAGCTGGCACGGGCATGCAGGAAGCCAAGGGGAGGCTTGGAGGATGCAACCTTGCAGTCTCCCTGCAGCCCTTCGTGATCAACATCAAAAACGTCTCCAGCTTGCAAGGGCAGATTTGAGAGGAAAGAGGAAAGCCACAGCCCAGCTCCCAGCTCCCACTCAGCAGCTGCTCTCCAGAAAGGCCATGTTGGTTGCTACGGTCTACAGCTCTGAGAATTTAGCTTCTGTTGTTATCAACAAAATCAGCAATGGACTCAGGAAAATGTGGCAGACATTCAGCTTCCCAAACAGTATGTCAGCATCTAAGAACTCTAGGACCACCATCTGCGGAGCCATACCAGAGCCAAATAGTCAGCGGGAATACACTTACTATGCGTGTGAACGTGTGCTTGTAAAAGAACGTGTGCAAACGAATACGTGTGTGTTTGGAATTACCTTGAGTATTTGTGTCTTAGTGTATATGAGCATTGGATTTGCAACCATATTTGTAGATGTATGTGAGTTATGTGTTTACAATGGCCCCAAAAGTCCAATATCAAGTGCAGGGCACCTAAGACTTGAAAACCTACCTGGTATTGTCAATGAAGAAAGCAGAAGATAGTCCCTCTTACCTTTCTTTCAGGAAGTGAACCAGGCCCTTGGGTTATGCCAGGATGAGCTGCCATGATCCTCAGAGTGTAACACCCTGTGAAGGACAGACACCAAACACCTTGATGCAAGCACAAGTAGGGACAGTTTTCATTCAGAACCAGAGTCGGGGTAATGACTTCCAAAGATCAGCCATGGAATTCCAGGCCTGTTCCAGGCCTGTGCTTGGTTAGAAAGAAGTTGTAAAGCTCGTCAAGCACCTCAGGCTGTGGAACCTCTCTGCCCATGCCAGAGCTAATGAGGCAACAAATTGATCAGCAACCAGAAGCACCAAATGGGACCAAGTGCTTCCATGAGTAAAGAAATGAAGCAACATAAGGTCCTAAAGAGCTGGCAGGTCCCGTGGGCCCAGTGGACAGTACCAATTTCCTGAGCCAATTATTAGCTCCTACCTTTCTGCTGCCAGACAGTCTCAGCCTAATAGAAAAAAAAAATATGATTCCAAGAGCAAACCAGCCCCTAATATTTTTGGAGAACTGGGGCAAGAGGATAAAGGGAGAAGTAGTTTGCAGGCCAACCCTTTCTTTCACTACCTCTGACTCTGCACAGCATTAGGAAGGCGTTCATGCAGGCTCTCAAACACATGTGGATGGTCCAATCTTCAAGACCAAGTTCTAGCCACAATCCTCCTCCTTCTCCCGTAGGAACTCACTTACAGTATGGTTATCCTTGGGAGAACAGTCCAGAGATGATACACACACAGGCTACGGAAGTGGACCAATGCCATTTAAAAGGGGGATTCCAAAGAGCTACTTTTCCCAAGCTTGGCCTGGAGCTAGACTCATAGTGTAAGCTCTATGTGGTCTGATCTCCACTCCGTCCAGGGGAAGGATGTCCTCTAATGCAAGTGACTCAAAATGTAGTCACAAAGCAGTGCCAGTTCTAAATCTAGTTGTTGTGGGCCCAGAACAAAGTTAGCACAGAAATTGAGCACAAGTATTCAGCAATTTGATAGCATCATGTTATGTCTTTGAATCCAATAAAAATGAAAAAAAGGGCTTTATTTTGTGTCCGTTTTTAACATTTCATTTGTCCGGTAATGCATTTTTTATTATATTTTGCCAAAGCATCATTCCATGACAGAGTGGAAATTAAAGAGAGAGAGAAACTAGTACTTCAGTGCAGATGGTTTCAGAAGCTCTGCTCCATTGCACTGGATGCAATCAGATGATGGCCCCAACTGCCTACGCGTCAGGGCAGCACTATACAGGGGTGTGTCTGGGAAGGTGAGGCCCAGATCATCCCTCTGATCTTCAGAGGCTTTTCACTGGTCAGTCTGTCCTTCAGGGTGAGAGCAACAGGCCACTGAGACATATGCCATGGGTCCTTCAGAAAGAACCATCTAGGAACAAAAGGGAGGTAAGAACACTGGGGAAAAGCTCACTCACTGCTCTACAAGGCACTTCTATCTGGTGAGCCACTTTACAGCTGGGTAATCTTGACAAAGACATCTTTCCTGAGTCCCAGCTGCTCATCTTTGAACTGGTATAAGGATTAAACAAGATAATGCAAGAAATGAGCCCTGGTGGCCTAGTGGTAAGAAGCTGTGCTGCAATCCCTAAGGTACATGGTTTGAGGCCGCCAGCTGCTCCATGGGAAAAGGATGAGCAATCTCCCTCCGTGTAATTAACTGCCTCTGAAAACTCGTCAGAGGGTCAGCTATGAGTCGGTTACGGCTTGACAGTACACAACAACAATGCAAGAAAAAGCCTTAAAAGATGGTCAACTCACAACCGGCCTTCCAACCGCATGTTCATATATGGAGAACAGGTTAGGCATCAGATAGGAAAGCAGATATTTCTACACAACAGACATTAATCCACATACTCTCCTCCTGAAAATCTGAGTTCTGATGATTCTCCAGCCCCTACCTGTCTCCAGATGTCTGCAAACTCAGGGCTTGCCAATCACCTGTGTGGGGAGCAATCCCATCCAGACTCATTGCTCAAGGATCCTACGCGTCTTCAGAGAGGCAGGGAGGGTGGCTATAGCTCCCCTGGGAATACGGATATTTAATGTTTCCCACATATTGTTGGTCTACTAGTAAGAAGCTGCACTGCAGTCCCAAAGGCATGAGGTTCAAACCCACTTGCTGCTCTGTGGGAGAAGAATGGGCAATCTCCTTCTATGAGATTTACTGTCTTTGAAAACCTATTGGAGGTTATCCTATGGATCAGTTCCAATGTTACAGTAAATAACAACAACACCACATGTTGTTAGGGGCTATTCCTTTGGAAAGTACCCTTGGAAAGGTGGAGGGTCAATAAAGGAGAGGAAGACCCTCAGTGAGATAGATTGAGGCAATGTCTGACTCAATGGACCCAAAAGTGTCAGGCATGGTGTAGTATAGGACAGAGCTCAGATCTATTGTTCGTGGGGTCACTATGAGCCATACTCAACAACTACATGTTGAATCTAAGAGCAACTAATAATGAGAATATTACTTTGCCTTCATAAGACATCAGATCAGGAAATGAACAGAAGCCTTGGACTGGTGTGAGCAGTAAATCCAGAGATAAGTGATCTGGGGCCCAGGTCAGACTCACTCAATTACAAGATATGTGACTTCAGGTTGACACTACATAGGATTTTTCCTGGGTTATGTTTCACTGAAGCCAAGCCTAAAACAAAGATTTAGTTATATGTGGTTCATTGGGTTGGAAGAGAAGACTCTCAGGTTAAAAGGAGGAAAAGATGCAAGGCAGGGCAAAGAAGGAACTAAGTTAAGCAAGGATTTCTTTTCAGCTAGAATCCAGTCTCAGGTTGATCCCACAGAAGCTCTAGGACATGAATAGTACCACAGAGCTATCCCTTCCAGAGCAAGGGAGCTGAGCTATTACACTCCATGTTAACAAGTGTCTTGGATTTAATTGCATCTCCCCAAATTACATGTCAATTCGGCTGGACCATTATTCTCAGTGATTTGGTAGTTATGTAACAATGTTATTTGGCCATTATATAATTGTCCCCCTTCAAGTGAGCTGATATGATCAGTTAATCAGTTATGAGGGGTTGACAGTGGGATGCCTCACTCTTACTCAGATGATAGCCCTAATATGATGTAAGTGGGGGGGTGTTTCCTAGGGTGACATCTGTATCACTTTTACCTTACAAGAGCTAAAGGGAGAAAGAGGTAAACAGAGAAGAAAGGATATGACTGCTATCAAGAAAGAAGATCTAGGAGCAGAGTGTATTCTAGACCTGGAGACAGATGGATGCCAAGGTGAATGGAAATCTCCAAGGAAACCTAGGACAGTTAACAAAAGGACACAAGGATTTTTCTCCCATAGTCGAGAGATAAAAACTCTTCTAAAGATGGCACCCTTCATTTGAATTTCTACATGTTGTTAGGAGGGGCTATTTCCTAGAAAAAGACATCATACTTAGAAAGTTGGAGTGTCAGTGAAAGAGAGGCAGACCCTCAATGAGATGGAATGATACAATGACTGCAGCAATGGGCTCAAGTGTGTCAGTGATAATGAGGATACCACAGAATAGAACAGAGTTCAGATTCGTGGTTGATAGGTTCATTATGAGTCCTATTTCACTCAATGACACACACATCACAACATTTTTCTAAAAGGAGAGAGATACCTTCTGTTTGTTAAAGTCATCCACACGTGGTATTTCTATTAAAGCAGCAATTGATCTGGTGGCCTAGTGGTGAGAAGCTGTGCTATAAAACCCAAAGGCATGTGGTTTGAATCCACCAGATGGAGAAGAATGAGCAATCTCCTCCCATGCAATTTACTGCTTCTAAAAAAATCCACTAGAGGGTTAGCTACGGGTTAGTTCCTACTTGATAGCAAACAACAGATAATTAGATTGTAAGTAATTGGTTAAGTAATGCCCCCAGAGGAGACCATAATCTCCTGGTTTTTACAGGGCAATTCTCATTAGTCAAGGACCCCCGTCAGAAGTAAACTATTAGTAGTCAATGTCTGAAACAATTGGGAAGAGGTCTCCTGATGGGACCCACTATAGGCTGTCGTAGATGCTAAGTGAGGTGATGCACATGAACACAGCAATGCCTGCATACACTTGGTACTCAATAACTGCAGGTCACATTCTCTGTCACAAAACTGGAATTCTGGTACTCTAATGTTATGCTGTATCTTCTCCAATTTTAACTCCCTTGGCCTAAAACTTGATATAAATGGAGATGGGTTTCACTTTTTTCTCAATGCTCCCTTCCAACTCCCAAACTCAGAATTCAAGACACTATATGCTTCTGGATTGATGACACCATTTCAAGACCTCTTAATTCATCATATTTAATATACCAGAAAATGCAATGAAAACTTTACGATCCTGACCTAGATGGCATCCAAAGACCATTGCTGACTGCTTCTCAAGGAGTCACAAGAGAAGGTCCCTGATGGGAAAATGTGGAACAATATTCAAAATCCTAAAACAAAAACAAAAACATAAAACAAACAACCCAGACTTACAGGTCTGCTAGAAGCTGGTGGGGTTTCCGGTACTATGACCTTTAGCCTTCCTTCAGGTCTGGAACTGTAATCCCTCAGGACCCAACTTCCTGCCAAACAACAGACAGAACAAAGCATGAGCTCCTTCATTTACCCATCAGCTTTTCAAACTGTGGTGACATGCACATGGCTGTGATACTGGAAGCTACGTCACCAGTAAAATACCAAAAGGGTGGCCCAGAGTAGACAGGTGCAACTGAGCTGAGAGACTGAGATGGACTAAGAAGCAGGAGTGGTCATCCAGTTCAGAAACAAAGGACCCTCAAAAATCCCATGAACAGCATGAGAACATTGTCTGATATGGTGCCAGATGAATTAGCTTCAGGTTAGAAGGCATTCACAAGATGAATGGGAACAAGTAGCCTCCACCAAGCAAAGACAGAACAGAGGAAGACTTCCCGCAAGATGGACTGACATGCTCCCTGCGTCAAGTGGTCTGGTGGCCATTGTACTGTTTGGAATTGTGGAAGATTGAAAATATGATCAAAAGTTTCTCCTTCTTCAGTTTCTACACCCCTGCCCAGTGCAATTCCTTCCATCAAGAGGTAAAGTCTTACATAGATGCACTCATTCTTGGAGGGCTAGCAGAGATTGGAAGGGAGGGGCAAGGGAGTAAAAAATAATAAATAAATAAGCTGGGTGAAGACAAAGGCAATATATAATAAAGGTTTGGTTAGGTATTGCAATTAATCAATTCCAATAACCAATGGCAATACTTTAAAAATATCTGTGAATGGTATGAAAAACCATTATGATCTATAAACCTTCATTCAAATAAATTCATTTAAATGGGGGAAAAAACCTTTTTTCTGATAGTTTCATAATTTTATCTGACAATCAGCTATTAGTTCTCATCCACACTGATTGTCAGTAGGTTGTTTGTTTTTTATTTTAAGGATGACAGGTACGTAGGTAACCAGTGTATATAGTTTGGGGAGTCTTCATTCTCATTACAATTTTTTGGACAACTGCACATGGATACAGTATGAGATGTCCCTTATGCCTTTGGCCCAGATGGCCTTATTAAGCCTGGTGTCCATGTGAGTGAACATCTGATGTTCCCATCTTCTTTATGGCTAATTTTAAAAGGAAAAAAAACTTTAAAAAATAAAAAGAGAAAGAAAGTGCTTCTCCACCCCTGAGATCTAAACTCTGCCTTGTGACTTAGTTCAACTAACCAAACAGAAACAAGTGGAATGTAAACAGAGACTCGAAAAGCACTTGTGCTTTGACTTTTTCTCTTTTGCTAGTTTTGAGAAACCTGGGACTCCCACCTTGTGAACAAGCCCAGGCTCGTCTACTAGAGATTGAGAGATCATGTAATTCAGTCACCGCCACCACCCCAGCCAACAGATAAGAGCGAGGCCATCACATCTTAACTGACAGGAGACCCCAGACAAGACAAGCAGAGAAATTAGCCAGATGGCCTGACCAAAATCAGGAACTAGGTCAATGGCTGTTGTTTTAAGCCATTCACTTCTTAGTGGTTTGTTGCATGGCAATAGCTTATGGATAACTCAACTAGCCTGCACTATCAATCAATGAAGCATAGTTAAGATGCAATTCCTTGGTCACAGTTTTGGAAGAGCCATTTCTTACTCCCACTGAGCCTCCGTTTCCTCATCTTTAAAATGGAGCAGGTGACTGAATCTCCCTGTTCTTTTGTGACCTCAGAGCCTTGTCCAGCCTCAATCCCCCAGCTTTCTTAGAACCATGACAGAAATCCTCCCTTTCTGTCACCCACACCCATGCATCCTACGTGACTCCAAATTAATGTGTAACTTGCCTCACAGCCCCTCGTATCTCCCTCCCATGGCCAAGTCAAGGGGAGCTGTGGATGTGAGTGTGGGAGCAGTTTATAGTAACACAAAAAAAAGCAAACAATAAACTTCTCTCTCGGCAAAGGGGAACAAGGAAACACTTAGCTCCAGTTGAAAGAGAACTTTCTGAAGCAGGAAAGTTTATTTAGAGAAACGCCAAGATCCTGAGCCAACAAATCAGGACCTTATCTCTGAGGTTGCGGGTCATTCAGACTCACGTGCTGTGTGGCCAGGCTGGGCCTCATGGCAGAGCCCTTGGGTCCAAGGTGGCTGAGAGACCACATCCCTAAGGACTTGACCTTGAGCCCTGTCATATGCTCAGAGCCAAGGGTGGGGAGAATGAGGTGCCAGGGAGGGGATGCTGCAGGCTGCACCACAGGCTTCTATTTTTAAAACTCTTTATCATTTCTTCAGAGCTTCTAAAAAAACACTGTCTGGGGACAAGTGGTGAAGGACACCCAGGCTGCTGACTGCTCTGGTCCTTCTACATCCCCAGGGACCCCTCTCCCACATGTCCTTGATCTGTGGGAGCAGAAAAGATCTTATGCTCAAAGCTAGTCTACAGGAGATTTCAGGTCTAGCCAAATACAAACAGGCTTCTAGAAGCAAATCTTATATTTTGACAAGTTGAATGGATCCACACAGTCAAATCAGGAGTAATTAATTCATTTTCTAAAGCATTTGGTACAGCACAGCATTTTACCACCCTTTGACAAAGGGGTTACACATATGTGCTCTTAAATGGGATGGGCACAAGAGTGTCATACTTGAAAGTGGAGACTTGACTGAAATGAAGTCAATTTTTGGAGTATGTCTTGTGATGATGTAAAGAAAGGGACCTGGGTACCAGCAAGAGTGAGGCACACAACTGCGCGGCAACTATGTATGATTTACCTCCAGGGAGAAATGTAATGGAAAGAACCCTGTTATGAATCCCTTGTTGAGTGGTCTGCTCCTGTGAGACTCACTGCCTTGGAAACTCATTGGTGTTGAGTGGTTTCCAGACTGTGGAAATCCAATGTGCTTCAGAGGAGAACAGCACACTATAAAGTTTTCAAGGCTCTGACCTTCCAGAAGTGAATCACCAGGACTTTTTTCTGAGGAACCTTTGGGAATGAGATCATTTAGGATATAGCTCTATGAGTTTTGACAACTGTATAGTTTAAGGAACAACAGTTCTATAACTTGATTAGAATGACAGTTTCAGTTTTTCATAGCTACATCAATTTTGCATTTAAAAGTCAGTTTGGAAGCTCCTGTGTGAAGCAATTGGATTCTGGGGGGTAGGGTCTCATGATTTAGTTGAAAGTCAGATGTAAACTGATTGTTTTTCATTTCATTCACAATTGTATGTAAACTGATGGGTCACTTGGATTTAGTTAACAATCAGCTGTGGTGGGCAGATCTTTGTATTTAAAACTTGGTTGGACCCTCTGGCTTGGGGGGGTGGGGGGAGCTGGTGTTTATTGTGTTTGAAAAGAACATTGTTCTAAGTAGTCAAGAACTGGTCTGTCAATTTGCAGTACTGAAAAAACTTGAGGTTGCTGTGATACTGAACATTGTGGTATTGGTGTGTCAAAGGCATAATGGTTACCCATGGTGGAGCTCCCAGATTAAGGTAGGCTTTTAAACAGGATTGGCATCTACTCCTTGAACAATAGGCCTTTGGAAACTCTATGAATATTAGAGAAATTACAATAGTTATAGTACAGGGTTCAGATCTTTTGTTCATAGAGTCACTATGAGTCATACTCAACTTGAAAACATTTAAAAATAACCTCAATTTTTAAATATAGGAGAATGGGAGCAGGCAGAACTGCTACAAATTTTAAATGTTGTCTTGTACATTTCAACTTCCCCTTTTCCTTCAGGACATTGCCCAGCAGTGACGCTATCTCCCTCTTATTACCATAAAGTTAAAACCAACTCATAGCAACCCCTCTGGGCAGTCAGAGGCCATAAATCACATGGGAGCCTGCTCATCCTTTTTCTCATGGACACACTGGTGGATCTGAACTGTCTGCCTTTAGGTTGGCAGCACAACTTCTTACCCACTAGGCCATCAGAGTTTCCTTATAAAATTTATGCTTTGCCTTTTAGGATATCTTCCAATTCTTTTAATGTTATCAAGTATTTCCCATCTAGATATTATTTCCTAGTTTATTAAATTTTTTAAATTATAGTTAGTTCTTTGATCCATTTGAAATTTATTTCTCTCTACAATAATATGAGAAACCAAATTGATTTCTCTTTTTCAAGTCACTAAACAATTATCCCTACATCATTTACTGAATAATCCATCTCTCCACCATTGTTTTGTGATTCCTCCTCAGGGAGCTATTTCAAAGTACAATTTTTAAGAGGCTAAATAATCACTTGCTGGTTTGTTTAAATAAAAATACTGGATTTTCGTGTTCTAAAATACAGAAAAGTCTTTACAAACTCTAAGGATCTTTTTTACAAAATTTTAGCACAATCTACATTTCCTTGCCAAAAATAAATCAGAAGTATTTGGATTTATTTTTTTTTAAGTCAGCTTTTAAATGGTTCCATTTTACTTTGTTTTTCAATGCTACAGTGGAGCTCAGTGAAAAGTGACAAATTTAGTCAGGGAACTAGCAGTTTTCCACAGGATTTTAAATGTCTCATTAATAGGGTGAGAGTGTGTGTGTATGTGTACGTGTGTGTGCACTTGCACTTGTGCATGTGTTGGAAGGTGTGAGAGATGATGTCACTTAAGCTCTTGCTTTTTTAAAACAGTGTGACCTATGAAACAGAGGTGTTCACCTCACCTGGGAATATCATAGAAATGCATCACCCTTAAGTTTGCTGAGTCAGAGCCTCCATTGTCGTAGGATCCTAGGATGACTCACTTACGTTAGAGTCCTAGATCACTGAGCACCATTGAATACCCTCTCTGTATTTAGCTAAACCTCTTGCCAAAATGTGACCCTCAGTGAAGGAAGAATATGACAGTTGCCTCACCAGCCCCAAGCTTGATCACTTTCTGAGAAACTTGATAACTTCTAAGCTGGCCATATCAAAGACCAGACCAGACAATGGATCCTGATAAGGGTCTGAGCTTAGAAAAAAGGTGCTAAAACCTAACTTAATCCCCAGACCCCACCCCCCCCAAATTGCCATTTTGATCCTGTCACCCTGCCATGCTGCTGGGTCCCTTAGCGTCCCTCTCAATAAGGGCTTGTTTCTTAGGACCAATTTCTTTCTTTATTTCTCTTCCTCGTGCCCTCAAACTCTTTTTTTATATCTAATACTCAGGACTTCAGCTGTGCCTCATTTCTTCTCATCCCTTCACCATGTTTACTTACCATTGCTCCTGTAACTTCTCCTTCCAGGTAAGCATGCATCTCTCTGCAGCTTTGTGGGTTCTCAGAGTCTAGACCACCTTGTGTTTATTTTACATCATTCTCTCTACAGCTCTGTTCCTCAAAAGATGATCCCCAAGCCAGCAGTTTCCATGTCACTTGAAAGCCTGTTTGAAATTCAGAATCTCAAAACCTTCCCCAAACTTAATGAGTTGTTGGGCTGTGTCTTTTTAACAAAATCCTTCAGTATATTCTTTTAGCATATATATTTTTTTTTTTAATTAAAGCAGAAGAAAAACTGATTTAAACATTATCTTAACTACTTGACTTGGCTAGAGTTATCATTGTGATAGATTCCCTCTACAAAGCAAGTGTTGGCAATGATAGCAAAGAAACAGAGACCCACCCATCCAGTAATTCTATTCATGGAGACTGAGATACATCATGTTCAAAATAAGTGTGACAAAGCCTCATCGTCTTCAATACTTAAGCAGCATTCAGGAATATTTCTTCCAAGACAGGTTTGTTTGTTCTTTTGGCAATTCAGCATACACTCATTACTTTTCAACTATACCATAATTCAAAGACTAACCAGCCTGGTTAGCTTATCACCAGGAGGAAAGCATCTAGCAACAAGCTAAACCAAGAGCTTATAAAGCACATATTGAAAAGTCCTTTGGGAAGAGAAGGAGCCCAAGGCTTTAGTAATAAGGTAGAGAGTTGTGAGTGATATAAGTCCTCTTATAGTCTTCCAAAGCTTCTCCAAAATTGCTAAAGTTTCAATACTCTGTGTGTGGACATAAGTTTTATGACCAATCTGTTGTGCCTAAAATTTGAAGAGTTTGGTATATAGTCTCTGGACTTTTCAGGAACCATAAAACTGCATTTGCATCACATTTAGAAGCCCTAATAGGGCACTGGTTAACATGTTCAACTGCTGATTAAAATTTGTGGTTCTAACTCAAGAGCCTTTTCCTGGGCAAAAAAGACTTGGTGATCTACTTCCATAATGATAAGAATCTAGGAAACTCTACGAGGAGGTTCTACTTTATTCTATAAATTTGCCATGAGTCAGAATCCACTTATAGTAATATTACTAATGTTGTTGCTGGTGTGCGCCATCAAATCAGAATCAGCCCATAACTGAGCCTCCAGGGACTTTTTACAGACAATAAATCATATGAGAGATGATTGCTCAACCTTCTCCTGTGGAGCAACTTGTGGATTCGAACCATGTACCTTTGAGATTACAGTGCAGCTTCTTACCACTAGGTTATCAGAGTTCCCTTTATAACTAATACATTCAGTCATCATATAGTCCTAGAATAGGCCCCTGCCCATCATCATTACATTTATATATTTACTTACATGTTTTATCTGAGAGGGAACTTCAGAAAAACTATTTTACACCTTTTTAGGACCTCAGAGATTTACACATGGTCCATACAGAGCCCTCAAACTGAGCTATATTTAATAAACTCGATTCCATAGCATGCACAGAAATTTTTAGCTCACAATCCAGTTCCTCTATTATCTAAATTTGGAGCTCCCCCGCCCCCCGCCCCTGCCGAGGTACATCTAGAGACAAGGATTCACATGCAACTAGTTGCATTAGGAGAAGATCTCAGGTAGCATCATGAAAAAATTGGGGAAGTGAGGCAGGGCAGGGAAGAAAATCAATACAAGGGACTTCTGTGAACAGATAACCATCATGAACAAGACTCAAATAAGCTGTGCTCGATGATTTGGAGTCTCACTCAGTTCTCCTGGGGGCTCTTGGTACAGTAGAGAACACACCTCAGAGTTGTCTCTTAAAAGGGAGAGAAAGTTGGAGAATGTATCCATTATCTCACTTCTGTCATTAATTCAGGGCTAGTCCAAGGACTACTGACTCCCCAACAATCCAGACTGCTCTGCCCATGCAGATTTCAAAGACCACAGAAGTCCTCAAACTCAGGTGCCCGCAGCACAGAGCCTTAAATGGGTAAGGGAGTAGTGAGTGCTGAGGCGAAGTGGGCAGGCCACCAACAGCAACACTGTAGAACTCATTTCATGTCTTTTATTTTTAAGAGATAAAGAAAAAACTGGCTCACACAACAACCCAAAGTCACGACTGCAACCAGAGGCTTAAGGCTCAACAAAATCTCTCTCTCTCTCTCTCTCTCTCTCTCTCTCTCTCTTCTTTGGTATTGGCTTCATTCTGAGCAGCTCTTTTTGTTTTCAATTATGATTTGAGTGAAAGTTTGCAAAGCATTTTGTTGTTTGGGGTTTATTTTCCAAATCATTCCAGAAGCACATTCTACTCCACAACATCAATTACAACACACAAAACGTCTAATTGTTCAGTCGTTCGACATTGTCCTTCTCTTAGCCCATCCCAATACGTGATCGTTGTCTTATCAGTTAATTTTCTACTCCCCTCCCCACCTCTGTCTTCCCTGGGAACAGAGAGATTCTCTCTATATGTAAACCTTTCTCCATGTTCTGTAATAGTAGTCTTACAGAATATTTGTCCTTTAGTGACTGACTTATTTCCCTGAGTATAATTTCCTCTAGGTTCATTCATATCATGGAGTGTTCAAGAATTCTTCATTGTTTTCAGTGTTGCATAATACTCCACTGTGTGAATGTACCATATTTTCTCTAACCATTGATGAATGTTTAGGTTGTTCCCATTTCTTTGCTCATGTGAATATGCAATATACATGATGTGCATGTAAATGTTATGTCATAGTTCTTATTTCTTTAGGATACATGGGCTGGCAGCAACATGTTCAGCCTCACATGATCTTCAATGGCAGTAATTACAGACGAAAAATCTCACCTTTGCAAAATCTTCAATAAACATCTCAATGTTCCAGCCTTCATTATTAGCCTATGCCTAAACAGGGACCGTTGAGAGAAATAAAACTGGACTTGCACCTGCAGGGAGCTGAAACAGGATCCACATCTCACACCACACACAAAAATCAACTCAAGGTGGATCAGAGACCTGGGAGTAAAGCCCAAAACTATAACGTTCTTCAGAGACAAACTGGGATCAAGCTTAGAAGCACTAGTCCAAGGTATAAAGAGACTGCCAAATACAACCAGAAATGCACAATCTTAAAAGGATAAAACTGATGCATCGGACTTTCTAAAGATTAAAATCTCTATGCACATCAAAAACTTTTTCCAAACAGGGTCAAAAGAAAACCTACAGACTGGGAACAAACATTTGGTAATTTCATCTCGGACAAGAGTCTTATAACAAAAATTTACAGAATACTCCTGGGCCTCCACAAAAAAAAGACTGATAACCCAATTACAAGTGGGCAAAAGACATGGAAAGAATTTTCACAGAGGAATATATTCGAATGGCAAACAGACACATGAAAATATGCTCCAAATCACTGGCAATAAGAGAGATGCAAACCAAAACCACAATGAGGTACCATCACACTCCAGTAAGAGTGATAAAATTTAACAGGGCAGCAATTAATAGATGATGGAGAGGATGTGACGAGAAAGGAACTCTTATATATTGTTGGTGGGATTATAAAATGGTGCAACGATTCTGGAAGGCAGTTTGGCAGTTCCTCAAAAAGCTGAACAGAGGCATTCCAGATGACCCAGCTATTCCACAACTTGGAACATACACTGAGAATATGAGAACTGAGGCACAAACTGAGATTTGCACACCAGTGTTCATAGCATTATTCACCATCACAAGAACATGGAAACAACCCAAATGTCCAACCACAAACGAATGGATTGAGAAATGATAGTACATTCACACAATGGAATACTTTGCAGCATGCAGGTGCAACAACTTTTTAAATTATTACCTAACTTGGGAGGGACTGGAGAGCATTACGCTGAGTGAACTAACTCAATCCCATAAGGATTAAAATTGTATAAGACCATATTGTAGAGTAAGTATAAGGATCCAGGAGGGGTGGGAGAGGCTGGAAGCAGAGGGTTGTGGATGTGCAGGGGGCGGGGGGATTAATCATTGGCTTGCACAATTTGATGGGGGATTGAAGGAAATGGAAAGAATTTGTTCAAATTGTATTTGAATTTTATAAATAAACTAGTAGAAAAAAAATTTTTTAAAAAAACCCTGAATTGAAAGTTGTGTGCCGACTCAGAGCCAGTTTGTTTGGTTTTGTTTATTTATTTGTTTTGTTTACCAATTCGACTTTTACAAGTATATAATTTATTGGCATAAATTATATTAATTAACATATGAAGCAATGAGAAACTCAGTGATCCATAAGCAAAAACTAGAAAGAGGTAAAGATTCACTCAAAATTTCATAGCTGTTATGAGCAAATCAATAAGAGAAAGACAAATAACAGAAAAATAGGAAGGAATTTTGACTTCACCAAAAAAAAAAAAACAAACCCCAGTCAAATAGCTGATCAACACATAAAAAGGAGCTCAATTTTATTAGTCATCAGGAAAACATAAATTAGAACCACAATGTGATGTTACTTCACAACTACCAAACAGCCAAGATAAACAAGGCCAAAAGAAATTCAAATATTGGAAAGAATTCAGAGTAATTGGAACTCTCATACATTGCTGGTGAGAGTGCAAGTTGGTGAAAAGACATTTTGGAAAACAACTTCACAGGATCTACAAAAACTAAGCAGATGTTTATGCTGTGACCCAGCAAATGCTATTCCTTGATAGAAGACTAGTAGAAATGCAAGCATGTGTTTCTCAAGACATATCTAAGAATGTTAGAGTAGGTTTACTTATAATAGTCAAAACTCAGAAATAGCTCACATTTGAAAGCAGGAAGGATAAACAAACCATGATATGATCATAAAACAAAATCTTGCACAACAATGAAAAAAATTAACATCTCTTTGCACAGTATAGCAAATGGCAAGGAGCTGCATTCCCAAGCCTAAGACACAGTTCGAGTCGGATCCTATCTCCATACCTTTTCAATCTATATGCAGAACAGATTATCCGGGAGGCTGGGTTCTATGAGAAGTGTGGCATCAGGATTGGTGGAAGATTCATCAACAATCTGCATTATGCAGATGACACATCCAGCTTACTGAAACTGAGGAGGACCTGAAGCGCTTGCTGCAGAGGGTCAAGGACTGCAGCCTTAAATATAGATTGAGGCTCAATATCAAGAAGACAAATATTCTCACCACTGGGCCAATTGGCAGCATTAGGATGGATGGTGAAGAGATTGAGATTGTTCACAGCTTTAGTTTGCTTGGCTCCACAGTCAACACTCTTGGCACAAGGAGCCAGGAAATTAAAAGATGAATTGCATTGGGAAAGTCTGCTATTAGAGACCTCTCCAAAGTACTGAAGAGCAATGGTGTCACTCTGGAGACTAAGGTGTGTCTGATACAGGCCATGGTCTTTGCAATCACTTGCTATGCATCAGAGAGCTAGACAATGACTAGGGAGCATAGAAGGATAATTGATGCCTTTGAGCTGTGGTGCTGGAAAAGAGTATTGAGGGTACTATGGACTGCCAAGAAAACAAACAGGTTAATCCTGGAGAGGGTTAAACCAGGCTGCTCCTTGGAGGCAAGGATTCTGAGGCTTCATCTGACATACTTTGGACATGTTGGAAGGAGGGAACGGTCCTTAGAGAAGGATGTCATGCTTGGGAGAGTGGAGGGACACTGCAAGAGAGGGAAGACCCTCTATGAGGTGGATTGATTCAGTGACTGGGGTAATTGGGGTGGGTATGTCGAAGACAGTGAGATTGGCGTAGGATAGAACAGGATTTAGGGCTGTTGTATATAGGGTCATTATGAGCCCCAAGAGACTAGATGGCACATAACAACAACAACAACATACACTACACAGCAAATGGCAAGGAGCTGTTCTCCCAAGCCTAAGTCAGGCAGTTCGGGTCCACCAGCTGCTCCATGGGGAAAAGATGAGCAGTCTCCTGCTTCTGAAAACCCAACTGAGGGTCAACCATGGGTCAATTCTGACTCAACAGTACTTAACAAGAACATCCACAGCATGGATACATTTCACAGCAAAGGTAAAAGGAAAAGGTGAGACACAAATCACTCAATGATTTCTTTAATAGAAACTTCAAGAACTACCAGAGGAGGGAAAATTAATTTTTCTTTTTGAAATGTTAATTACATTCTACTTCTTTAATGGTGTGCACAATACATAGTTAAGTTCAGTTTGTGAAAATGAATTAAGGATTACACTTATGTCCACGTTTCTTAATTTATTATACCATACAACAATAACAACAAAAATTTAATGAAATACAAAGGAAATCCTCCATTCCATTCAAGGAAGAGATGAAATGAATAAAACCAAGACCTTTAGCTCCCAACTAGAGGATTTCCACAAAACAAATTACTTAGACTCTTTCAGAATCCCCTTTAACCAGCCCCAACCCAGGCAGAATACACCTACGGTTTAGTCTATTGGAGACTAGAGTTTCAAAGTGTCTCTTCCTCTGCCCAGTGTGTGAAGACAGCCCATGGAAGACTCCTGTTCCCGTTTTGCAGCCCTTTCTGCCCACCCCAATCTGGGTGTGTAATGACAGCCAGGATTTTAGTCTCTCTTTTCACCAGCTTTTTTTTCCTCTCTTCTGGGATCTGAGTCAAATGTTCTTTGAGTATTTGGCCAGTTTTGTTGAGCTCTTTCCAACTCTTGTTCAATTCCTTCAATGGGTAAAAGTGTTCCAGATTCAAGATGAAGAGAGGAACACTTTAGAAATGGAAATCACAGTCATTAAGGACACTTGGTGCTTATCACTAAGGTCAGTATGTTGTTGTTGCTGTTTTGTTGTACCATCGAGTCAGAACCAAAAAAAAATAAATTATTCTAGAAGACTTAAGAAAATAAATAAAAGAAAGGAAGATATCACCTTGAGGATTAAGGTGGGCCTGACCTAAGTCGTAGTATTTTCTAGTGCCTCATATGCATGTACAAGTTGGACAATGGACAAGGAAGACTGAAGAAGTGATGCCTTCGATTGTGGTGTTGGGTTGCCAGAAGACCACAAAGTAAGGTTGGTGAGACTTCATCTCATATACCTTACAGGACAGTATACTTACTACGGGACGTTTGTGTTCCATCAAGTCAGAACTAACATATAGCTGACCCTTTCTCAGATTTCTAAGGCTGTGAATAGCACAGGTGAGCTAAAGGGTCAGTAGAAAAGAGGAAGACCTACAACAGGACAGACTGACACAGTGACAGCAACAAAGGGCTTAAAGCAGCTGAGAACTGGACAGTTCCTTTCTGTTCTACAAAGATAGTCATCATGAGTCAGAGTTCACTGGATGCTACCTAATAACAACATGACCAAACAATTTCATTCTTAAGCACATATCCAAAAGACTTGAAAGCGGAGACACAGTGACTTGTACACCAATGGTCATTGCGTCACTATTCCTAATTGCCAAAACCTGGTAATAACCTAAATTGCCATCAACAAATGAATTACGCATTACCATTTCAACTCCTCTTGATTCTCCAATGGGCTGCTGAGACTATAAAACTTTTTTATTATTAATTTTAATGAAAGTTTACAGAGACTTACGTTTTCCATTCATTCATTGTCGCACTTTTCTCCCTGCCCACCTGTCCCCCCAATTCACTCTTCTCCTTGAAAAGTAAAAGAAAAACACATTGTTATGCATTCCCCCCGCCAAGTCCACTCCGCTGTGCAGCCTTCGTTCTGGACTCCTGTCATGACAATAATACCCAATCATGAATCCCTTCTAAACAGTTCTCTCCCTCATCTGTTTCCATGCAGTATATATCATTCATCCCCTCCTTCTCTGTCTTCCCTCAACCCCGATGTTAGTCCCATTTTACAACAGTGGCCCTATGCAATATTTGTTCTGAGGAGAAAAGTGCAACAATGAATGAATGGAATTCCAAAATCTCTGTAGATGGGCATTGAAATTGAAAATAAATAAATAAATAAATATTTTTTAAAAAAACCTCTAAAGAAAGAGATTGTCCATTTTTCTTCCTTGGAAAGGCTGGTGAATTCTACTTTGAGATCTTTTGGTTATAGTGTGATAAATAGCACACTACACCACAGGGATCTTTCATGTAGGAATACACAAAATGTAGTCCAATGGAATACTACTCAGCCAGTAAAAGAACTGGAGTCCTGATACGTGGGATAGCATGGATGGTGTTTGCAATGCTGAGTGAAATAACTCAATCATAAAAGGACAAAAGAAAAAGTAGATATGGAGAAACAAAGCCTATTAGAGGCTACTAGGGGCAGGAGGAAGGGTAGTAAAGAGGTTAAAGGAAACGAGAAAATTGCATTCATTAAGGGCAGGTTTGCACAGTCAATTATTATCATTGCTATCAATAAGTTGTGTATCTATAAAACATTGAATTGAAAAAACAAAACAAAATATTGAATTGGTGAAAGTGGTGAAAGTGGTGTGTCATGTCTATTTATAATGCCCACACACGCATACATACACAAAATCTGATGAAGTTTGCTTATGTTTAACCAAATACTGTGTGGGGTTTGATTTCTTGGTTTAGAAGGTGAGAGTCACAGTTTCTTGAAATGTGCTAACTATTCACCTAATAACACGTTTGACACTTTTGTTCTACTTAAATGCATCATGTCAGGAAGTCGGGGTCTTAGAATATTGCAAGCAAGCCAATCAAAGGCATGACAATTGGTATCTGTTTGCCTAGAGCCACGAAGGAAACAGGAGAATCAGAAAGTGAGACTGTTGTTGTTGTTATGTGCCGTCGAGTTGCTTGCAACTCATAGCGACCCTATACACACAGCCCTAAACCCTGCTTTATCCTGTGCCAATCTCACTGCCTCTGACACACACATCCCGATTACCCCAGTCACTGAATCAATCCACCTCATAGAGGGTCTTCCCCTTCTGCGCCGTCCCTCCACCCTCCCAAGCATCATGTCCCTCTCCAAGGACCTCTCCCTCCTTACAACGTGCCCAAAGTATGTCAGACGAAGCCCCAGAATACTTGTCTCCAAGGAGCAGCCCTGTTTAATCCTCTCCAGGATGAATGTTTCTTTTCTTGGCAGTCCAGAGTACATTTAACACTCTTCTCCAGCACCAAAGCTCAAAGGCATAAATTCCACCAGGAACAATTGCAGCATTTGTCCTGAGACCAGAAGAACTTCAAGATGCTTGATCAAAGATTCTATAAAAGAAACCTGATCAACTGCAGGTAAGATACAGAACAGAACTTCCAATTCAGATTTTCTGGAACCAACAGAGCTTGATAAAACCCTGAAACTATTGCCCTGAGATAGTATTTGGGAGGGAGGGGAAGTCAAAAGGTTTTAATCCAGACTACTAGCAGAATACAATCAGGATAGTTTCTGAAACGTGCAGCCTAGAGCATCACAGCTTTAGGCTAGTGTTACAAAGTTCTCAGTCCTGTCAATATTGGCTCCCCTCCCTACCCAGTTATCCAATAAACAAAAGGCTCTTAGCTTAGCTCTGGTTCTGTCCAGAGCAGCAGATGAAGGGGCAGAGGGAGTGAATAGCACACCCAAGGTAGCTCCATCTCCTGTTGGTTCTCTAGTTCTCTGGTTGGGCTCTCAGCTGCTGCTGCTGCCATAGGTGTAGCTGGAGCAAGAATTGGCCCTGAGATAACATTGAAACTTGTTGTTGTTCTTATGTGCCGTCAAGCCACCTGCGACTCATAGCGACCCTATGTACAACAGCCCTAAACCCTGCCCTATTCTGTGCCAATCTCACTGTCTCTGACACACCTATCCCCATTGCCCCAGTCACTGAATCAATCCACCTCATAGAGGGTCTTCCTCTCCTGCACTGTCCCTTCACCCTCTCAAGAGTGGTGTCCCTCTCCAAGGATTGGTCCCTCCTTGTAACATGTCCAAAGTATGTCAGATGAAGCTTCAGAATCCTTGCTTCCCAGGAGCAGCCTGGTTTCACTCTCTCTAGGATGAACTTTTTCATTTGCTTAGCAGTCCATGGTATATTCAGTACTCTTTTCCAGCACCACAGCTCAAAGGCATCAATTCTCCTTCTATCCTCCCTAGTTATTATCCAGCTCTCTGACACAAAGCAAAGACCGTAGACTATATCAGGCACACATTAGCCTCCAGAAACCAAACATTTCCCCTCAAGTCTTCTAAAAAGCATACAACAGTGTAGATTATCTAGTCTTTTAAAAAAAAATAAAAATAAAAATAAAGGGAGCTCTGGTGGCCTAGTGGCAAGATGCTGCACTGCAATCCCAGAGGTACGTGGTTCAAATCCATCAGATGCTCTGCTGGAGAAGGAGGGGGCAATCTCCTCCTGTACCAGTCAGATCTGATTTGACGGTACACATAAAAATAATACAATAAAAATAAGAAAAAAATTTAAAAATATCTGCTTTGAGCTTGTTACTAATTTAACAGGGATCAAACTGACAACAGCAATTGGACAGGAACTTTTGGAAGCAATGAACTCATGTTAATGTTGCTGTTGTTGTGTGCCATCAAGTCTGTACTGACTCATGGCTGGCCCTACAGCAGATTTTCAGAGGCAGTAAATCACACAGGAGGAGATGGCCATCCTTCTCCCATAGTTCAGCTGATGGATTTGAACAGTATGCTTTTAGGATTGCAGCTCAGTTTTCCTAACACTAGGTCACTGAGCAAGAACAGCTCAGGAACAGAGAAGGAGAATAGTTACACAACTGGAAGAATATGATCAATGTCACTGTGTTGCACATATAGAAATTATTGAATTGGTTTCTATTTTGATATAAAATTATCAGCAACAATAAAAAATCCCTCTCCCCAAGAACAAAAGAAAAAGAGAGACTCACACTATTGTCAGGTCTAAGTCAATTTCAGGGCATAGATGCTTCTACACTTCAAGGATGTGAACAGCGTGCCAACAGCATCCACTACCGTCCTCCTCATCAATATCATCAACACCTGTCACCCCAAGTGTTACCTGGAGACTGATCAATGGCTTAAACTATGAAATTTTATGCAAGGCTATGCCATGGTGGACAGAAAGGAGACTCAAACCTCCACCTTGGCCATTTTGAACCCAAAATGGATTTTTAAAAAAATAAGTTCTTGAGTGCAGCGAAAGCCAGCATGCTCTCAGGTGGCCATTGGCCTCTGGCCTGAGAAGCGGTCCCTCCAAGCAAGCACGTGTTGAAGGAGATCAATGACAGAAAGAAATGCCAGTGAAGTTGCAGCGATGATTGGGTCGTCCAGAATACACGGGTTTGGACAGGCAGTTGGGCAAGAAATGAGGCCAGCACCGAGGCTCAGAGTGAGGGCCTGGATACCTGTGTGGTAGATTTGGCAAAATAGGTAAAAGTCATTTACTCAGCCATTCAGTTGGCTGAATGTGCATTGACTCCCACTGTTGTTGTTGTTTGGTGCCATCAAGTCGTAGACGACTCATAGCAACCCTATGAACGAACAGCCTGAGCATTGTTTGTTCATAGTGTTTCCAGAGGCAAGCCATTTCGGAAGTGGATGCCGCTTCTGCTTCCAGGCTTGATTTAGTCAGGAAGCTCCAGCCAACACTGTCCACCATGGGTGCCCATTACCACGACTGGCACATCACTGTCACAGGCTTCAGCATCACAGCAAACACGAATTACCTCTGTACAGCAATGCACAGACCAGTGCTATACCACCTAGAAGAATGTTTGACAGGAAAACAATTTTAAGCTGGTGAGGGCCCTTTGAGTTTAAGGCCACCTCCTGGCTCAAACCCTAGGCCCGAGCTGGCTTGCCCCGCTTCTGGAGACAGAGCAAACCTACACGTCAAACACATGCCCAGAAAAGCAGTCGACTCCAAAAAGCTTGTCACGATTCCCGCACTCATTGACTCCCACTACAGGTATAAAATGATGGATTTGGGTTTGGTGAACTATGTGCTCTGTTTTGAATGCATTAACTAAAGATGGGGTACTGGTGGCACAGTCCATGGGGAGTTGCATTGCTAACCCAAAGCATCTAGAACCTTCTCTGCTGGTTCAAACCCCTCAGTGACTCCAAGGAAGAAAGATGGACCATCTCCTCCCATGCATTCTGTTACAGGTACGCTTATTTATGGATTGAAGTGTAAAGCTCTATCAGGCAATCAATACTTGAATGGCAGCAATTCAAGCAGTTTGATTTCAAGGACTAAGTGATAGGGATTCATTGAAACTTGTCCAGTAGAACAATGCATAAGGAGGAAAGGTTACTTCTATTTGTGACTGATCTCTTAATAGAAGGAAATAAAGTCTATCTTCCACCACTTTTTCTTCCTGGTAGGTATCTTCTTTGAGCATTCAATCACTGGTTCCTCCCTCCCCAGAGCCCATCTCTGCATTTTGTACTTCTGAGTAGTATCTGACCGAGACCCTGAGCTCTCCTGAGCACAGGACAAGCCAAGAAATTCATTCCCGGGCAGCAGCCCTCAATTAGAGACAGGAAACAGTGGAGATGTTCCTGCATCCTTATCGTTCCACAGAAGAGCTCAGAGGAACAATCCATTCATTCTCACTTAGAATGAGTGGCCCCAGAAGGACTGAACCTCAACCGCTCGCAGTAGAAACCTGCCTATTGACGCAGTCTTTTTAGTCTGTCCTCCCTCCCCATCTAACTGCTTAGATCCTTACAAGACTCCTGGGGTTGCCTCCCAGATAAACTGCTCAGATTCATATTGTTGTCTCCGGGGCAGGTTTCAGTGTCTGTGTCTGCTTTGCCTGCTTACAACACAGGCTAAGAATGCCAAAGATGACCTAAGTGCCAAGCTCAGCTCTGAGAATTACCTGCCAGCAGCTGAAGTCTCTTATAACCACTCTCCTGAATCTCAGGAAGCTGTTGGAGAGGGGTTTTAAGAGCTTGTTAATAGAGACCGGAGGCATAAAACGTTAACCCACTTCCTTTACTGCTGAGTCACTTCTGACTCATAGCAACCTCTAGAGCAGAGTAGGACTACCCCGTCGGGGTTTAAGGCTGTAAATCTTTATGGGAGCAGATTGCCTCATCTTTCACCCCCACGGCAAGCAGGTGGTGAGTTCAAGCTGCTGACCTTGGGTTGCAGCCTGACAATTAAACCCACTGTGTCACCAGGGCTCATTGAACACTAACGGGGTGGAAAAGAGATTTCATTCATCTCTTTCATGCAACAGAAGCAATGATACAAACAGCCCAAACTCATCCGTAAATCGACATGTTAAGGAAAGAGAGTCTTTAAGTAGAACTTGTCCTGGGCACCAAACCAGAGAGTTAATTGAGACAGAGTATAAATTGCCAGACAGAGATGTAACACCTGCCCCCTTCTGTCTGTCCTCAGGCTCCCATCCTGCCACCCCCAGCATCCACCCTGCGTCTGCAATCTGCTCTGCTCCCCCACTCTCTGTCTGCAGCCACCCCCACTCTGCCCGACAGTCAACCAAAATCTTCTATTCCTCCCCAGAATCTGCACACAGTGTTCTTTGAGAAAAGGTCTTGAGCCAACACATCCAGGACCTGGCCTTCTGCTGCAATGAAAGAGATGCTTACAGAGTCCAGCCCATGCCCTCAGCCCTACTGCTGCAACATCCCAGCATCCAGATGCCAGGACCCTTCTCTCTGGTCACCAGAGCCCATTTGGCCTGTTTGCATCATGGGCTGGGAGAGCCAAAGAATTAAAACCCCAGGAATCAGCTCTCAATCAATGAGTGTTCAGAACTTGTGGAGTAATAGGTGTCTCCATCACCCCTTGAATGAGGACAACGTACAAGCTCTGCATAGTCTACCAGAGCTCCCCATGGAACGCAGCCCCAGACGTAGGAGTAACTGGATTGACAACATGCCCTGTATTGGCTGCCTTTTATCTCTGTCTCACTTCCCATTCTCCAGCTACTATTTCCTAGAATAACTTTCCAATTAAAATAATTACACTCAGATCTTCGTCTCCATGTCTGTTTCTTGGGAAACTCGGTCTCCACTCTTCTCAGAGTCTGGTACAGAACATAGCATCTCCTGATCTTTCAAAGGAGGTATGAGAAATTCAAGGAAGTTCTCACTAATTGACCTCCCACTCAAAGCTTGTAAAGGTTATCCCAACTTCAACCAGCTATCTCAAGCCATGGTTCAGGTGCTGAGGTTCAGGGAGTTTAAGTAACTTGATTAAGGCGGAAAGTGAGTGAGGGAGCCAGGCTCAAATCCCATTTGATCCCTAATTCTGTTCTCACAAACTGTGCACGTAATGGTCTTTCACACTGAAAAGTAGGGAGTGCCAATGGCCTACTGAGAAAGGAATTTCACTGCCAACCCAAAAGCATTCGATTTGTTCGAATCCACGAGCTACTCCAAGGGAGAAAGATATGCAATTTCCCATGTGATTTCTAGTCTCTGAAAACCCACTGAAGGATCAGTCATGAGTTCCAACTCCTCAGCAGTGATTTTGTTTTAACTCTAAAAAGTGGCATCTTTATTTCTGGTTTGGCCACTTCCTGCATCTGGAGACATTTGCCTTTTCTACTTTCCTACCTTGGAAATTGCTATTCGCCATGGGCACTCAGCTCAGATGTCTGTCCTTTATGTCACATTCTCTGCATCTCCTTTGGAAGCTGAGACCCAGCTAAAATTCTTAAGTCCCTGCTGGGTCCCATTTATGTGCCCCAGACCCTGTTGTGATCCCCTTATTATTCAGGTAGCACTCCTTACCTCCTTCCCATTCAACTCCTTAGGGAGCTCTGGTGGCCTAGTGGCAAGAAGCTGAGCTACAATCCCAAAGGCACGCGGTCCAAATTTACCAGCTGCTCCATGGGAATCACCTCCCGTGCAATTTACTGCTTCTGTAAATTTGATGGAAGGTCAACTATGGGTCAGTTCCGACTGGATGTCACACAATAACCCAACTCTTTAACCCTAAGCCATTGTTATCTGACATACTTGAGGAATCCTCTCCCTCAGAAAGTCTTCAAGGAGGTTCTCAGCCAAATTAAGAAGACTTTGTGTTCTCGTGATAATTAAAACCCACTGCTGTCAAGGCCGTTCTGACCCTCCATTGGACTTCCAATGCTGTAAATCCTCACAGGAGAACAATGCCCATCTTTTTCCCATGGAGTGCTGGTGAATTTGAACTGACAACCCTTTGGCTAGAAGCCTGACTTGCTACACACACTGTGTCACTAGAACTTTCTCATGACAAGTTATTTGTTCCTATTGTTGATACGCATCTACTTATTGCTATTACTACTTGTACTGTCTGGTGTCCTGAGTGACCCCAGCCACTTTTCAAGTGTCTTCCTGTAAACATGGCTTATTAATTGTGTTCAACAGTCAGGTATGGGGAAGGGGTCATTCACTCACCCACTGAACACTGAGTCAGTTCCAACTCACAGCCACCAGCCACTGGGTTTCTGAGGCCGTAAATCATAACAAGAGGAGACTGTCCATCTTCTTCCTGTGAAATTGCTCGTGCACTTGAACTGTCTATCTGCATTTGAACTGAAGAGCCCTACAGCATTGGGTTAGCACACAGCTCGCCATGGAGAGTAGAGGAGAGAGGATTTGGAATTAGGACAAGAAGAGTGTGCATCATAAAGTCATTCTAACCTGGGTGCAAAAGGTGGTTTTCTATCAACAAAATTCCAGGTCAATATTGAAGGATGTCACATCCCAAAATCATCCTGCTGGGGAACAGGGGAGGTGGGGTATTTCGAGCCCCGTAACTGTCAGTCATTATTTAAGATCTGGTGTCAAACTCTATATTGCCGTGTTCATTTATTTTCTCTTTGTTTCTTCTCTCCCTCATCTTTCCCTCTTTCAACACACAACTATCCCATTATTTTCCAGCCAGAATTATCTCACCTCTGACCCTTCAGGAGGGTTTCAGGGATTGAAACCACACAGGAGACAGATATTGTCTGTCTCCCAAGAAGCAGCAGGTACATTTGAACTACCCGCCTTTGCATTGGATTGAAAGCAAAACTTCTTACCCATTGGGCCACCAGAGCTCCAACTCACCAGAGCTTCCTACCCACTACGCCACTAGGGATCCAACACAAAGGATCCTGGGTAATGTTCTCTAAAGTATAGAACAGAGAAGGAGAAAAAGAGTATGAAATGGACCTGAGTGGCAAGCCTGAAGACTTGAAAGGTTTGAAGCAAGAGTTCTCATCCTTGAAATCTAGCCTCCAGCTTCTACCTCATATGTTTAAAAGATAAATTAGAGTTACCCAGTGGGTTCTCAGAATTCCCCAAATTCAGCACCTGGTTGAATATGAGGGACCAGATTCCAAGGGAACTGTCAGCCTCTGCACCAGTTACAACTGCCTCAGCGAGGTGGTCCGAAGTCCCCAAGACCTGGCTTCTTCACTGGAAAAGGCAACAGAACAAGTTGTGGAGACACAGCTAGGAAGAGTGCTGATTATTGAAGAAAAACCAAGTGAGACTGACTTTATGACAGCAAAAATGTAGCCCTTACAACAACTTTTCTTTAAGGTGTCTTTTTTTTTTTTTTTTTTCAAATGCCCAAGTTTCCTCTACGTGTTTCAGACTATCAGTCTTCTGGATGCAAATCAACCTTGTACCTTCTCACTGAGGTCACTCTAGGAATATTGAGCTTAGGAAGCTGGGGAACTGGAAGAGCTTGGGTGAAGCAGGACTGGGTGGCTTAATCACCTGCTCGGCTGGTTGTTCCCAAGATTATCAACAAGGCACAGGTGATTGGCATGGATGTTCCACCTCTCCTTTGACCCATTAACCCCCAGCCAAACTGAGTTCCTTGCTTTTCCTTTCAAATCTGACTCAACCCGATGATTTATCCCACTTGCTGTCTCCCATCACCTCCTTCACTCCGCGTCTTCAGGCATTTGAAGTCTCTGAGTTTCCAAATTCTGCCGTATATCCTCGTTCAATCCTACTAAGAGTTAACTCGGGCACTAGTTCCTCCCTTCTCCTCACCAAAAACCACAGTGGCTCAGGAGACAGTGAGCTATCACACTGAGATGATGTTGTTGTTTTTGTTGTTGTTAGGTGCCTGTCAAGTCAACTACAACTCATAACGACCCTATGAAAAAATATTTGAACCCTGTTCTGTCCTGCGCCATCCTCACACTTCCTGATGTATAGAGCCCACTGCAGCACTGTGTCAATCTACCTGGTTAAGGGTCTACCTCTTTTTCGCTGACCCTCCACCCTTCCCAGCATCATGTCCCTCTCCAAGAAATAGCCCATCCTAGCAACATGTCCAAAGTATGTGAGGTGAAGCCTCGTCATTCTTTCCTCCAATAGCACTCCAGCTGCAGCCTCTCCAAGACATCTGTTCGCTCTTTTGACCATCCATGGGATAATCAGTGCTCTCTCCACTGAGATGTTAAGCAATGTTAAATGTCTTAACAGGGAGCTCTCATGGCCTAGTGGATAAGGAGTTGCACTGCCAACTCGAAAGTGGGTGGTTTGAATACACCAGCTGCTCCACAGGAGAAAGATGGGCAATCTCCTCTCATACAATTTACAACTTCTGAAAAGCTCCTGAAGGGCCGGCTGTAAATTGGCTCCAACTCAAAGGCAATGAGTTGTTGTTGTTCTCATTGTAACGTCTTGATAATATTCTTTCTATCCTTGTCTGAAGATGCAAGACACAAACAAGGAAATAATGTGTTAAAGACAGAATTCCAAGCATGTGACAGGCCAATGGGAGAAATATTTTAGGGTGAAGAGGTCTCTCTGGAGTTATCTGTTAGTAAAGCCAGAGATTCTAGAACTGGAAGCATGTGAGAAGCGCAAATTCCTCTTTAATCTTCCTCATGCTCCCTGGATCCAGTGCAGCTGCATCACTGGGACCCAGGGTCACCCGGCTAGCAACGCTGAAGCCAAGGACCCTGCACGAGGGGGAGGCAGAGACCCAAATCTGTGCCAGCTCCTAAGCCAGCAGTCAGTGTGAAAATTCCCTCCCCTCAATTCCTCATGACTTTCATTAAAATCCAGTAAGTCAAGGTCAGTTGCATGATTATCTTTTTATTCTCCCAGAGTGGGCAAGTTCTCCTAAATAACCAAACCATCAAAAATCAGTTCATTTCCTTCACATCCTTTCTGCTTGCAAGCTGAGTGAAGAGCTGGGTTCTGAAAGCTTCTTCATTCGAGAAGGCCTAGGTAAGCTTTGCCCTGAAGCATAGTCATCGTGGGATGCCCGCTGCCATCAAGATGAGTAGAATCGTAGTGACCCTTTTCTGGGTTGTAAATCTCTACAGGACTGTCCACCCTTCTCTTGAAGAAACTGGTGGATTCGAACTGCTGACTTTGTTTTTAGTTAATAACCCAGCTCGTTACATACAGTGTTGCTCGTGATGGAGATCTTCCCCCACTGCCAGTTTGGTTGATTTGTGCTCACGGTGAACCTGTACCAAGTTTCCAAGGCTGTAACATTTATAACAAGAGATTGCCCATCTTTCTCCTATGGGATGGGTTCAAACTTGTGACTTTTCATTTAGCAGCCCAGCACATAACAAACCCTATGATG
Source organism: Elephantulus edwardii (assembly GCF_000299155.1). NCBI lineage: Eukaryota > Metazoa > Chordata > Mammalia > Macroscelidea > Macroscelididae > Elephantulus > Elephantulus edwardii. The sequence goes on along the minus strand of NW_006399888.1, from coordinate 1,854,434 downwards.
ATGATGATGTTGATAATTATTGTTGTTGTTGTTGTTAGGTGCCATCAAGTAGAGCACGACTCAGAGCAATCCTATGAACAAAAGATCTGAGCCCTGTTCTATCCTGGGCCATCCTCACACTTCTTGACATACAAGAGCTCATTGTGACAGTCACCATATCAATCCACTTGGCTGAGGGTCTTCCTCTCCTTTGCCGAACCTCCACCCTTCCCAGCATCATGTCCTTCTCCAAGGAACAGTACTAACATGTACAAAATATGTGAGGTGAAGCCTCATCATTCTTGCCTCCAAAGAGCACTCTGGCTGCACCCTCTCCAAGACTGTATGTTTGTTCTCTTGGCCGTCCATGGGATGTTCAGTGCTCTTCTCCAACACCACAGCTCAAAGGTATCAATTCTTTTTCTGTCATCCTTGTTCATTGTCTAGCTCTCAGATGCATAGCTAGTAATCGGAAAGCCTATGGCCTGAATCAGACGCACCTTAGTCTTCGAATGTGATATCAGGCAGCAAGGCTCTATAGTCTACTTCAGAACAACCAACATTACTGCTTAATCTCTGTTACCATTTACATCACCAAGGCATGAAGGTCTTCCTCAGCACCATCCTGATGGGGTCTCCTGTTCATTTATCATCGCCTTTGTAAGTTTCACCATCCTTTTCCCCTTTACCCTGACATCATCACCAATTACATTAGTCAGTTTAATTCTGCTCAGCTCAGCTCAATGTCACCTCTTCTGGGAAACATTTCAAGTCCATCTGCTCAGACACAGTGGGTTGTTCCTTCTTCAGTGCTCAGACATGGTATGCTTTTGTGGGGTTCATTTACTTCTAGGTCTGTCTCTCCCATAACGCTGAAAGTTTCTCATGCACTGAACAAATTTCAATCATTGTCTCCCCACAATCCATCAAGAACAAGGAACATAGTAGTAGGCCCTCAATACCTATGTCCAGAAAAACAAAGGTGGTGAGAAAATGGTTCAACATTCACCTTTTCTACACAATTCTAAGTAGACTCCTCCTTTCCTCTCCAAATTTCTCACTTTAGTTAGGGTCCTCAGACAAACTACGGTGCCTGTGGCTTTTCCTCTGTGTCTTCTCCACCCCAAGAAGTTCAAGGTATGGTTTATCTGATTTACAAGAGAAGGGACAACTGAAAGAAGTATTCGATAATAAAACCCACCAAGACATTAAGAGTAAATGTTGGTTTGCTGTTGTTGATATGTCCTGACTCCTAACAAACCTTGTTGTCATTGTTGTTGTTGTTAGGTGCCATCGGGTTGAGTATATGACTCATGGTGACCCTATGCACAGTGGATCCGAACCCTGTCCTATCCTGCGTCATCCTCTTCAGCTCTGATGTATTTGAGCCCATTGCTGCAGTCACTCTGCCACTCCCTCTCACTGAGGGTCTTCCTCTTTTTGGCCTTCCACCTACACACAACACAACCATTCTTCCCATCACTACTGTGCTTCCTTCAGCTCATCTTTGCAGTCACTATGTCAATCCATCATATTGATCATATTCCTCTTTTTTCACTGATCCTATGCATTATTGAGCTCTCGTGGCCTAGTGGTAAGAAATTGCACTGCAATCCTGAAGGCATGCAGTTCGAATCCATCAGCTGCTCCAGTAGAAGGCTGGACAGTCTTCTCCCATGTGATTAACTGCCTCTGAAAACCCTCCAGAGGGTCCGCTATGGGTCAGTTCTGACTTAATGGTACACAACAACAGCATACATTGGTGGTGGTGGTGGTGGTGGTGGTGGTGGTGGTGGTGGTGTGTGCCATCAGGTTGGAACCAACTCATAGCTACTGAGCAATCTCCTCTTGTGGGATTTACTGCCTCTGAAAACCAACTGGAGGGTCAGCAATGGATCAGTTCTGACTCGATGGCACAAAACAACAACTATAACAATCTTCTACATTGCCAAGCATGATATCCTTCTCCAGGGACTGGCCATTCCCAATAACTTATTCAAAATAAGAAAGATGAAGTCTGTCCATTCATGCTTCTAGAATTCTGGCTGTCCTCTTCCAAGACAGCTTTGTTCATTCTTCTAGGAGTCCAGGGTATATCCAATATTTTTTGGCAATTTATTAATTGAAAGGCATCAATTCATCTTCGGTCTTCCTTATTTATTGTCCAGTTTTCACATGAGTCTAAGGTGACTGGAAACATATCAAGTGTATCTTAATTTTCAAAGTGACACCCTTGCATGGGGTAATAATGGGCATGGATCAATGGTGATTAGTTTTAGAAACACAATGCATGCGAATGAGAATGTGAAACACAGATGTGAATGGAGGAACGCATGGAACACATGTACATAATCAAAACACAATGTATACAACTTTTGTATGTAAACCAATATGAAATAAATTCCTTTCTGAAAGTGACACTTTAGCAACTTAACACTTGCAGAGATCTTTTGCCGCAGATTTGACCAACACAATACATCATTTGATTTCTTAATAACTGTTTCCATAGTCACTGATCATGGAAATCCTTGACAGCTTCAATATGTTCTCTTTTTACAATACTGCTTAGTTCACCAGACGTGAGGATTTTTGTTTTCTCTGTGTTGAGGTGTAATTAATACTAATGATTGTAATCTTGATCATCATTAAGTGCTTCAAGTCCTCCTCACTTCTAGCAAGGTTGTGACATTTGCATATCTCGGATTATGAATGAGTCTTTCTCCAACCGTGGTGAAGCATTCTTCTTTGAAGAGTCCAGCTCCTCGGGTTATTTGCTCAGCATACTGTTTGAGTAAGTATGGCAATTAATCTATAACTCTGATGCACACCTTTTCTAATTTAGAAGTTAGCAGGTAAGTCATGGAAAGTGAAGCTGGAAGCCAAGTGATCTTAAGGCTATGACTGACTCTGACAATGAGTTAGAAAGAAGAGTTTAGATCAGGATGAATGGACCATCAGAATTAATTAAGTTCAAGACAAGTTGAGCTTGGGACATCAAAAGCTTTCAAGGAAAAAGATTCAACAGGTCAGTGGAAATAGAAGACGTGAACCCAGAGAAGTGCATATGCCCAGAGCCGGGCATGGAGAATCTGGAGTTAGTCATATTGATGTGGAAGTTGAGGGCATTTGACATTATCCATATGAAAGTTCCAGGGATGAGAGGGAAAAAGTTAGAAAGTAAGTCAACAATTCAGCAATATCCTTCCTACAGAAAAGAGGCCCCACAGCAGCTGAATTCAGCGGACAGAGATCAAGTACTGAGTACAGCCAGCTCAGGTTCAAATTTTGGCTCTCACCTCTATGAGTGGGATCTTGTGCAAATCATTTCACTCCCCTAAGCTTGGTTACCTGATTCTTCTAACAAAATTGACACAGTGCCTACTCTACCTAGATGACGTGAAGGAAGAAAAGGAGGTGATGAGGATTTAGGAGACAGAAAAGATACAAACTACTCAAGAAATTAAAAGTTGACAAATCGATTTCATCAGAATTGTCACCTTCAGTCCAGGACCCACATACTGCATTATGTTCTTTTGTAAGGTCTTCCTTTCATTTGCACAGAGAATGGGGAACCAAAACCTTCACCCTCACAGGTGGGAAGGCCTGGTGTTTCAGGGCTAGAGCCTCGCCACCCCCTGACCCAGTTCACTCTCCTACTCTTGTCCCCAGAATCCATCATCGCAGTCCCTCTGACCAACACTGTCGCAGGGACACAATCACTGCCACGTGGCTCCAGTAGAACAAGGAAAAGGAGGGGCTGACTGGCCACCATCTCCTTCCCAACCCTCTCTGTCCAGCAGCTTGTAATCCCCGGCATGTTTTTCCCTGGTGGAAAATGTCCATGTTTGGTGTCTACCCAAAGGAGAATCTCTGTGGAAAGTTTGAGAAAGATTCCCTCTGGCTGGGAATGTGAAAAAAAAGTCTGTGCCTTTCCCATTTGGAAAAAAAAGGAAAGAACATACTTGAGACGTGGTTATTTTTGTCTCAGATTCGAAAGGGCCTGACTTGGACAGGGGCCTCAATTCCCATTGCTTTGTTTGTAAAAGCAGATAGAAGGAGCCACCCAGAGGTGATGCTGACCCCTGCTTGGGGAAAAAAGCTCAGGTTGCCTCCAAGAACTATTCTTCTTCTTCTCAATATAATCTGTATAAACAAAACATGTGAGTCTCAATCATAGCACTTGATGAATTTTTACACGAGTGCATATCCATGTAACTACCTCCCAGCTCAAGACACAGAACAGTCTCAGCATCCTGGAAGGTTCCCTAAGGTCCCCGTCCTAGGCAATTCTCATGCCCACCCCAGAAGTCATCATTTTGCTTTCCAGTTGAGATTTCATTTAAAAAGAGTTACATAAAAGGAATTACATTAGGCATACACTTTATTTTTTAATATATTTTTATTAATTCTTACACATTATCTTCCTTCCCCTCCCATTCCCTCAGCCCTTCCTGCAATGCACTCCTTGTTCCAGATTATTGTCATACTTGTTTTTGTTGTTGTTGTTGTTGTTGTGTACCATAGAGTTGGAACTGACCCACAGCCGGCCCTCTGGCGGGTTTTCAGAAGCAGTTAATTTCACAGGAAGAAATTGCCCATCCTTTTTCCACAGAGCAGCTGGTGGATTTGAACCATGTGCCTTTGGGATTCCAGCTCAGCTTCTTGCCACTAAGCCACCAATGTACCTAGTGACATATAAATGTCTATATATACATATACCTGCTCATATATTTCTTTCGGATAGTTCTTCCCCTCATCTGTTCTACTGCAACGTCCATTATCTTATCCACTCTTTTCTCACTCTCTCCCCAACCCCTCTATGCCTGTCCCATTTGATAACAGATGTGTTATGCAGTATTTGTCAGGGCGTACACTTTTTCTTTTTAGGGCATACACTCTTTACTGTCTTTCATGTCGCATAATGCCTGTGAAATTTGTCCATGCTCTTACATATAAAAGATGCTCCAGGAACATTGTGGTTAAAGGGATTCCACTGATGACCAACCGTTCAGCAGTTCAAATCCACAAGGAATTCCAAAGGAGAACAGATAACCTGCTGCTGTAAAGATTTACAACCTCAGAAATGCTAAGAGTTCGTTCTATTCTATCTACATTACAGGGTTGCTGTGAGTCAGAATTAGCTCAGTGGGTTTAAGGTTTAGGGTTGTATATTAGAGTGGACTGTTCCTTGTACAGCTGAGTTGTATTCCACTCTGTAGTTCTACTGCAGTTTATTCATGCACTGCCAATGAACACTTGAATAGTTCCCAGTTTAGGAGTAACACAAATCTGCTGACATCGGTATCTCCAGCATAGGTCTCCATCATCTTTTTTTCACTGTGTGGATACTACGGTGGCTGGTTTGTTGGCTATCATGCTAGAAGCTATGCTGCCAATATTTCAAATATCACCCATATTTCAAATGCCAAGACACATGGTGGACACATTTATAGAGAAGCTCCAAGAGCAATACAGACTAGGAACGGAGACCTGATGATCTACTTAGGAAAATCAGACAATGAAATCCTTGTGGACAACAAGAGAACAGTGCGATTCTCTATCTTAGTGCCAGGAGCTACCCACTGGGTTGGAAGCCACTCAACAATGGAGCCAATCATACCAGCAATTATGAAGGTAGCAAGGGACCAGGAAGCATTTATTCTGTTGGAGGCCACCATGAATCAGAGATAACTCAATGACAGCTAACAACCATAACAAGTACGTGTCTATCAGTGAACACATGGGCACACTTCTGGGAGGTCTGTACCCAGAAGAGGAAGCGCTGGCGGTGTCATCCCTGGAGAGTTATCTTCCCAACACAAACACTACACCACTCTGGCTGTTCTAATCCACCATCCTTGGGAGAAAGATAGACAATCTTCTCTCACGTGACTTGCTGCTGTTGTTAGGTGTCATCAAGTCGAGTACAACTCACAGCAACCCTGTGAACAACAGATCTGAACCCTGTCCTATCCTGTGCCCTCGGCATCATCTGTGACATACTCACACCCATTGCAGCAATCACAGTCACTGTGTCGATCCATCTGATTGAGGGTCTTCCTCTCTTTTTTTTCCCAACCCATCACCTTTCCAAGCATGAGGTCCCTCACCAAGGAATAGTCCCTCTTAACAACATGCCTAAACTATGTGAGGCACCTTACAACCTCAAAAACCCAATGGAAGGCCAGTGATGGGTCAGTTACAAGATGATAGCAATGAAACAGAAAGATACCTAAGGATGGAATTGCTTAATCGTAAAGTATGCAACATAGTGATGGATGGAGAAAAGATTAACATTTTCAATAACTCATTTCTTTTGAGTCACAATCAGCACCCTTAGTACCAGTATTCAAGGAATCAAAAGATGTATTGCATTAAGAAAGTCTTCTATCAGGGACCTCTCTAAAGAACTAATGAGCAATGATGTCAGCTTAAAGACTAAGGTGTGCCCAGTCCAAGCCATGATTTTATCCATCAATTGTTACACATCTTAACACTGTACAGTTAAAAGAATGACAAAAGAAAAATTGATGCCTTTGAGTGGTGTTGGAAAAGATTACTTAATTTCCCACAGACAGCTAAAAGAGCAAACAGGCACATCTTGGAGAAAGTTCAACCAGAGTATTCTTTACAGGCAAGAATGGTGAAGCTTCATCTCATGTACTCTGGGCATATTGTTGTTGTTATGTGCTGTTGAGTTGAGTAAGATTCATAGCGACCTTATCTGAATACTGTTCTATCCTGTGCCATCTTCATACTTCCTGACACACAAGAGCCCATTACAGCAGTCACCATGACAATCCACCTGGAGGAGGGTCTTCCTCTCCTTCGCTGACCCTCCACCCTTCCCAGCATCATGTCCTTCTCCAAAGAATAGCCCCTCTTAGCAATATGCCCATAGTATGTGAGGCTAAGCCTCATCATTCTTGCCTCCAAAGAGCACTCTGGCTGCACCCTCTTCAAGACATAGCTGTTCATTCTTTTCATTGTGCATGGGCTGTTCTGAGCTCTTCTCCAACATCACAGCTCAAATGCATCAATTCTTCTTCTTTCATCCTTATTTATTGTCCAGCTCTCAGATGCACAGCAAGTGGCTAGAAAGACTATGGCCTGACTTAGTTGTACCTTAGTCCACAAACTGACATCATTACTCTTTAATAATTTGAAGAGGACTCTAACTGCAGATATTCCCAGTGCAATGCATCTCCTTATTTCCTGATTGCTGGTTCTAAGGTACTGTGGATCAAGTAAGACAATGTTGTTGACAGTTTCAATCTTCTTTCTATCCATCATGATGTTGCCTATTGGTCCAGTGGTAAGAATCTTGGTTTTCTTGACATTGAGATGCAACCCATACTGAAGGCTGTGTTCCTTGATCTTCTACAACAAGTCCTTCAAGTGCTCATCACTTTGAGAAAGCAAGGTTGTGTCATCTGCATAATGTACGTTGTTGATGAGTTTCTGTCCAATCCTGATGCCACAATCCTCTTCCCAAGAAAGGTGATCCAACTGAATGTGGAAACTATTGAACAATATCATTTATATCACCTGCAAGCAAAATACTGCTGAAGATCACTCAAAAACGTCTATAACAGTACATAGATAGGGAACTGCCAGCAGATCAAGAAGGATTTAGAAGAGGCTATGGCACCAGGAATATCATTGTTGATGTCAGATGGATCCTGGCTGAAAATAAAGAATACCAGAAGAATGTCTCTTTGTGCTTTATTGACTATGCAAAGGCATTTGACTGTATGAATCGTAACAAGTTGTGGCTGCCATTGAGAAAAAGTCCAAGAGCATTTAATTGTGTTCATGGGAAATCCATACCTGCACCAGGAGGCTGTTGTATGAACAGATCAGGGGAATACTGCATGGTTTAAAATGAAGGAGTGTGTTAGGGTTGTCTTCTCTCTCCATACTGTTTAATCTGTTTGCTGATCAAATTATCTGTGAATCTGGATCTGTGAAGAGGCATGTCATTAGGAAGGACTATTCCTTGAAAAGGGACATCGTGCTTGGAAAGGTAGAGGATTAACAAAGGAGAGGAAGACCTTCTACAAGATGGATTAACACAGTAACTGCTGCAATGGGCTCAAGTGTGTCAGAGATGATGACAATGACACAGGAGAAGACAGAGTTCAGATCCATTGTTCTTAGGGTCAGTACAAGGTCCTCTATGAGGTGGATTAATTCAGTGACTGGGATAATTGGGATGGGAGTGTCGGAGACAGTGCAATTGGCACAGGACAGAGCACAATTTAGGGCTGTTGTACATAGGGTCGCTATGAGTCGCAAGCAACTCGATGGCACATAACAACAACAACAACAACATTTATCCTCTGCAAAATCCATGTTCATGAGAAATGTGGAGAGCACTGGCCATAAAAATCCATAGTTAATCCCTTTTGTGTATGTGTCAAGAACTCTGGTCTTCTGTCCACTTACTCATCTCAATCAAGGAGAACACCCTCCAAAAAGAGTAAGCCTCCAAAAGTTGAGACTGGCACAGCATGAGGAGCTGAGGGAGACCCTGGGTCAGTAAATAACCAGCTGAGGTAGCTAGGAGGTTGGGAGAAAGCAAAGATAATTGCTTGTTTTTGTTGTAATTCAAACAAAAGCAACTGGGATGAAATTGAAAGGCTGTTGTTACCTGTCAGAGAATGCTCAGAAGAGAAGGCTGTCTGAAGTTCCCTTGCTGAAAATTCTGGCTTCCATGAGAAGGAAATCTTTAGCTGTAAACCCAGCATTGCCTCATGGTGGGGTCCCTCTGAAAGGCCTTTCAGAGCAGACTCTTGGAAACAGTCATCAGCCTGAAGGTCATCAACTCTGGATGCTGGAGAGACCCTCCACACCCCACTTACTCCTCCATCCTGCCTGCCCAGATGCTGGAAATCTCCTGAGTTATGGCGTTCTCTTTCCTGATGTTTTCAGACCAAGGACTATCCAGGTGTGAAGGAAACAAGATGGTAACTGTGATTTACCCAAGTTCATAAACGCAAGTCTAGTTCACCGGAAATAGTAGCTGGTTTGTAAATAAAACACGTAATTCCTTATACCAAAAATGTAAAGATGTCAATACAAAATGATACCAAAGAGGTATTATGGGGGGGATGAGTAGATTTATTTAGAATCCTGGAATGGAAAGTCTTTTAAACAAAAACTCACATTAATACATTAATACACATTGTTATTGTTGTTGTTGATTGCCATTGAGTTGAACATGACTCCTGAAGCCTTTCTATAACTATTGTCTTTTCTCAAAGTTCATAGTTTCCAGAGGCGTGTTGTTTACATGCAACTTCATAAAAATTAAAATTTCCTGGAGAATGAAAAAAGCAGCACTACGAAAGTCAAAAGCTAACATTAAACTAGAAGTAAAAAGTGCAACATGTATGTCAAAAAGCTTATTTTCCAAATTCACATACACATGCACATACACAAAACTAACCAAGCAAGAACTTTGTAGATATTAGTTAGAAAAGGCTAGGAGGAAAAATGGGAAAAGGGCAAGAACAGCAGAAATGCAAATTATCAACATACCTAAGATGCTCCGTCTTGATAGCAAATAAGAAAATGCAAATTTAAGCAATAAGATATCTTTTGAAAACAGAGTGTACTTTCAAGAATATAAACATTTTACAGAGGTCATTTAAATGAGAGTATTGGGAGGAAAGAACTTATGTGTATTAATGGGTATAATAAAGATGGAATCTTACAGGGGGAAATTCTACAAAGCCACTGACTTTTAGAATGTGTGTAGCATTGATGCAGAAGTCTCATTGTTTTTGTTTTGGTTTTTTTTTTGTTCATTAAAATTATTTTTTTATTAATTTTTTTTATTGGGAAAAACATATTGGGGGTACAAGGAGATGAGGGTTGGGGGCAGAAGGGTGAGGATGGGCCAGGATGCAGTTGCAGAGCTGCACAGTTTGGTCGGTGGGGGGAGCAGGTGAAGGAAATGATGAGGGTCCAGTGGGGACCAGATGCTACAGAGGAATGACAAGCATTTTCCAATAGTAATTAAACCAACTGTCTTATTGATTGGGGAATTGGATGCCGACTCTCTGGCTTCTTCATGCTGAACAGGGGCGTAGATATAAAGGGGGGAAGGGAGGACGCTTTATCACCTTACTGGTGGTCTTGGGTTACAGCTGCTTGCCTTCTTGCTCTGTTAGAAGATATTTTCCTGTCATTTGCTCCCCTCTGGACTGCAAAGTGTTTTCCCACGTGGGTCCAGTGCGGATGGCTGGTTGAACCCAGAGCCCCCATCCTCCTTTGCTTCCTTAGCTGTCAGTTGTATTTCCTTTTTGTCACTGGCACTGGGTTCAGGGTCAATTAGAGAGTAAAACTCAGAGTTAAGGTTACCTATAGGAAAGGGAGCAAACCTAGAGAGAACAATCTTGTGAGTTACAAATAGAAGGGCTTTGAGGGTGTTGCTTTCAGGTTTACTGGGGGGGGGGGAGGGTGGCAGAAGGTGGCCTAGGTAACATTATCTGGATACCCTAGGCATTCTCTTTTTTTTTCTTCTCCTTCCCCACCCCGGGGTCAGATGGCACAATCTGGGGACTGAGGAGCTCACCCTGAGGGCCGTGACGGCTCACCCCGAGCCAAGGGCAGCCCGCCCTGGGCAGAGGGCCGTGACGGTTCACCCTGAGCTGGGGGCCAAGCGCAGCCCGCCCCGGGCAGAAGGCCACAACAGCTCGCCCCGGGCAGGGGGCCGAGGGCAGCCCGCCCCGGAGAGGGCGCGACGGCTCGCCCCGAGCCGGGGGAGAAGTCTCACTGTTAATAATTTAACCTCCAGATTGTTGTTGTTGTGAGGTGTCATCAAGTCAACTATGACTCAGAGCAACCCTATGAGTTCATAGTGAACCACAGTCTGAACTCATTGTATCCTACACAACCTCCAGATATGCTGACAATAATGGCCAATGTGTGCATTCAAGATGTTTGTTATAGCTCTACTTTGTGGTAAAAGAAACTAGAAGCAGTCTAAATTTTTAACCAGTAAAGAAATGGCAAATCAATTACAGGACAGATGGGCAATCTCCTCCTGTGAGATTTACAGCCTCTGAAAACCCACTGGAGGGTCAACTACGAGTCGGTTCCATTGTGACAGCAGTGTTCATGATGACAATCCTGTAGAGTGGGATACCATCCACCTGTCAAAACCAAGTAAGTGCAGCTGTGCGATGATATCAGTAAATCTCCAGATTAAGTGAAGAGTGCAATCCACAGAACAATGACTAAACCTTTTCATAAATCAAATGCCTGAGAATATAGCAGGAATATTTTCAACTCCAGATATTCAGAATTCTGCTTGTGGTTGTTGTTAGGTGCCATCAAGTCGAGCATGACTCATAGTGACCCTATGAACAAAAGATCTGAACCCTGTCCTATCCTGCACCATCCTCACACTTCCTGACACACAAGAGTCCGTTGCAGCAGTCACCGTGTCAGTCCACCTGGTTGAGGGTCTTTCTCTCCTTTGCTGACCCTCCACCCTTCCCAGCATCATGCCCTTCTCCAAGGAATAGCCCCTACTGGAAACATGCCCAAAGTACGGGAGGTGAAGCCTCATCATTCTTGCCTCCAAAGACACTCCAGCTGAACCCTCTTTAAAACATATCTGTTGTTCTCTTGACTGTCCATGGGTTGTCCAGTGTTCTTCTCCAACACCAGAGCTCAAAGGCATCAATTATTTTTCTGTCATCCTTATTCATTGCCTAGCTGGAAATCTGATTAGCAGTGACTTGAGCAACAAGATGTTTCATTATCTCACAAACACAAAACCTGAGGTTTGGGCATTGAAGAATGATAACAGCTTCCAGGCCCTATCTTTTTGTTACTCCATTGTCAGACTGTTTTACCTCTTGTCCCTTGATGGTTCAAGGTGTCTGTCTCTGCTCTAAGCACCATGTTCACATAGCCAAGGAAAGAAGAAGCTGGAAGATGTAATACCAGCGGACACTTTTCTCATGTTTGTCTCTGACATCTCATTGATATAGACTGTGTCAGTGATGTCCTATCCCCACCCCACTAGTGAGTGGCAAGAGTCACTGAGAAGGTGAGTATCTTGTTTAAAAAAATTAATATATCACATTGTGGTTGAGGTAAACTTAACTTGTGTTCAAAGACTGGGAGCATTTCTACCTTAAATATACATTATCTGTATCCTAACGCATATTTTATAAGAAAAATTAAATTATTTTAAACCTAAATGTAAAAATATTTCAAATTAATGAGTGAATAAGCCTTCAAGCTGGAGGTACAGTCATCTGGTTGACTCTATTGAGAATGGAGGATAGATAATGGTGCATTTTAGTGTCTCTAGGGTGATGTAATTTAAACAGCCCACCACGGAAGAAGATGGAACAGCAATTCTCAGAAAGGCACTGGGTCTCCTTTAAGCTCCAAAACAGCTCTCCTTTTCAAAACAAAAACCCAAGATTTACCAGTAGCTTGACTTTATTTGAAGCCAGGAAGCCTCTTCCTTCAGGGGGCTGGACCCTCCTCTAGGGACATGGTCAGTGAACTGGCTTAGAAGAGTTGTGCTCAGCCCAAGCTAAGAACTGGAGTTACAACTGGAGCTAACAATTGGAGTTAGAAAATTTGTGATCCCGTACCATGTTCTGGGATTGGAGCACATCTGAGTTCCTGCTGAGCTGTCAAATGTCTAGCAAGTCTCTTTGTCAATAGAACTCCATTTTCTTAGATCCACTATCTGAGTCTCCAGGTCTCTAAGGCAGCAGTTCTGAACATTCTCCTTGTGTGATGTATTTTCACAAACTCTTATCAGCTCTGGAGGCTTAATGATAAGGAGTTGTACTGTCACCCCAAGCCACATGCAATTGGAATCCCTGGGCTGCTCTGTGGAAGAAAAATGGGCAATCTCCTCCCGTGTGACCTGCTGCCTCTGAAAACCCACTGGAAGACCAGCTATGGGCCAGTTCTGACTCAACAATATATAACAACAGGGGCTCAACAAAAGTACACAATTTCTAACCAAAACCCAGTTCAAATCCACCAGCTACTCTGCAGGAGAAAGATAGGCAATCTCCTCCTCAGCAATTAATTGCTTCTGAAAACCTGCTGGAGGGTCAGCTATGAGTCGGTTCAGACTCAACAGCACAAAACAACAACTAAATGCACACCCATGTTTATTGCGACTTTGATCACAATAGCAAGGAGTTGGAAACAACCTAAGTGCCCATCAACAAACGAATGGATAGAGAAGCTGTGGTATATTTACACAATGGAATACTACGCTGCATTGAAAAACAAGGAACTCATGCAATATTATTCAAAATGGGTGACCTTGGAGGACATTATGCTGAGTGAAGTATCTCAGTCACAAAAGGACAAATACTGCATGGTGCCACTGTTGTAAAACAGGACTGACATCAGGGTTGGAGGGGAGACTGAGAAAGATGGGTTCAATAATGTATACTGCATTGAAACAAATGAGGGAGAAAACTGTTTAAAAGAGATATATGATTAGGTATTTTTTTTCATGACAGGAGTCTAGAGCAAAGGCTGCATAGTGGAGTGGACCTGGGGAGAGGGATTGTAAAACAATGAAATAATTTTTCTTTTTACTTTTCAAAGAGGAGAGTGTACTGGGGGGAGGGGTGGGCAGGAAGAAAAGTACAACAATGAACAAATGGAAATCCAAAGTCTCTGTAAATTTTCATTGAAATTGATAATAAAAAAATAGAAACAAAATTAACTTTAAAAAAGCCAAACACAGGCATCACATGGGGTCAGAATCAATTCAATGACAAACGGACTGAAGGAAACCAAACACACCCAGATTCAAATCTCAGATCCCTCAGTACAAGGTCTGGGGACCCCTCTGAATGTATTTTCATCTAAACAACAAAAATAAAATCTCACAGAAAAAAAGAGGTCAGCCGGTTTCTAACCCAGCACCACATTTAAGATTCTTCTGGGGCCCAGCATGGCCTCCATCTGCCAACCCCATCAGCATCCCTTCGTCCTTATCTCACCTCTTTGCAGCATCTGACATGGGTTCTTACCATCTCCTCTCTGGCCTGGAGCTCCTCCCTTCCTCTCCTACTTTGACCTTGACCTCACCCTCTCCTGAATCCCCTTCCTTCTCATCACTCATTCTCCATCTCCCCTGGGGGGGTTCTTCTCCAATTATGCTTTAAAGTGTCATTGTTTTGTTCAGCCTCACTCATAAAAAGAGAAATGCAAATTAAAACAGAGAGTTGGGGGTTTTTTACCTGTCAATTAGCAAACCACGCTGAGTTTGGCAATACAGTCTGCAGATAATGATGTAGAGAAGGTGGAATTCTCAGTCACTGTAGGAAATATAGTTGACAAAAAGCCCAGTAGAGGGCAATTTGGCACAATCAAAATTTAAAATGAATGAGGAGATCTAATCCAGTAATTCTACTTATAAGAATTTATATCAGAGATAAAATCTACTAGTCACCTACACAATATCCATTTCCACCTTTACAACAGAACCTGTTGGCAGACCTGTTGGCAGCAGCAATGAGCCAAACTAAAAGCAATTTCCCAGCCTCCTGTGAGATAGGCATGCCACAGGTCTGGCCAATGAGATGCAAGCAGAAACAACTTGGAAGCTTTTCAGGAATTCTCCTTAAAAGGAGAAAAGATTCACATGATCATACACCCCTCATCTCCTTTGTTGCCTAATCTTCCTGCTTTCTGTCTGGGATGTGGATGTGATGGCTGGATATGGAGCAGACACCTTGTAATCCTAAAAAAAAGGCCATGGAAACCTCATTGGGGCATTGGCTCAATGTCAACACTTGTCTACTCTCAGACTTCTTATTGCATGAGGGGAAAAAGAAATATTTTGTTTAAGGCTCTAGTGTTCGTGCTTTCTGCTACATGAAGCCAAAACCAATCTCTGAATGATATCTACCTATGTTCTTGCTGGCAGGTGCAAGTCAAGGCAATTCCAACTGGTAGATAACAATTGAACACAACACTACCTGGTATCACAGTAGTTGCTATAGGTGAGCCTATTACTGCAGTCACTGTGTCAATTAATTTCCTGAGAGGTCTTCCCCTTTTCTGCTGGGTCTCTACTTTATCAAGCATGCTGTGCTTCTCCAAGAACTCCTGATAACATTCCCAATGTACCAACGTACATGAGTGTCTCCTTTCTCCTTTCTATGGAGCATTCTGGCCGTAACTCTTCTAAAACAGATTTGTTCGTTCTTCTGCCAGGCCATGGTACATTTACTATCCAAATTAAATCCAAATTGTCAACTGTCTTATACACAATGTCTAATTATTTTTTTGATCGAATATTGTACAGGTATATAAGATATATGTTTGATTTTTAGTGCCGATAAAGAGTGGTCTCCAAGATATTTAGTTGTCCTTTAAAAGAAAGATGTAGAAAACTATGTACTGGCATTTATATAAAATCACTTTACCAGCACAAATCAATTTCAGAAGAATATACAAGAAACTAGAGTGCCTCTCAGGCCAGGGCTCTAGGCTGGGGAGGGCGACCAGGAATGAGAGGGGACACTGTACCTACCGTGCACCCCCTGGGGCTATTTGAATGTAAACCACGTGCATGTTTTCTCTTCCTCAAAAGTTTATTCATTCACATCTGAATTCTTTACTGAAAATAAGACGGGGGGGTGGGGCGGGCAGGGAAGATGAGTCATTTCCAAGGCTCATTCCTATTCTGTTTGAAGTGAAAGTTTACAAATCATACTGGTTTTCATTCAATCATTAATAAGCATTTTGTTTTATAACATCAATCACAATTGACTGTCATGTCTCATGAACTCATGTTATCATTAATGACCATGTCTCATCAAATTCCAATTGTATATTGGCTTTCCCTTCACCCAACTTGTCATTTTATTCATTTTTATTCCTCCCACCCCACTCCCTTATCAATCCTGTTAACCCTCCAGGATGGATTAAATCTGTGTGGAAAACTTTCTTTAACTTTTCACATCAGTGGTCTCATGCCATATAATTGGCCTTTTGTGGCTTGTATACCCCTCAGCATCATTTGCTGTAGTTTCATCCATATTGTGCAAGACTCTTGATTGTTTATTAGTGGTGCATAGTGTTCCGTTGTGTGAATGTACCAGAGTTTCTTAGGACTCTCCCCGCCCCTTCATTCTTTTTTCCTGGGTGACCTCGTCCCATTGCCTCCACTGTGTTCGTTAATGGCACAACTCCATGTATTTGGTCAGAAGTCCTCCAATGGATGAGCACCGATTAGATGCACTAAAAAAATGTATTCATCCAACCGGTTGTGCTCTGCCCTTTTAACCTTTCCTCTCGTCCCCAACACCGTTCACTGTTCTACATTTCCCAAGCCACTGTCCTCATTCAGGCCTCTTCACTTCTCTGAATTAGAATCACGGGTCTTCCCCTGGACTCCTTAAACCTAGTTTTGACAGCAGGATGAAGATGTGCGATCTCTTCATGTGTAAATTTCAGCCTCAGAAATCCACTGGAGCTACACAGAGCGAGCTCACAACCACCACCAACACCATCACAGGTGATGCCTTCATCTTTCCTCTTGCAGGCTGCCCTGAACTCCAAGGCCAACCCACACCTCTCCTGGGGGTGTGGCCTCAGCGCCTGGGACCCTCACTGCACAGCCGGGAGCTAGACCCGCAGCAGCCGCCAAGAGGCCAGAGGGGGCAAGGTTTGTTCCTATCTCTGCTTCCTTCTGAATCTGAACTGTGACTAAGAAAAAGAAGACAGAGAAAGCCGTAGAACAGGACGTCCTTGCCTTCTTCTGCCTCTCTAATTCTGTTAGGAGTGTGGTCCAAAAGAGGCTTTAATTGGTCAAACTATGTGTTTTTCATTGCAAGAAAATGCCATAAATGAAGTATGATCAACACTTTTCATACTGGGGGGGGGGGGGGGGAGACGTTGTTGTCAGGCCCTTGAAAGGGAAATTAGGGTGGAGAAGAGAGCCAGCCCCATGGGGCAAGGGGACACATCCTCGGCAGCCCCTGGAGCCTGTACCTGATAATCCGTCTGTCTGTTCTCAGCTTCCCAGACAGTGCAGCGCTGACCACACCCCGGCAGCATCATGGGCAGGTATGGTGGATGGAGCTGCAGCCTGGAGCACAGAGGCCACATGCAGGGAGCCGTGAAGCCCGTGTGCACAGCACTAGCTAGAACACGACTGCTCCCCGGTCAGCTCCATCCCCACAGGTCGCTCCACACGCCACCACATCTCATGTGGATGGTCACTGGCAAGTCCCTCCAAGACAGGGATGGGGTTTTTTGCCTACTGGGCACACAAGAGATTTCAAAATGACAAAAACGTAGTCAATTCCGTGCCACACATCTCTGATAAATTTCAGGAGCTCTCAGACAAACTACGCACCTCGCCCGACCCTGCTCGGGTTGATGCCTCAAGTTCCCCACTGAGCACCAAGTTGTTGACTCTAGACCTGGAAAACCTGGAAGAAAGGAGCTAAACCTAGATGGTTTAGGTAGACAGAGTAGGAAAAGAGTGGAAC
This sequence comes from Elephantulus edwardii, assembly GCF_000299155.1. Classification (NCBI taxonomy): domain Eukaryota; kingdom Metazoa; phylum Chordata; class Mammalia; order Macroscelidea; family Macroscelididae; genus Elephantulus; species Elephantulus edwardii. The sequence goes on along the minus strand of NW_006399888.1, from coordinate 1,836,942 downwards.
ACTGGCATCTACAGAATGTGTCTGATGACACGGCTTGGGGTTTGGGAGGTTGGAAGTTGGTGGAGAAAAAGTGATGGGAGAGAAGCCCCAAAGAAGTACTGAGAAGAAGTGAGGGGACCACAATCCAGTCAACCCTGTGTCACAGTGCATCAGAGAATCCCAAGATCAGGGAGGAATCAAGCAGTCAGGGAAGACTTCCTGAAGGAGGCAGTGTTTGAGCGAATCCTCCAAGGAAAAATCAATAGGAAGATGCTGCTTTCTCAGGTTGTCCTTAGGCCAAGATGAGAGGCAGCCTGTGTAGAAAGGACTCCTGTAAAAATGAATGTGTCATCCCCGAAAAGAGAGGTCAAGGAGGCAACTGTGGTGTAGTCCATAGGGAGTTGTGCTGTTAACCCAAAGACCATGCCTCTCTGGCGGTTTGAATCTACCCGAGACTCCACCAGAAAAAGATTAATAATCTCCTCTTAAGTGATTTACAGCCTCAGTGGAGGGTTAGCTCCTTGAGGGTTATCTCTGAGGCGTTCTGACTCAATGATAATGTCTTGAGTTGTGTTATGACTATAGAAAGTTGGATCCCAGGAAATGGAGGCAGAGAACTCAACCTGGAGTCAAGGCAAATGGAAATAGAGATTCAGAAAAAAGGAAGGAGTTGGTAAAGAGAACATGGGTTGAGTAGATACAGATGTGTCTGGTATGGTAGACTATTAGAAATGCAGAATGGGGAGGCAAGAAGGAACACTGAAGTCCCACATGGCCCCAGCCTAGGAGGTGAGCAGGCAGAGTGCTCTGCAGGCTTGTGGATACACTTCAAGGTCTGTAGGTCCCAGTCAGACCTACATGTAGCTCATGTCATATTAGGTTCCAGGTCCCAGGCTGAGCTCCGATGCCTTAATGTCTGGTTTCTTCCACAGAAGCTGATACCCTTGAACCCCAGCTGGCCCCAACCTCAAAGTCTGTCTTGAGAAGATCCAACCTTCGCTCGTGGAGGTCCCACCAGACAGTGTCTCCCTCTCTTCTCTACCTCCCTCCCTTGCAATGTAGAAAATGCCCTAGACAAAGAGTCCAGCACCCAGCCCTGAACTTCTGTTTCCACCGCCAGGTTGCCATGCAGGCCACAAAACTCCTATTCTTGCCCGTGTCCTGGACTGCTTCGGGATGGAAGGAGGTAACCACACGGAAAAGCTCTTTGGAAATTTTCCGTTGTTGTGAAGGCTTATTATGACTATTATTCATGTCTGATTTTGCCGCCTCTGTGGAGCCCAGTGCAAGTTTGTGCCCACACGATGCCAAAACAACCAGTCAAATCCATCAAAAAGTCACTCAGTTGGGTGGGAAAAAATGCAAGCGCGTCTGTGGTGCAGTATCAGAAAATAAGTAGATCACTGGGGTTTTAAAAAAAACCAACCTTGCAGTTAGAGGCTCTAGGCACTGTTTTGAGTTTTTCTAGGACTTTCACCTCCGGTGAACCAAAGAAATAAATGACAATGGGAAAGTCAAGCAACTCAATTGTTCTACTGCAGCAAGACAGCAAGAGGCACAAAGCCTTAGAAGAAGGAGGAGATAGAAACGCTTGCAGGGTACAGGCTGTCTCCTTCTGGATGCCTCACTCATAGGAGATCTTAAGGCAGTGAACTCTGTCCGGTCCAGGAGCTCACATTCTGCAGCTGAGAAGGCACATGGGAAAGTCCTCACATAGGCCCAGGAGAAAGGAGACAATACCTGATCAGCCAAACAGGCAAAGGCTGTGGGGAACTTGACCTTGTGCACAGATGATGGCCTTCAGTCGGCAGAATACCAAGGGCATGGGCATGAGAGGGCAGCATCTGGGAGAGACAGGGTTCAAAGACAAGATAGTTTAAGAAATAAATGTACCAACGTGTTGATTGTGTTGTTGTTATGTGATGTGTTCATTAGGAAAAGGAAAAAATTCCATTTTGCTCCAATGTGAGCAGTTCAACTAAGTACTTTGCTGCATGTGGGGAATGGAATCTAATTTTAAGAAGAGACTTGGCTATTATCCATCAGTTTTATTTATGCAGACCTCCTCAACATGCGGTCCTCAAACAATCAGGAGCTATCTGCCTCTAAAATGAAATTTCTAGATGAAAATGGGAATCTGAATGAGTAGAAAACCAAGTTGCATCTTGACTGTAATTCTATCAGCAGAGCTCCTTAATGCTGCCCTCAACCAATCTCAACATCACTCTCCTGCAGTTACAAAAATTGGAGAACCTGGTGACAAGCCTCCTCTCACCTCCAATGCTTGTAATTTCAATGTCCACATGTAAAGCCCTACCGAAAATTCTACACTTGATCCTAATGCTTTTTTCTCCTTTTATTTCCCATCACCATCCACAAGGTTCATTAGCGTCACACAAATGACCTCTGACAACACAGATTTTAATGAACAGTGAAGATCATCCCCATGGGCCGGGCAGTAGAAGGGACATCAAGGATCCAGCGGCGGCCTCAGCACAACCTCCGTGCCGCCCGCTTACACCTGTCCTTTCACAGTGCAGGTGAAGGAGCAGCTCGTGTCGCCCGGGAACTCCACGTGCACCTGCACACCTTGTCCTTGTGAGCTAGTCCTGCCAAACACCGTGGTGACTCTGGCCTACTTGGTAAGCTGCACCCGGCTGATACCCATAATGGCTGCTCAGTGGCTGTTGGACTCAAAGAGCTAACAAAAAAACTTCCCTATTTGACAATATCCGGGAAAAATCACACAGGCACTTGTCCTCTGGCATTTACCATCTCACTCTAGAAATCTATCCAGTGCAACTCAGCAAAATGTAAAGAGATGTATGAGTAAAATTAGACATGGCCGCAGTATTTCCAACTGTAAAAGATAAGAAACAACTCATTATGGAATTTACTGCATTAGTTATAGTCCATTCATAGAATGAAGTGCTGTGATGCTGGAAAGAGCAATGAGAAAGATTTCTATTATAATTCTCCTTCTCCCTTCTTCACTCTCTCTCATTGTTGTCAGTTATAAACCAATTCACAGCTGGCCCTCCATTGAGTTTCTGAGGCGATAAATCACATAAGAGAATGCTCATACTTATCCTACGTAGCTACTGGTGGATTTGAACAATCAGCGAAGTGCAGCCCTTGGTTTTGCAGTGCTACAAACTAGGACACCAGAGCTCGCTCTCTCTAACCGTTTAAGGGAGGAAAGCAAGTTGCAAGACAAATATGTATAGTTTGCTATCTTCAAGCAAGTATAGGAATGCTGAGTAATTTGAAAAAAAAAATGAACTCATAAAACACTATACAACACTGAAGCCTGGAAGGCATTATGCTGAGAGAATTACTTCTGTCACAAAAGGACAAATACTGCATAACATCACTGTTATAAAATAGGACTGACGTGAGGGATTGTGGGGAGAACAGGAAAAGAGTAGATAGATAATGAACACTGCTTTGGAACAGATGAGGGAAGAACTGTCTGAAGGATTGTATGATTAGGCATTATATGTATGACAGCAATCTGGAACAAGAGGGGCATTGCAAAGTGCAATGGGGAGGAGGTAGGGGAATGGAGGAAAATGTGCAAAAATGAGTGAATTAAAAAAATAAGGGGAAGGGTGTGGAGGGGGAATAAAATGGCTTTTTATAAAAGCTGGGAAAAAGAATAGGATTTTGAAGTTCTATGTTCATACAACCATTTAAAAGATGAATAGAAAAACAAAATAACCTCCAAATATATTTTAAAAAAATAAGTAAGCCTGCTGTATATGGAGTTACGGGCTCTGGTGGCATAGTCCACCTGAGTTGTGTTGCTAACCCAAGAGTGACACCTCTCTGGTGCTTCTAACCCACCAGGTCCTCCAGGGAGAAAGACGGGCAACTTCCTCTGGGGCAATTCACACCCCCTCGAAAGCCCCCTAGCGGCTCAACTATGAGTCCGTTCTGACTCACCAGCAATGAGTGTGAGGATGAGCGTATAACCAATTAATGAAATAACCGATAGGGCATAACTTTATTATACATTTTATATGATTTTATTGTTGTTTGTTGTGTTCCATCTAGTCAGAGCCCACCCATGGCTGGCTCTCCAGGGCGTTTTCAGAGGCAGTTAATCACAAGGGAGGAGATCGCCCATCCTTCTCCCTCGGAGCAGCTGGTGAATTCAAACTGCATGTTTTGGGGATTACAGCGCTGCTTCTTGCCACTAGGCCACCAGAGCCCTGATATAATAACTTTATTACAAAAATAAAATTCTTTTATTTTCGTTGTGCAGTCACAGTGAAATATATTTACATTATTTATATTTTTATTAATAAACGGTCCCAATCACCTTGGAAGGCCACAAACATCTAACATGTCCACTTGTCTTACCCAGCCATGTGGTAAAAATTACAAAGGCAGTGGCTGCAAAGTCTTATGGAATAATCCATTATAGCACATGCATTTTAGAACAATATGAACCACAAAGGAATCTTAAACTGAACACAATAGTTTTATTGTTGGTAATAAAGTTGTTGCTTTTGTTTCTTATTGCTGCTGCAACAAATAATTGCAAACTTAGTCCTTTAAAACAACACAGTTAAGGGTAAGAAGTCAAAAATTGTTCTTACTGGAAAAAAAATCAAAATTACAACTGTGTTGTGTTCACTTCCAAAAAAGTCTAGGGTGAATCCATTTTCTTGTCTTTTCCATCTCTTTGTGATTGCTCAGTCTTCTTGGACCACGATCCCTTTACATCTTCAAAGTCACCAGCAGTCATCCAGTCTGCTTTTACACCACCATTTCTCTAGTTTTGGCTTCATCTACCTATCTTTTCACCATTTAAACTTTGATTACATGGGATCTTTTCTGAAAATTAAGGATAATCTTGTTTGAAGATCGATTAATTCCATCTGCAATCTTAAATCGTCCTTGCTGTGTAATGTCACATTTTCATTACTCCAGGGGTTCCACACGTGAACACCTTGATTGTTGTTAGATACCATCAGTTCAAGTTCATAATAACCCTGAGAATGGAACAAAACTGCCTGTGTCTGTGCCATCCTGGGCATCTTTAGGGAATTATTACCCTACTTACCAAAGTCTTCCTTATGTTCCCCAAAGAGTAATGTCCATCCCACATGCAAGGTTCAGCCTATTCCAAGGTCTCCAATGATCTCACAAATCATCAACTCAAGTTCAAAATCAAATCCAAGTCTCTTTAGCGCTATAGTCCCAAATCTTATCTTCTAAGATTCAGGAGATCTAAATCAGGTCTTTGCAATTACTTGCTATGCATGAGAGAGCTGGACAATGACTAGGGATGATAGAAGGAAAGTTGTTTCCTTTGAGCTGTGGTGCTGGAGAAGAGTGTTGACTATACCATGAACTGCTAGGAGAACAAACAAGTTCATCCTGGAGAGGGTGAAGCCAAGCTGCTCCATGGAGGCAAGGATTCTGAAGCTTCGTCTGACATACTTTGGACGTGTTGCAAAGCAATATCAGTCCTTGGAGAAGATGTCATGCTTGGAAGGATGGAGGGACAGTGCAGGAAAGGAAGGCTCTCAATGAGGTGGATTGATTCAGTGACTGGGATAATGGGAATAGGTGTGCTGGAGACAATAAGATTGGCAAGAGATAGAGCAGGGTTTAGGGATGTTGTACATAAAGTCACTATGAGTCACGGGCGATTCGATGGCACATAACTTCAGCAAACAAACAACAAAATCAGGTATGAATAAGACTGACTATAACTCATCCTGGAACACAATTTCTATGAAACTCAGAAAACAATCTTTTTCCTCCCTTTTAAAACACAATAATGATACACATGTAGAATGTCAGTTATGTTGCTCCTTTAAAAGGGGGGAGAAAATAGAAGGGAAAAGGGCAGTCATGGGTCCCAAGTAATTTCTAAATCCATCTGGACAGATTCCATTTGGTTTTAAAGGCTGTGTGCAGTTCTCTGGGGCTTGCAGCTCTGTTCCTGGAGTCACCCTTCCCTATGACAGGTAGCATGTGGCATGCGTTTGCACTTGAGTAGTTTTATCAGCTTGCGTTTTGCCTGCAGCACCTCCACAATCTGACAGTGTTTTTATCACTTCATACTCTGTCTCCTTGAAAAGCCTTGACAATGCTATGATTACACCCTGGCTGCTAATTGAAAGGTTGATGGTACAAAACCAGCCCACTGCTCTGTGGGAGAAAAACCTGGCATGCCTCTGCTGTAAAGTTTACAGTCAAGAAAATTCCTATGAAGAGATGAGCGATACTAAAGAGGGGTGGACGCCTCAGTACAATCAATCATACAAGATCCAAAGGGCAACATTCACCCACAAACAAAGCTAAGGAGGCAGGAAGTGGCAAGAAAGAAGCAAAGGGCAATAGGGAATTTGAGGAGGAAGATGGGAGAGTACTATGACATTGCAGAAATGACACAACCAATGTCACAAGGAAAACATGCATAAATTGTCAAATGGAAAACTAATTTGAGATTGAGGTTGTAAACAGTTACAGCTTGCTTGGCTCCACAATCAACCCTCTTGGCACCAGCAATCAGGATATCAAAAGACAAATTGCATTAGGTAAATCTGCTGTCAGGGATCTGCCCAGAGTACTGAGAAGCAACAATGTCATTCTACAGACTAAAGTGCACGTTATCCAGGCCATGGTCTTTGCAATTACTTACTATGCATCAGAGAAGTGGACAATGACTAAAGATGATGGAAGAAGACTCAATACCTTTGAGTTCTGGTGCTGGAGTAGAGTAACATACCATGGACTGTCAAGAAAACAAATAGGTCTGTCTTAGAGAGAGTGAAACCAAGTTTCTCCTTGGAGACTAGGATTTTGAAGCTGTCTTTCATTTTTTGGGCACATAACCAGAAGGGACCGATTCCTTGGAGAAGGATATCATGCTCAGAAGGGTAGAGAGACAGCACAGGAGAGGAATACCCCAGATGAGATGGACTGATACAGTAACTAGGGCAATTGGGGGTAGGCATGTTACAGTCAGTGAGATTGACTCAAGACAGGGCAGGGTTCACAGCTGTTGTACACAAGGTCACTATGAGTTACAGGTGACTCGACAGCATATGACAACAATAGCAACAACATAATTCTATAAAGAAAAAACCCTATGGGGCAGTTCTGCTCTATCACTGGGCAATGCTAGGGTTGTCATCCACTCACTGGCTCCCAACAGCACAGGTCTTCAGTGTATGTCTCAGAGATTCACTCTCTCGCCTCCTTAAAAGGAGCTTCTCCAGGAATATTTTCTGCATAATTCGCTTTCATTCTGGCTTCTACATACGTCTTGTTTCTACAAATCCCTTTGTTTGAGAGAATACATGTTAACAAAAAATTGTCCTTCCTCACCCCTGGATTTCTTCCCAGAGATTGCTTTCCTGAGAGAGAATATCCTCATTTTTGGGGTCTTCTGGAGTCTACATGGGTGACAACTTTCACAAATCAAATCCTTCATTTTTGCTTAATTTTTTCCCCAACCTGCTTCTTTTTTCTTGCATCTTCCGATGTGCAGGAAGAACAAACAAGGTCACTCTTCGTTAGTTTGCTTGGGACTCTCTTCAACTAAATATCTGAATTTAGCATTTAGAAATTTTACTTTCTACCTAACTGCAGGATACAACTTAGCTAAGCTTTCTGCCTCTTGCTAATTTTTACAAGTCATTTAAGTTATGATTTGTGTTGTTATTTATTGCCTTTGAATCGAGCACAACTCATCACGACTAAGGGTATATTATTAATAAGCATATATTACTCAGCATATATAAATAATTCTTATCATTCAATAACAGAAATCCTATTTTAAATGGGTAAAGTATTGGAACCCTGTCTAAAGATGGACTGATGATGTTGTTGTTGTTGTTTTTCTTAAGTGCCATCAAGTTGAGTATAACTTACAGAGACCCTATGAACAGCAGACGTGAGTCCTGTACCATCCTCATAATCTCTAACATCCTTGACCTCGTTGCTGCAATCACTGTGTCCTTCCATTTGGTTGAGGGTCTTCTGTGTCTTCACCATCACTCTACCTTTCTACACATGATATTCTCCAAGGAATAAGCTGTTCTAACATCATGCTCAAAGTATGTGAGATGAAGCTTTATCATCTTTGCCTCCAAGGAGCACTCTGGCTTCACCTTCTCCAAGGCATATCTGTTATTTTGGCAGTCCATGGGATAGTCAATATTCTTCTCCAACACCATAGTGGCCATTAGTTATTGGGTAAAAGAAGCCCCAAACCCCTCAGCACCATTGTTGTTGTTAGATGCCACTGACTTGAACATGGCTCATAGTAACACTTTGAACAATAGATCGGAACCCTGTCCTAGCTTGTGCCTCCTCACAATCTCTGACATTCAAGTCCATTGCTGTCAGTATGTCAATCCATCTAGCTGAGGGTCTTCCTCTCTTTTGCTGACCCCTCCTTTCCAAGCATGATGTCCTTCTACAGGACATTGTCCTTTCCTAACAACATGCTCAAAGTATGTGAAATTAATCTTTGCTATCCTTGCTTCCACGGAGCACTCTGGCTGCCCCCTCTCCAAGACATGTCTGTTTGTTCTTTTGGCAATTCATGGGATATTCAGTACTCTTCTCTAACACCATAGTTCAAAGGCATCATTATTCTTCTATCATCCTTACATATTATCCAGCTCTCAGCTGCATAGCAAGTGATTTAAAAGACCATGGTCCAAATAAAGCACATCTTAGTCCTAAAACCAGCATTATTGCTTCTCAATAATTTGGAAAAGTCCCTGACTGCAGACTTTCCTGGTGCGATACTTCTCCTTATCTCCTGACTTCTGGTATCAAGTGTATTGATTGTGGATCCAAATAAGATTAAGTCAAGTAATGTAATAGTATTATTTACAGTATTATTAGCCATTGAGCTTTTAAAAAAATTTTCCTTTAACTATTGCATTATTCTTGAAAAAGCTACTGCTATATGTTGGCACCATCATGATAGTTGGAGAAGAGATTGAAGCTGCTAACAATGTCAGCTTGCTCAGGTCCACAATCAACACTTTTAGAACCAACAGTCAGCAAAATCAAAAGATGACTTGCATTGGGAAAATCTGCTGTCAGGGACTTCTTTAGAGTGCTAAGGAGACCATCCATGGCATAGTCTTTGCAGTTACTTACTATACCTCTGAAAGATGGACAGGGACTAAGGACAACAGAAGAAGAATCAACGCCCTTGAGTTGTGGTGCTGGAGTATTGAATATACCATGGAATGCCAAGGGGTAGGGGGAACAGGTCTGTCCTCAAGAGTGTGAAACCAAGTTGTTCCTTAGAGGAAAGGATTTTGAAACTCCATCTAACATCCTTTGGGCAAGTTTCCAGGAGATGACTGTCCTTGGAGAAGGCCACCATGCTCAGAAGTGGGGAGGGACAGCAGCACAGGAGAGGAAGACCCCAGATGAGATGGACTGATACAATAACTAGGGCAATGGGGGCAAGTGTTTCAGAGACAGTGAGATTGGCTCAAGATAGGGTAGGATTCAGAGCTATTGTACATAGGGTCAGTATGAGTCGTAGTTGACTTGACAATTCATAAAAACAACAGCAAACACTAATTATCACAATATTGAGCTAAAGCATAAGAAAATGTTACAAAATCAATTGCTATTAAAAAACTAGCAGAACAAAAAAGCAGTATCAAGGGCTTATGGCTGCATGCAGATAAAGCTACTACATTCTAAACATTATAGTTAAATAACAATGATAGTCTATTAGACGGGTAAAAAATATTTAGACAGAGTTTTAGTCTTTTAAATGTATTGATATGTGAAATCTGAGCTTGCAAAGATAACCCTAATTTCATCTATCATTTTTAATAGTGACAAACTGTGGATAACATAGTAAAGAATGGAAATTCCAGAACACTTGGTTGAGCTCATGCGGCAATTGTGCAAATAGAACAAGGACACGTTTTGTGGTTTAAAAATCAAGGAAGGTATGTGTCAGGACCATAGTCTTCCACCATACTTACTCAATCTGTATGCTGAACAAATAATCTGAGGGACTGAACTATATGAAAAAGAATGCTGCATCAAGATTGGAGGAAAACTCATCACCTGTGTTATTCAGATAACAAGGTGTACTTGCTAAGCAAATGGGAATCGAAGCACTTGATGAAGATCTAAGACTGACTCTCTCCTTCATTATGGATTACATTTCAACATCAACAAAACAAAAATCGTCACAGTTGGGCCAATAAGTAGCACCATAGTGAACTGAGAAAAGTCGTAACAGCCTCAGGAAGTCAACTGGGCAGCTGTGAGTCTGTTCCAACTGAGAGAATGTGAATCAACTGAACATCCATACTAAAAAAAGAAGAGGAAGAGCTGTTACATAAATCACAGCATCTAAAAGTAAATTAAAAGTGAAATGTACTTCCAATTAAAATGTAAACTAGTAATGTTGTTGATGGCCTTCGGGTCGAGCATGACTCATACCTACCTTACAAACAAAAGGCCTGAAGCGCCTCTACAACTATCAACATTTATCAAAGTTTACAGAGTTTCCGGAGGCATATTTTTTAGGAAGTGGGTGCCACTCCTGCTTCCAAAGCACTGGTAATACTTCTAGAAAATAATATTAAAAAAACCTTTCGTGACTGAGGGTTATGCAAAGGCTTCTTAAATGAGGCCCCAATAAACCCAACACTACTGAATATGTACTGGACTCCTTTAAATTAAGACCTTCGTTTCATTGAAAGGAGCCCTGGTGGTAGAGTGTGTTACTTGTTGGACTGTTAACCAAAAGGCCCGAATGGTTCAAACCCAGCAGTCACACTGTGGGAGAAAGATGGAACAGTCTCCTTCCACAAAAAATGTAGAATCTCCAAAGTCTGATTGATAGTATTGTTTTGATTCACCAAAAAGATTAGTTTTTTTTTCTCAAATTCTTGTTATTTGAGTAAGAGTTTACAGAGAAAAGTGGTTTTCTATTCAGCAATTCATACATATTTTATTCCGTGACCTTGTTTACAATCTGTGCAATGAAACAGCACTCTTTCCATTTTCTTCCTGTGTTTACTGTTACCATTAATCATTACCTGTCCATTCCTACCTTGTAAGCTTTAGCCCTGGGTAAATGAGGTCCTTTTTATCCTATATAGTTGATTGTTCTAAGGAGTGCAACCTACATTACTTCCCATCTTATAGCCCTGTCTATTTGTTTACTTGTTTTATTGATTATGCAAAAGTATTTGACAGTGTGGATTATAACAAATTATGGACAACATTGAGAAGAACGAGAGTCTCGGAATACCTAATTGTGCTTATACAAAAGTACACATAGACAAAGAAGCACTTATATGAACAGAACAAGGGAGCACTGCATGGTTTCAAACCAGGGGTGCACTAGGATTGTAACCTGTCTCCATACCTATTCAATCTGTTTGCCGAGCAAATAATTCAAGAAACTGGACTATAAAAAGAAGCATGTGGTATCAGGATTGGAAGAAGGATGATTCATCAAGAGCCTGAGTTATGCAGATGACACAATCTTCCATGCAGAAACTGAAGAAGACTTGAATCACTTGCTGAAGAAGATCAAAGACAGCAGCCTTCAATATGGATTAGATCTCAACATCAAGTAAACCAAAAAACCTCACTACTAGACCAATAGGCAATATTGTGATAAAGGGAGAAAAAAAAATAAATTATCAATGATTTCATGTTACTTGGATCCACAACCAACACCTGTGGTAACAGCAGTCAAGAAATCAAAAGATTTGTTAGGGAGTTCTGGTGGCCTAGTGGTAAGAAGCTGCACTACAATCCCAGAAGTATGTGGTTCAAATCCACCAGATGTTCTGCTGGAGAAGGAGGGGCAACCTCCTCCCGTACCTGTCAGATCTGATTTGACGGAGAGAGAGAGAGAGAGAGAGAGAGAGAGAGAGAGAGAGAGAAAGAAGGAAGGAAGGAAGGAAGGAAGGAAGGAAAGAAAGA